>NW_028295405.1:0-373404 GCF_964341445.2 Mesoplodon mirus
AAAACCCTAACCCTAACCCTAAAACCCTAACCCTAACCCTAACCCTAAAACCCTAACCCTAACCCTAACCCTAAAACCCTAACCCTAACCCTAACCCTAACCCTAACCCTAACCCTAACCCTAACCCTAACCCTAACCCTAACCCTAACCCTAACCCTAACCCTAACCCTAACCCTAACCCTAACCCTAACCCTAACCCTAACCCTAACCCTAACCCTAACCCTAACCCTAACCCTAACCCTAACCCTAACCCTAAAACCCTAACCCTAACCCTAAAACCCTAACCCTAACCCTAACCCTAACCCTAACCCTAACCCTAACCCTAACCCTAACCCTAACCCTAACCCTAACCCTAACCCTAACCCTAACCCTAACCCTGACCCTGACCCTGACCCTGACCCTGACCCTGACCCTGACCCTGACCCTGACCCTGACCCTGACCCTGACCCTGACCCTGACCCTGACCCTGACCCTAACCCTAACCCTAACCCTGACCCTAACCCTAACCCGTGCGTCAGCACGTAGCCTGACCCTCCCACGTTTCCGTACCCTCACCTGTGCCCTAAGCCTTGCCGTTCCCTAACCCTAACCCTAGCCCGGAACGGAAACCCACCACCAGCCCTACACCTTACCCTACGCCGTAGCCTAATCCTGGCCCGTACACTGGCACTGACCCGTGCGTCAGCACGTAGCCTGACCCTCCCAAGTTTCCGTACCCTCACCTGTGCCCTAAGCCTTGCCGTCCCCTAACCCTAACCCTAGCCCGGAACGGAAACCCACCAAAAGCCCTACACCTTACCCCCAAGCCGTAGCCTACTCCTGGCCCGTACGCTGGCACTGGCCCGTGCATCAGCACGTAGCCTGACCCTCCCACGTTTCCGTACCCTCACCTGTGCCCTAAGCCTTGCCGTTCCCTAACCCTAACCCTAGCCCGGAACGGAAACCCACCACCAGCCCTACAACTTACCCCCAAGCCGTAGCCTACTCCTGGCCCGTACGCTGGCACTGACCCGTGCGTCAGCACGTAGCCTGACCCTCCCACGTTTCCGTACCCTCACCTGTGCCCTAAGCCTTGCTGTTCCCTAACCCTAACCCTAGCCCGGAACGGAAACCCACCACCAGCCCTACACCTTATCCTACGCCGTAGCCTACTCCTGGCCCGTACGCTGGCACTGACCCATGCGTCAGCATATAGCCTGACCCTCCCACGTTTCCGTACCCTCAACTGTGCCCTAAGCCTTGCCGTTCCCTAACCCTAACCCTAGCCCGGAACGGAAACCCACCACCAGCCCTACACCTTACCCCCAAGCCGTAGCCTACTCCTGACCCGTACGCTGGCACTGACCCGTGCGTCAGCACGTAGCCTGACCCTCCCACGTTTCCGTACCCTCACCTGTGCCCTAAGCCTTGCCGTTCCCTAACCCTAACCCTAGCCCGGAACGGAAACCCACCACCAGCCCTACACCTTACCCACAAGCAGTAGCCTACACCTGGCTGGTACGCTGGCACTGACCCGTGCATCAGCACGTAGCCTGACCCTCCCACGTTTCCATACCCTCACCTGTGCCCTAAGCCTTGCCGTTCCCTAACCCTAACCCTGCCCGGAACGGAAACCCACCACCAGCCCTACACCTTACCCTACGCCGTAGCCTACTCCTGGCCCGTACGCTGGCACTGACCCGTGCGTCAGCACGTAGCCTGAACCTCCCACGTTTCCGTACCCTCACCTGTGCCCTAAGCCTTGCCGTTCCCTAACCCTAACCCTAGCCTGGAACGGAAACGTACCACCAGACCTACACCTTACCCACAAGCAGTAGCCTACACCTGGCCGGTACGCTGGCACTGACCCGTGCATCATCACGTAGCCTGACCCTCCCACGTTTCCGTACCCTCACCTGTGCCCTAAGCCTTGCCGTTCCCTAACCCTAACCCTAGCCCAGAACGGAAACCCACCACCAGCCCTACACCTTACCCTACGCCGTAGCCTACTCCTGGCCCGTACGCTGGCACTGACCCGTGCGTCAGCACGTAGCCTGACCCTCCCACGTTTCCGTACCCTCACCTGTGCCCTAAGCCTTGCCGTTCCCTAACCCTAACCCTAGCACGGAACGGAAACCCACCACCAGCCCTACACATTACCCTACACCGTAGCCTACTCCTGGCCCGTACGCTGGCACTGACCCGTGCATCAGCACGTAGCCTGACCCTCCCACGTTTCCGTACCCTCACCTGTGCCCTAAGCCTTGCCGTTCCCTAACCCTAACCCTAGCCCGGAACGGAAACCCACCACCAGCCCTACAACTTACCCCCAAGCCGTAGCCTACTCCTGGCCCGTACGCTGGCACTGACCCGTGCGTCAGCACGTAGCCTGACCCTGCCACGTTTCCGTACCCTCACCTGTGCCCTAAGCCTTGCCGTTCCCTAACCCTAACCCTAGCCCGGAACGGAAACCCACCACCAGCCCTACACCTTACCCCCAAGCCGTAGCCTACTCCTGGCCCGTACGCTGGCACTGACCCGTGCGTCAGCACGTAGCCTGACCATCCCACGTTTCCGTACCCTCACCTGTGCCCTAAGCCTTGCCGTTCCCTAACCCTAACCCTAGCCCGGAACGGAAACCCACCACCAGCCCTACACCTTACCCACAAGCAGTAGCCTACACCTGGCCGGTACGCTGGCACTGACCCGTGCATCAGCACGTAGCCTGACCCTCCCACGTTTCCGTACCCTCACCTGTGCCCTAAGCCTTGCCGTTCCTTAACCCTAAACCTAGCCCCGAACGGAAACCCACCACCAGCCGTACACCTTACCCACAAGCAGTAGCCTACACCTCGCCGGTACGCTGGCACTGACCCGTGCATCAGCACTTAGCCTGACCCTCCCACGTTTCCGTACCCTCACCTGTGCCCTAAGCCTTGCTGTTCCCTAACCCTAACCCTAGCCCGGAACGGAAACCCACTACCAGCCCTACACCTTACCCCAAAGCCTTAGCCTACACCTGGCCTGTACGCTGGCACTGACCCGTGCGTCAGCACGTAGCCTGACCCTCCCACGTTTCCGTACCCTCACCTGTGCCCTAAGCCTTGCCGTTCCCTAACCCTAACCCTAGCCCGGAACGGAAACCCACCACCAGCCCTACACCTTACCCTACGCCGTAGCCTAATCCTGGCCCGTACACTGGCACTGACCCGTGCGTCAGCACGTAGCCTGACCCTCCCAAGTTTCCGTACCCTCACCTGTGCCCTAAGCCTTGCCGTCCCCTAACCCTAACCCTAGCCCGGAACGGAAACCCACCAAAAGCCCTACACCTTACCCCCAAGCCGTAGCCTACTACTGGCCCGTACGCTGGCACTGACCCGTGCGTCAGCACGTAGCCTGACCCTCCCACGTTTCCGTACCCTCACCTGTGCCCTAAGCCTTGCCGTTCCCTAACCCTAACCCTAGCCCGGAACGGAAACCCACCACCAGCCCTACAACTTACCCCCAAGCCGTAGCCTACTCCTGGCCCGTACGCTGGCACTGACCCGTGCGTCAGCACGTAGCCTGACCCTCCCACGTTTCCGTACCCTCACCTGTGCCCTAAGCCTTGCCGTTCCCTAACCCTAACCCTAGCCCGGAACGGAAACCCACCACCAGCCCTACAACTTACCCCCAAGCCGTAGCCTACTCCTGGCCCGTACGCTGGCACTGACCCGTGCGTCAGCACGTAGCCTGACCCTCCCACGTTTCCGTACCCTCACCTGTGCCCTAAGCCTTGCCGTTCCTTAACCCTAACCCTAGCCCCGAACGGAAACCCACCACCAGCCCTACACCTTACCCTACACCGTAGCCTACTCCTGGCCCGTACGCTGGCACTGGCCCGTGCATCAGCACGTAGCCTGACCCTCCCACGTTTCCGTACCCTCACCTGTGCCCTAAGCCTTGCCGTTCCCTAACCCTAACCCTAGCCCGGAACGGAAACCCACCACCAGCCCTACAACTTACCCCCAAGCCGTAGCCTACTCCTGGCCCGTACGCTGGCACTGACCCGTGCGTCAGCACGTAGCCTGACCCTCCCACGTTTCCGTACCCTCACCTGTGCCCTAAGCCTTGCTGTTCCCTAACCCTAACCCTAGCCCGGAACGGAAACCCACCACCAGCCCTACACCTTATCCTACGCCGTAGCCTACTCCTGGCCCGTACGCTGGCACTGACCCATGCGTCAGCATATAGCCTGACCCTCCCACGTTTCCGTACCCTCAACTGTGCCCTAAGCCTTGCCGTTCCCTAACCCTAACCCTAGCCCGGAACGGAAACCCACCACCAGCCCTACACCTTACCCCCAAGCCGTAGCCTACTCCTGACCCGTACGCTGGCACTGACCCGTGCGTCAGCACGTAGCCTGACCCTCCCACGTTTCCGTACCCTCACCTGTGCCCTAAGCCTTGCCGTTCCCTAACCCTAACCCTAGCCCGGAACGGAAACCCACCACCAGCCCTACACCTTACCCACAAGCAGTAGCCTACACCTGGCTGGTACGCTGGCACTGACCCGTGCATCAGCACGTAGCCTGACCCTCCCACGTTTCCATACCCTCACCTGTGCCCTAAGCCTTGCCGTTCCCTAACCCTAACCCTGCCCGGAACGGAAACCCACCACCAGCCCTACACCTTACCCTACGCCGTAGCCTACTCCTGGCCCGTACGCTGGCACTGACCCGTGCGTCAGCACGTAGCCTGAACCTCCCACGTTTCCGTACCCTCACCTGTGCCCTAAGCCTTGCCGTTCCCTAACCCTAACCCTAGCCTGGAACGGAAACGTACCACCAGACCTACACCTTACCCACAAGCAGTAGCCTACACCTGGCCGGTACGCTGGCACTGACCCGTGCATCAGCACGTAGCCTGACCCTCCCACGTTTCCGTACCCTCACCTGTGCCCTAAGCCTTGCCGTTCCCTAACCCTAACCCTAGCCCAGAACGGAAACCCACCACCAGCCCTACACCTTACCCTACGCCGTAGCCTACTCCTGGCCCGTACGCTGGCACTGACCCGTGCGTCAGCACGTAGCCTGACCCTCCCACGTTTCCGTACCCTCACCTGTGCCCTAAGCCTTGCCGTTCCCTAACCCTAACCCTAGCACGGAACGGAAACCCACCACCAGCCCTACACATTACCCTACACCGTAGCCTACTCCTGGCCCGTACGCTGGCACTGACCCGTGCATCAGCACGTAGCCTGACCCTCCCACGTTTCCGTACCCTCACCTGTGCCCTAAGCCTTGCCATTCCCTAACCCTAACCCTAGCCCGGAACGGAAACCCACCACCAGCCCTACAACTTACCCCCAAGCCGTAGCCTACTCCTGGCCCGTACGCTGGCACTGACCCGTGCGTCAGCACGTAGCCTGACCCTGCCACGTTTCCGTACCCTCACCTGTGCCCTAAGCCTTGCCGTTCCCTAACCCTAACCCTAGCCCGGAACGGAAACCCACCACCAGCCCTACACCTTACCCCCAAGCCGTAGCCTACTCCTGGCCCGTACGCTGGCACTGACCCGTGCGTCAGCACGTAGCCTGACCATCCCACGTTTCCGTACCCTCACCTGTGCCCTAAGCCTTGCCGTTCCCTAACCCTAACCCTAGCCCGGAACGGAAACCCACCACCAGCCCTACACCTTACCCACAAGCAGTAGCCTACACCTGGCCGGTACGCTGGCACTGACCCGTGCATCAGCACGTAGCCTGACCCTCCCACGTTTCCGTACCCTCACCTGTGCCCTAAGCCTTGCCGTTCCTTAACCCTAAACCTAGCCCCGAACGGAAACCCACCACCAGCCGTACACCTTACCCACAAGCAGTAGCCTACACCTCGCCGGTACGCTGGCACTGACCCGTGCATCAGCACTTAGCCTGACCCTCCCACGTTTCCGTACCCTCACCTGTGCCCTAAGCCTTGCTGTTCCCTAACCCTAACCCTAGCCCGGAACGGAAACCCACTACCAGCCCTACACCTTACCCCAAAGCCTTAGCCTACACCTGGCCTGTACGCTGGCACTGACCCGTGCGTCAGCACGTAGCCTGACCCTCCCACGTTTCCGTACCCTCACCTGTGCCCTAAGCCTTGCCGTTCCCTAACCCTAACCCTAGCCCGGAACGGAAACCCACCACCAGCCCTACACCTTACCCTACGCCGTAGCCTAATCCTGGCCCGTACACTGGCACTGACCCGTGCGTCAGCACGTAGCCTGACCCTCCCAAGTTTCCGTACCCTCACCTGTGCCCTAAGCCTTGCCGTCCCCTAACCCTAACCCTAGCCCGGAACGGAAACCCACCAAAAGCCCTACACCTTACCCCCAAGCCGTAGCCTACTACTGGCCCGTACGCTGGCACTGACCCGTGCGTCAGCACGTAGCCTGACCCTCCCACGTTTCCGTACCCTCACCTGTGCCCTAAGCCTTGCCGTTCCCTAACCCTAACCCTAGCCCGGAACGGAAACCCACCACCAGCCCTACAACTTACCCCCAAGCCGTAGCCTACTCCTGGCCCGTACGCTGGCACTGACCCGTGCGTCAGCACGTAGCCTGACCCTCCCACGTTTCCGTACCCTCACCTGTGCCCTAAGCCTTGCCGTTCCCTAACCCTAACCCTAGCCCGGAACGGAAACCCACCACCAGCCCTACAACTTACCCCCAAGCCGTAGCCTACTCCTGGCCCGTACGCTGGCACTGACCCGTGCGTCAGCACGTAGCCTGACCCTCCCACGTTTCCGTACCCTCACCTGTGCCCTAAGCCTTGCCGTTCCTTAACCCTAACCCTAGCCCCGAACGGAAACCCACCACCAGCCCTACACCTTACCCTACACCGTAGCCTACTCCTGGCCCGTACGCTGGCACTGGCCCGTGCATCAGCACGTAGCCTGACCCTCCCACGTTTCCGTACCCTCACCTGTGCCCTAAGCCTTGCCGTTCCCTAACCCTAACCCTAGCCCGGAACGGAAACCCACCACCAGCCCTACAACTTACCCCCAAGCCGTAGCCTACTCCTGACCCGTACGCTGGCACTGACCCGTGCGTCAGCACGTAGCCTGACCCTCCCACGTTTCCGTACCCTCACCTGTGCCCTAAGCCTTGCTGTTCCCTAACCCTAACCCTAGCCCGGAACGGAAACCCACCACCAGCCCTACACCTTATCCTACGCCGTAGCCTACTCCTGGCCCGTACGCTGGCACTGACCCATGCGTCAGCATATAGCCTGACCCTCCCACGTTTCCGTACCCTCAACTGTGCCCTAAGCCTTGCCGTTCCCTAACCCTAACCCTAGCCCGGAACGGAAACCCACCACCAGCCCTACACCTTACCCCCAAGCCGTAGCCTACTCCTGACCCGTACGCTGGCACTGACCCGTGCGTCAGCACGTAGCCTGACCCTCCCACGTTTCCGTACCCTCACCTGTGCCCTAAGCCTTGCCGTTCCCTAACCCTAACCCTAGCCCGGAACGGAAACCCACCACCAGCCCTACACCTTACCCACAAGCAGTAGCCTACACCTGGCTGGTACGCTGGCACTGACCCGTGCATCAGCACGTAGCCTGACCCTCCCACGTTTCCATACCCTCACCTGTGCCCTAAGCCTTGCCGTTCCCTAACCCTAACCCTGCCCGGAACGGAAACCCACCACCAGCCCTACACCTTACCCTACGCCGTAGCCTACTCCTGGCCCGTACGCTGGCACTGACCCGTGCGTCAGCACGTAGCCTGAACCTCCCACGTTTCCGTACCCTCACCTGTGCCCTAAGCCTTGCCGTTCCCTAACCCTAACCCTAGCCTGGAACGGAAACGTACCACCAGACCTACACCTTACCCACAAGCAGTAGCCTACACCTGGCCGGTACGCTGGCACTGACCCGTGCATCAGCACGTAGCCTGACCCTCCCACGTTTCCGTACCCTCACCTGTGCCCTAAGCCTTGCCGTTCCCTAACCCTAACCCTAGCCCAGAACGGAAACCCACCACCAGCCCTACACCTTACCCTACGCCGTAGCCTACTCCTGGCCCGTACGCTGGCACTGACCCGTGCGTCAGCACGTAGCCTGACCCTCCCACGTTTCCGTACCCTCACCTGTGCCCTAAGCCTTGCCGTTCCCTAACCCTAACCCTAGCACGGAACGGAAACCCACCACCAGCCCTACACATTACCCTACACCGTAGCCTACTCCTGGCCCGTACGCTGGCACTGACCCGTGCATCAGCACGTAGCCTGACCCTCCCACGTTTCCGTACCCTCACCTGTGCCCTAAGCCTTGCCATTCCCTAACCCTAACCCTAGCCCGGAACGGAAACCCACCACCAGCCCTACAACTTACCCCCAAGCCGTAGCCTACTCCTGGCCCGTACGCTGGCACTGACCCGTGCGTCAGCACGTAGCCTGACCCTGCCACGTTTCCGTACCCTCACCTGTGCCCTAAGCCTTGCCGTTCCCTAACCCTAACCCTAGCCCGGAACGGAAACCCACCACCAGCCCTACACCTTACCCCCAAGCCGTAGCCTACTCCTGGCCCGTACGCTGGCACTGACCCGTGCGTCAGCACGTAGCCTGACCATCCCACGTTTCCGTACCCTCACCTGTGCCCTAAGCCTTGCCGTTCCCTAACCCTAACCCTAGCCCGGAACGGAAACCCACCACCAGCCCTACACCTTACCCACAAGCAGTAGCCTACACCTGGCCGGTACGCTGGCACTGACCCGTGCATCAGCACGTAGCCT
Organism: Mesoplodon mirus; assembly: GCF_964341445.2. Classification (NCBI taxonomy): domain Eukaryota; kingdom Metazoa; phylum Chordata; class Mammalia; order Artiodactyla; family Ziphiidae; genus Mesoplodon; species Mesoplodon mirus. The sequence goes on from NW_028295405.1 coordinate 8,741, forward strand.
GACCCTCCCACGTTTCCGTACCCTCACCTGTGCCCTAAGCCTTGCCGTTCCTTAACCCTAAACCTAGCCCCGAACGGAAACCCACCACCAGCCGTACACCTTACCCACAAGCAGTAGCCTACACCTCGCCGGTACGCTGGCACTGACCCGTGCATCAGCACTTAGCCTGACCCTCCCACGTTTCCGTACCCTCACCTGTGCCCTAAGCCTTGCTGTTCCCTAACCCTAACCCTAGCCCGGAACGGAAACCCACTACCAGCCCTACACCTTACCCCAAAGCCTTAGCCTACACCTGGCCTGTACGCTGGCACTGACCCGTGCGTCAGCACGTAGCCTGACCCTCCCACGTTTCCGTACCCTCACCTGTGCCCTAAGCCTTGCCGTTCCCTAACCCTAACCCTAGCCCGGAACGGAAACCCACCACCAGCCCTACACCTTACCCTACGCCGTAGCCTAATCCTGGCCCGTACACTGGCACTGACCCGTGCGTCAGCACGTAGCCTGACCCTCCCAAGTTTCCGTACCCTCACCTGTGCCCTAAGCCTTGCCGTCCCCTAACCCTAACCCTAGCCCGGAACGGAAACCCACCAAAAGCCCTACACCTTACCCCCAAGCCGTAGCCTACTACTGGCCCGTACGCTGGCACTGACCCGTGCGTCAGCACGTAGCCTGACCCTCCCACGTTTCCGTACCCTCACCTGTGCCCTAAGCCTTGCCGTTCCCTAACCCTAACCCTAGCCCGGAACGGAAACCCACCACCAGCCCTACAACTTACCCCCAAGCCGTAGCCTACTCCTGGCCCGTACGCTGGCACTGACCCGTGCGTCAGCACGTAGCCTGACCCTCCCACGTTTCCGTACCCTCACCTGTGCCCTAAGCCTTGCCGTTCCCTAACCCTAACCCTAGCCCGGAACGGAAACCCACCACCAGCCCTACAACTTACCCCCAAGCCGTAGCCTACTCCTGGCCCGTACGCTGGCACTGACCCGTGCGTCAGCACGTAGCCTGACCCTCCCACGTTTCCGTACCCTCACCTGTGCCCTAAGCCTTGCCGTTCCTTAACCCTAACCCTAGCCCCGAACGGAAACCCACCACCAGCCCTACACCTTACCCTACACCGTAGCCTACTCCTGGCCCGTACGCTGGCACTGGCCCGTGCATCAGCACGTAGCCTGACCCTCCCACGTTTCCGTACCCTCACCTGTGCCCTAAGCCTTGCCGTTCCCTAACCCTAACCCTAGCCCGGAACGGAAACCCACCACCAGCCCTACAACTTACCCCCAAGCCGTAGCCTACTCCTGACCCGTACGCTGGCACTGACCCGTGCGTCAGCACGTAGCCTGACCCTCCCACGTTTCCGTACCCTCACCTGTGCCCTAAGCCTTGCTGTTCCCTAACCCTAACCCTAGCCCGGAACGGAAACCCACCACCAGCCCTACACCTTATCCTACGCCGTAGCCTACTCCTGGCCCGTACGCTGGCACTGACCCATGCGTCAGCATATAGCCTGACCCTCCCACGTTTCCGTACCCTCAACTGTGCCCTAAGCCTTGCCGTTCCCTAACCCTAACCCTAGCCCGGAACGGAAACCCACCACCAGCCCTACACCTTACCCCCAAGCCGTAGCCTACTCCTGACCCGTACGCTGGCACTGACCCGTGCGTCAGCACGTAGCCTGACCCTCCCACGTTTCCGTACCCTCACCTGTGCCCTAAGCCTTGCCGTTCCCTAACCCTAACCCTAGCCCGGAACGGAAACCCACCACCAGCCCTACACCTTACCCACAAGCAGTAGCCTACACCTGGCTGGTACGCTGGCACTGACCCGTGCATCAGCACGTAGCCTGACCCTCCCACGTTTCCATACCCTCACCTGTGCCCTAAGCCTTGCCGTTCCCTAACCCTAACCCTGCCCGGAACGGAAACCCACCACCAGCCCTACACCTTACCCTACGCCGTAGCCTACTCCTGGCCCGTACGCTGGCACTGACCCGTGCGTCAGCACGTAGCCTGAACCTCCCACGTTTCCGTACCCTCACCTGTGCCCTAAGCCTTGCCGTTCCCTAACCCTAACCCTAGCCTGGAACGGAAACGTACCACCAGACCTACACCTTACCCACAAGCAGTAGCCTACACCTGGCCGGTACGCTGGCACTGACCCGTGCATCAGCACGTAGCCTGACCCTCCCACGTTTCCGTACCCTCACCTGTGCCCTAAGCCTTGCCGTTCCCTAACCCTAACCCTAGCCCAGAACGGAAACCCACCACCAGCCCTACACCTTACCCTACGCCGTAGCCTACTCCTGGCCCGTACGCTGGCACTGACCCGTGCGTCAGCACGTAGCCTGACCCTCCCACGTTTCCGTACCCTCACCTGTGCCCTAAGCCTTGCCGTTCCCTAACCCTAACCCTAGCACGGAACGGAAACCCACCACCAGCCCTACACATTACCCTACACCGTAGCCTACTCCTGGCCCGTACGCTGGCACTGACCCGTGCATCAGCACGTAGCCTGACCCTCCCACGTTTCCGTACCCTCACCTGTGCCCTAAGCCTTGCCATTCCCTAACCCTAACCCTAGCCCGGAACGGAAACCCACCACCAGCCCTACAACTTACCCCCAAGCCGTAGCCTACTCCTGGCCCGTACGCTGGCACTGACCCGTGCGTCAGCACGTAGCCTGACCCTGCCACGTTTCCGTACCCTCACCTGTGCCCTAAGCCTTGCCGTTCCCTAACCCTAACCCTAGCCCGGAACGGAAACCCACCACCAGCCCTACACCTTACCCCCAAGCCGTAGCCTACTCCTGGCCCGTACGCTGGCACTGACCCGTGCGTCAGCACGTAGCCTGACCATCCCACGTTTCCGTACCCTCACCTGTGCCCTAAGCCTTGCCGTTCCCTAACCCTAACCCTAGCCCGGAACGGAAACCCACCACCAGCCCTACACCTTACCCACAAGCAGTAGCCTACACCTGGCCGGTACGCTGGCACTGACCCGTGCATCAGCACGTAGCCTGACCCTCCCACGTTTCCGTACCCTCACCTGTGCCCTAAGCCTTGCCGTTCCTTAACCCTAAACCTAGCCCCGAACGGAAACCCACCACCAGCCGTACACCTTACCCACAAGCAGTAGCCTACACCTCGCCGGTACGCTGGCACTCACCCGTGCATCAGCACTTAGCCTGACCCTCCCACGTTTCCGTACCCTCACCTGTGCCCTAAGCCTTGCTGTTCCCTAACCCTAACCCTAGCCCGGAACGGAAACCCACTACCAGCCCTACACCTTACCCCAAAGCCTTAGCCTACACCTGGCCTGTACGCTGGCACTGACCCGTGCGTCAGCACGTAGCCTGACCCTCCCACGTTTCCGTACCCTCACCTGTGCCCTAAGCCTTGCCGTTCCCTAACCCTAACCCTAGCCCGGAACGGAAACCCACCACCAGCCCTACACCTTACCCTACGCCGTAGCCTAATCCTGGCCCGTACACTGGCACTGACCCGTGCGTCAGCACGTAGCCTGACCCTCCCAAGTTTCCGTACCCTCACCTGTGCCCTAAGCCTTGCCGTCCCCTAACCCTAACCCTAGCCCGGAACGGAAACCCACCAAAAGCCCTACACCTTACCCCCAAGCCGTAGCCTACTACTGGCCCATACGCTGGCACTGACCCGTGCGTCAGCACGTAGCCTGACCCTCCCACGTTTCCGTACCCTCACCTGTGCCCTAAGCCTTGCCGTTCCCTAACCCTAACCCTAGCCCGGAACGGAAACCCACCACCAGCCCTACAACTTACCCCCAAGCCGTAGCCTACTCCTGGCCCGTACGCTGGCACTGACCCGTGCGTCAGCACGTAGCCTGACCCTCCCACGTTTCCGTACCCTCACCTGTGCCCTAAGCCTTGCCGTTCCCTAACCCTAACCCTAGCCCGGAACGGAAACCCACCACCAGCCCTACAACTTACCCCCAAGCCGTAGCCTACTCCTGGCCCGTACGCTGGCACTGACCCGTGCGTCAGCACGTAGCCTGACCCTCCCACGTTTCCGTACCCTCACCTGTGCCCTAAGCCTTGCCGTTCCTTAACCCTAACCCTAGCCCCGAACGGAAACCCACCACCAGCCCTACACCTTACCCTACACCGTAGCCTACTCCTGGCCCGTACGCTGGCACTGGCCCGTGCATCAGCACGTAGCCTGACCCTCCCACGTTTCCGTACCCTCACCTGTGCCCTAAGCCTTGCCGTTCCCTAACCCTAACCCTAGACCGGAACGGAAACCCACCACCAGCCCTACAACTTACCCCCAAGCCGTAGCCTACTCCTGACCCGTACGCTGGCACTGACCCGTGCGTCAGCACGTAGCCTGACCCTCCCACGTTTCCGTACCCTCACCTGTGCCCTAAGCCTTGCTGTTCCCTAACCCTAACCCTAGCCCGGAACGGAAACCCACCACCAGCCCTACACCTTATCCTACGCCGTAGCCTACTCCTGGCCCGTACGCTGGCACTGACCCATGCGTCAGCATATAGCCTGACCCTCCCACGTTTCCGTACCCTCAACTGTGCCCTAAGCCTTGCCGTTCCCTAACCCTAACCCTAGCCCGGAACGGAAACCCACCACCAGCCCTACACCTTACCCCCAAGCCGTAGCCTACTCCTGACCCGTACGCTGGCACTGACCCGTGCGTCAGCACGTAGCCTGACCCTCCCACGTTTCCGTACCCTCACCTGTGCCCTAAGCCTTGCCGTTCCCTAACCCTAACCCTAGCCCGGAACGGAAACCCACCACCAGCCCTACACCTTACCCACAAGCAGTAGCCTACACCTGGCTGGTACGCTGGCACTGACCCGTGCATCAGCACGTAGCCTGACCCTCCCACGTTTCCATACCCTCACCTGTGCCCTAAGCCTTGCCGTTCCCTAACCCTAACCCTGCCCGGAACGGAAACCCACCACCAGCCCTACACCTTACCCTACGCCGTAGCCTACTCCTGGCCCGTACGCTGGCACTGACCCGTGCGTCAGCACGTAGCCTGAACCTCCCACGTTTCCGTACCCTCACCTGTGCCCTAAGCCTTGCCGTTCCCTAACCCTAACCCTAGCCTGGAACGGAAACGTACCACCAGACCTACACCTTACCCACAAGCAGTAGCCTACACCTGGCCGGTACGCTGGCACTGACCCGTGCATCAGCACGTAGCCTGACCCTCCCACGTTTCCGTACCCTCACCTGTGCCCTAAGCCTTGCCGTTCCCTAACCCTAACCCTAGCCCAGAACGGAAACCCACCACCAGCCCTACACCTTACCCTACGCCGTAGCCTACTCCTGGCCCGTACGCTGGCACTGACCCGTGCGTCAGCACGTAGCCTGACCCTCCCACGTTTCCGTACCCTCACCTGTGCCCTAAGCCTTGCCGTTCCCTAACCCTAACCCTAGCACGGAACGGAAACCCACCACCAGCCCTACACATTACCCTACACCGTAGCCTACTCCTGGCCCGTACGCTGGCACTGACCCGTGCATCAGCACGTAGCCTGACCCTCCCACGTTTCCGTACCCTCACCTGTGCCCTAAGCCTTGCCATTCCCTAACCCTAACCCTAGCCCGGAACGGAAACCCACCACCAGCCCTACAACTTACCCCCAAGCCGTAGCCTACTCCTGGCCCGTACGCTGGCACTGACCCGTGCGTCAGCACGTAGCCTGACCCTGCCACGTTTCCGTACCCTCACCTGTGCCCTAAGCCTTGCCGTTCCCTAACCCTAACCCTAGCCCGGAACGGAAACCCACCACCAGCCCTACACCTTACCCCCAAGCCGTAGCCTACTCCTGGCCCGTACGCTGGCACTGACCCGTGCGTCAGCACGTAGCCTGACCATCCCACGTTTCCGTACCCTCACCTGTGCCCTAAGCCTTGCCGTTCCCTAACCCTAACCCTAGCCCGGAACGGAAACCCACCACCAGCCCTACACCTTACCCACAAGCAGTAGCCTACACCTGGCCGGTACGCTGGCACTGACCCGTGCATCAGCACGTAGCCTGACCCTCCCACGTTTCCGTACCCTCACCTGTGCCCTAAGCCTTGCCGTTCCTTAACCCTAAACCTAGCCCCGAACGGAAACCCACCACCAGCCGTACACCTTACCCACAAGCAGTAGCCTACACCTCGCCGGTACGCTGGCACTGACCCGTGCATCAGCACTTAGCCTGACCCTCCCACGTTTCCGTACCCTCACCTGTGCCCTAAGCCTTGCTGTTCCCTAACCCTAACCCTAGCCCGGAACGGAAACCCACTACCAGCCCTACACCTTACCCCAAAGCCTTAGCCTACACCTGGCCTGTACGCTGGCACTGACCCGTGCGTCAGCACGTAGCCTGACCCTCCCACGTTTCCGTACCCTCACCTGTGCCCTAAGCCTTGCCGTTCCCTAACCCTAACCCTAGCCCGGAACGGAAACCCACCACCAGCCCTACACCTTACCCTACGCCGTAGCCTAATCCTGGCCCGTACACTGGCACTGACCCGTGCGTCAGCACGTAGCCTGACCATCCCAAGTTTCCGTACCCTCACCTGTGCCCTAAGCCTTGCCGTCCCCTAACCCTAACCCTAGCCCGGAACGGAAACCCACCAAAAGCCCTACACCTTACCCCCAAGCCGTAGCCTACTACTGGCCCGTACGCTGGCACTGACCCGTGCGTCAGCACGTAGCCTGACCCTCCCACGTTTCCGTACCCTCACCTGTGCCCTAAGCCTTGCCGTTCCCTAACCCTAACCCTAGCCCGGAACGGAAACCCACCACCAGCCCTACAACTTACCCCCAAGCCGTAGCCTACTCCTGGCCCGTACGCTGGCACTGACCCGTGCGTCAGCACGTAGCCTGACCCTCCCACGTTTCCGTACCCTCACCTGTGCCCTAAGCCTTGCCGTTCCTTAACCCTAACCCTAGCCCCGAACGGAAACCCACCACCAGCCCTACACCTTACCCTACGCCGTAGCCTACTCCTGGCCCGTACGCTGGCACTGACCCGTGCGTCACCACGTAGCCTGATCCTCCCACGTTTCCGTACCCTCACCTGTGCCCTCAGCCTTGCCGTTCCCTAACCCTAACCCTAGCCCGGAACGGAAACCCACCACCAGCCCTACACCTTACCCTACGCCGTAGCCTACTCCTGGCCCGTACGCTGAAACTGACCCGTGCGTCAGCACGTAGCCTGACCCTCCCACGTTTCTGTACCCTCACCTGTGCCCTAAGCCTTGCCGTTCCCTAACCCTAAACTAGCCCGGAATGGAAACCCACCACCAGCCCTACACCTTACCCACAAGCCGTAGCCTACACCTGGCCGGTACGCTGGCACTGACCCGTGCATCAGCACGTAGCCTGACCCTCCCACGTTTCCGTACCCTCACCTGTGCCCTAAGCCTTGCCGTTCCATAACCCTAACCCTAGCCCCGAACGGAAACCCTCCACCAGCCCTACACCTTACCCTACGCCTTAGCCTACTCCTGGCCCGTACGCTGGCACTGACCCGTGCGTCAGCACGTAGCCTGACCCTCCCACGTTTCCGTACCCTCACCTGTGCCCTCAGCCTTGCCGTTCCCTAACCCTAACCCTAGCACGGAACGGAAACCCACCACCAGCCCTACACATTACCCTACACCGTACCCTACTCCTGGCCCGTACGCTGGCACTGACCCGTGCGTCAGCACGTAGCCTGACCCTCCCACGTTTCCGTACCCTCACCTGTGCCCTAAGCCTTGCCGTTCCCTAACCCTAACCCTAGCCCGGAACGGAAACCCACCACCAGCCCTACAACTTACCCCCAAGCCGTAGCCTACTCCTGGCCCGTACGCTGGCACTGACCCGTGCGTCAGCACGTAGCCTGACCCTCCCACGTTTCCGTACCCTCACCTGTGCCCTAAGCCTTGCCGTTCCCTAACCCTAACCCTAGCCCGGAACGGAAACCCACCACCAGCCCTACACCTTACCCCCAAGCCGTAGCCTACTCCTGGCCCGTACGCTGGCACTGACCCGTGCGTCAGCACGTAGCCTGACCCTCCCACGTTTCCGTACCCTCACCTGTGCCCTAAGCCTTGCCGTTCCCTAACCCTAACCCTAGCCCGGAACGGAAACCCACCACCAGCCGTACACCTTACCCACAAGCAGTAGCCTACACCTCGCCGGTACGCTGGCACTGACCCGTGCATCAGCACTTAGCCTGACCCTCCCACGTTTCCGTACCCTCACCTGTGCCCTAAGCCTTGCTGTTCCCTAACCCTAACCCTAGCCCGGAACGGAAACCCACTACCAGCCCTACACCTTACCCCAAAGCCTTAGCCTACACCTGGCCTGTACGCTGGCACTGACCCGTGCGTCAGCACGTAGCCTGACCCTCCCACGTTTCCGTACCCTCACCTGTGCCCTAAGCCTTGCCGTTCCCTAACCCTAACCCTAGCCCGGAACGGAAACCCACCACCAGCCCTACACCTTACCCCCAAGCCGTAGCCTACTCCTGGCCCGTACGCTGGCACTGACCCGTGCGTCAGCACGTAGCCTGACCCTCCCAAGTTTCCGTACCCTCACCTGTGCCCTAAGCCTTGCCGTCCCCTAACCCTAACCCTAGCCCGGAACGGAAACCCACCAAAAGCCCTACACCTTACCCCCAAGCCGTAGCCTACTACTGGCCCGTACGCTGGCACTGACCCGTGCGTCAGCACGTAGCCTGACCCTCCCACGTTTCCGTACCCTCACCTGTGCCCTAAGCCTTGCCGTTCCCTAACCCTAACCCTAGCCCGGAACGGAAACCCACCACCAGCCCTACAACTTACCCCCAAGCCGTAGCCTACTCCTGGCCCGTACGCTGGCACTGACCCGTGCGTCAGCACGTAGCCTGACCCTCCCACGTTTCCGTACCCTCACCTGTGCCCTAAGCCTTGCCGTTCCTTAACCCTAACCCTAGCCCCGAACGGAAACCCACCACCAGCCCTACACCTTACCCTACGCCGTAGCCTACTCCTGGCCCGTACGCTGGCACTGGCCCGTGCGTCAGCACGTAGCCTGACCCTCCCACGTTTCCGTACCCTCACCTGTGCCCTAAGCCTTGCCGTTCCCTAACCCTAACCCTAGCCCGGAACGGAAACCCACCACCAGCCCTACAACTTACCCCCAAGCCGTAGCCTACTCCTGGCCCGTACGCTGGCACTGACCCGTGCGTCAGCACGTAGCCTGACCCTCCCACGTTTCCGTACCCTCACCTGTGCCCTAAGCCTTGCTGTTCCCTAACCCTAACCCTAGCCCGGAACGGAAACCCACCACCAGCCCTACACCTTATCCTACGCCGTAGCCTACTCCTGGCCCGTACGCTGGCACTGACCCATGCGTCAGCATATAGCCTGACCCTCCCACGTTTCCGTACCCTCAACTGTGCCCTAAGCCTTGCCGTTCCCTAACCCTAACCCTAGCCCGGAACGGAAACCCACCACCAGCCCTACACCTTACCCCCAAGCCGTAGCCTACTCCTGACCCGTACGCTGGCACTGACCCGTGCGTCAGCACGTAGCCTGACCCTCCCACGTTTCCGTACCCTCACCTGTGCCCTAAGCCTTGCCGTTCCCTAACCCTAACCCTAGCACGGAACGGAAACCCACCACCAGCCCTACACATTACCCTACACCGTACCCTACTCCTGGCCCGTACGCTGGCACTGACCCGTGCGTCAGCACGTAGCCTGACCCTCCCACGTTTCCGTACCCTCACCTGTGCCCTAAGCCTTGCCGTTCCCTAACCCTAACCCTAGCCCGGAACGGAAACCCACCACCAGCCCTACAACTTACCCCCAAGCCGTAGCCTACTCCTGGCCCGTACGCTGGCACTGACCCGTGCGTCAGCACGTAGCCTGACCCTCCCACGTTTCCGTACCCTCACCTGTGCCCTAAGCCTTGCCGTTCCCTAACCCTAACCCTAGCCCGGAACGGAAACCCACCACCAGCCCTACACCTTACCCCCAAGCCGTAGCCTACTCCTGGCCCGTACGCTGGCACTGACCCGTGCGTCAGCACGTAGCCTGACCCTCCCACGTTTCCGTACCCTCACCTGTGCCCTAAGCCTTGCCGTTCCCTAACCCTAACCCTAGCCCGGAACGGAAACCCACCACCAGCCGTACACCTTACCCACAAGCAGTAGCCTACACCTCGCCGGTACGCTGGCACTGACCCGTGCATCAGCACTTAGCCTGACCCTCCCACGTTTCCGTACCCTCACCTGTGCCCTAAGCCTTGCTGTTCCCTAACCCTAACCCTAGCCCGGAACGGAAACCCACTACCAGCCCTACACCTTACCCCAAAGCCTTAGCCTACACCTGGCCTGTACGCTGGCACTGACCCGTGCGTCAGCACGTAGCCTGACCCTCCCACGTTTCCGTACCCTCACCTGTGCCCTAAGCCTTGCCGTTCCCTAACCCTAACCCTAGCCCGGAACGGAAACCCACCACCAGCCCTACACCTTACCCTACGCCGTAGCCTAATCCTGGCCCGTACACTGGCACTGACCCGTGCGTCAGCACGTAGCCTGACCCTCCCAAGTTTCCGTACCCTCACCTGTGCCCTAAGCCTTGCCGTCCCCTAACCCTAACCCTAGCCCGGAACGGAAACCCACCAAAAGCCCTACACCTTACCCCCAAGCCGTAGCCTACTACTGGCCCGTACGCTGGCACTGACCCGTGCGTCAGCACGTAGCCTGACCCTCCCACGTTTCCGTACCCTCACCTGTGCCCTAAGCCTTGCCGTTCCCTAACCCTAACCCTAGCCCGGAACGGAAACCCACCACCAGCCCTACAACTTACCCCCAAGCCGTAGCCTACTCCTGGCCCGTACGCTGGCACTGACCCATGCGTCAGCACGTAGCCTGACCCTCCCACGTTTCCGTACCCTCACCTGTGCCCTAAGCCTTGCCGTTCCTTAACCCTAACCCTAGCCCCGAACGGAAACCCACCACCAGCCCTACACCTTACCCTACACCGTAGCCTACTCCTGGCCCGTACGCTGGCACTGGCCCGTGCATCAGCACGTAGCCTGACCCTCCCACGTTTCCGTACCCTCACCTGTGCCCTAAGCCTTGCCGTTCCCTAACCCTAACCCTAGCCCGGAACGGAAACCCACCACCAGCCCTACAACTTACCCCCAAGCCGTAGCCTACTCCTGGCCCGTACGCTGGCACTGACCCGTGCGTCAGCACGTAGCCTGACCCTCCCACGTTTCCGTACCCTCACCTGTGCCCTAAGCCTTGCTGTTCCCTAACCCTAACCCTAGCCCGGAACGGAAACCCACCACCAGCCCTACACCTTATCCTACGCCGTAGCCTACTCCTGGCCCGTACGCTGGCACTGACCCATGCGTCAGCATATAGCCTGACCCTCCCACGTTTCCGTACCCTCAACTGTGCCCTAAGCCTTGCCGTTCCCTAACCCTAACCCTAGCCCGGAACGGAAACCCACCACCAGCCCTACACCTTACCCCCAAGCCGTAGCCTACTCCTGACCCGTACGCTGGCACTGACCCGTGCGTCAGCACGTAGCCTGACCCTCCCACGTTTCCGTACCCTCACCTGTGCCCTAAGCCTTGCCGTTCCCTAACCCTAACCCTAGCCCGGAACGGAAACCCACCACCAGCCCTACACCTTACCCACAAGCAGTAGCCTACACCTGGCTGGTACGCTGGCACTGACCCGTGCATCAGCACGTAGCCTGACCCTCCCACGTTTCCATACCCTCACCTGTGCCCTAAGCCTTGCCGTTCCCTAACCCTAACCCTGCCCGGAACGGAAACCCACCACCAGCCCTACACCTTACCCTACGCCGTAGCCTACTCCTGGCCCGTACGCTGGCACTGACCCGTGCGTCAGCACGTAGCCTGAACCTCCCACGTTTCCGTACCCTCACCTGTGCCCTAAGCCTTGCCGTTCCCTAACCCTAACCCTAGCCCGGAACGGAAACGTACCACCAGACCTACACCTTACCCACAAGCAGTAGCCTACACCTGGCCGGTACGCTGGCACTGACCCGTGCATCAGCACGTAGCCTGACCCTCCCACGTTTCCGTACCCTCACCTGTGCCCTAAGCCTTGCCGTTCCCTAACCCTAACCCTAGCCCGGAACGGAAACCCACCACCAGCCCTACACCTTACCCTACGCCGTAGCCTACTCCTGGCCCGTACGCTGGCACTGACCCGTGCGTCAGCACGTAGCCTGACCCTCCCACGTTTCCGTACCCTCACCTGTGCCCCAAGCCTTGCCGTTCCCTAACCCTAACCCTAGCACGGAACGGAAACCCACCACCAGCCCTACACATTACCCTACACCGTAGCCTACTCCTGGCCCGTACGCTGGCACTGACCCGTGCATCAGCACGTAGCCTGACCCTCCCACGTTTCCGTACCCTCACCTGTGCCCTAAGCCTTGCCATTCCCTAACCCTAACCCTAGCCCGGAACGGAAACCCACCACCAGCCCTACAACTTACCCCCAAGCCGTAGCCTACTCCTGGCCCGTACGCTGGCACTGACCCGTGCGTCAGCACGTAGCCTGACCCTGCCACGTTTCCGTACCCTCACCTGTGCCCTAAGCCTTGCCGTTCCCTAACCCTAACCCTAGCCCGGAACGGAAACCCACCACCAGCCCTACACCTTACCCCCAAGCCGTAGCCTACTCCTGGCCCGTACGCTGGCACTGACCCGTGCGTCAGCACGTAGCCTGACCCTCCCAAGTTTCCGTACCCTCACCTGTGCCCTAAGCCTTGCCGTTCCCTAACCCTAACCCTAGCCCGGAACGGAAACCCACCACCAGCCCTACACCTTACCCACAAGCCGTAGCCTACTACTGGCCCGTACGCTGGCACTGACCCGTGCGTCAGCACGTAGCCTGACCCTCCCACGTTTCCGTACCCTCACCTGTGCCCTAAGCCTTGCCGTTCCCTAACCCTAACCCTAGCCCGGAACGGAAACCCACCACCAGCCCTACAACTTACCCCCAAGCCGTAGCCTACTCCTGGCCCGTACGCTGGCACTGACCCGTGCGTCAGCACGTAGCCTGACCCTCCCACGTTTCCGTACCCTCACCTGTGCCCTAAGCCTTGCCGTTCCTTAACCCTAACCCTAGCCCCGAACGGAAACCCACCACCAGCCCTACACCTTACCCTACACCGTAGCCTACTCCTGGCCCGTACGCTGGCACTGGCCCGTGCATCAGCACGTAGCCTGACCCTCCCACGTTTCCGTACCCTCACCTGTGCCCTAAGCCTTGCCGTTCCCTAACCCTAACCCTAGCCCGGAACGGAAACCCACCACCAGCCCTACAACTTACCCCCAAGCCGTAGCCTACTCCTGGCCCGTACGCTGGCACTGACCCGTGCGTCAGCACGTAGCCTGACCCTCCCACGTTTCCGTACCCTCACCTGTGCCCTAAGCCTTGCTGTTCCCTAACCCTAACCCTAGCCCGGAACGGAAACCCACCACCAGCCCTACACCTTATCCTACGCCGTAGCCTACTCCTGGCCCGTACGCTGGCACTGACCCATGCGTCAGCATATAGCCTGACCCTCCCACGTTTCCGTACCCTCAACTGTGCCCTAAGCCTTGCCGTTCCCTAACCTTAACCCTAGCCCGGAACGGAAACCCACCACCAGCCCTACACCTTACCCCCAAGCCGTAGCCTACTCCTGACCCGTACGCTGGCACTGACCCGTGCGTCAGCACGTAGCCTGACCCTCCCACGTTTCCGTACCCTCACCTGTGCCCTAAGCCTTGCCGTTCCCTAACCCTAACCCTAGCCCGGAACGGAAACCCACCACCAGCCCTACACCTTACCCACAAGCAGTAGCCTACACCTGGCTGGTACGCTGGCACTGACCCGTGCATCAGCACGTAGCCTGACCCTCCCACGTTTCCATACCCTCACCTGTGCCCTAAGCCTTGCCGTTCCCTAACCCTAACCCTGCCCGGAACGGAAACCCACCACCAGCCCTACACCTTACCCTACGCCGTAGCCTACTCCTGGCCCGTACGCTGGCACTGACCCGTGCGTCAGCACGTAGCCTGAACCTCCCACGTTTCCGTACCCTCACCTGTGCCCTAAGCCTTGCCGTTCCCTAACCCTAACCCTAGCCCGGAACGGAAACGTACCACCAGACCTACACCTTACCCACAAGCAGTAGCCTACACCTGGCCGGTACGCTGGCACTGACCCGTGCATCAGCACGTAGCCTGACCCTCCCACGTTTCCGTACCCTCACCTGTGCCCTAAGCCTTGCCGTTCCCTAACCCTAACCCTAGCCCGGAACGGAAACCCACCACCAGCCCTACACCTTACCCTACGCCGTAGCCTACTCCTGGCCCGTACGCTGGCACTGACCCGTGCGTCAGCACGTAGCCTGACCCTCCCACGTTTCCGTACCCTCACCTGTGCCCCAAGCCTTGCCGTTCCCTAACCCTAACCCTAGCACGGAACGGAAACCCACCACCAGCCCTACACATTACCCTACACCGTAGCCTACTCCTGACCCGTACGCTGGCACTGACCCGTGCATCAGCACGTAGCCTGACCCTCCCACGTTTCCGTACCCTCACCTGTGCCCTAAGCCTTGCCATTCCCTAACCCTAACCCTAGCCCGGAACGGAAACCCACCACCAGCCCTACAACTTACCCCCAAGCCGTAGCCTACTCCTGGCCCGTACGCTGGCACTGACCCGTGCGTCAGCACGTAGCCTGACCCTGCCACGTTTCCGTACCCTCACCTGTGCCCTAAGCCTTGCCGTTCCCTAACCCTAACCCTAGCCCGGAACGGAAACCCACCACCAGCCCTACACCTTACCCCCAAGCCGTAGCCTACTCCTGGCCCGTACGCTGGCACTGACCCGTGCGTCAGCACGTAGCCTGACCATCCCACGTTTCCGTACCCTCACCTGTGCCCTAAGCCTTGCCGTTCCCTAACCCTAACCCTAGCCCGGAACGGAAACCCACCACCAGCCCTACACCTTACCCACAAGCAGTAGCCTACACCTGGCCGGTACGCTGGCACTGACCCGTGCATCAGCACGTAGCCTGACCCTCCCACGTTTCCGTACCCTCACCTGTGCCCTAAGCCTTGCCGTTCCTTAACCCTAACCCTAGCCCCGAACGGAAACCCACCACCAGCCGTACACCTTACCCACAAGCAGTAGCCTACACCTCGCCGGTACGCTGGCACTGACCCGTGCATCAGCACTTAGCCTGACCCTCCCACGTTTCCGTACCCTCACCTGTGCCCTAAGCCTTGCTGTTCCCTAACCCTAACCCTAGCCCGGAACGGAAACCCACTACCAGCCCTACACCTTACCCCAAAGCCTTAGCCTACACCTGGCCTGTACGCTGGCACTGACCCGTGCGTCAGCACGTAGCCTGACCCTCCCACGTTTCCGTACCCTCACCTGTGCCCTAAGCCTTGCCGTTCCCTAACCCTAACCCTAGCCCGGAACGGAAACCCACCACCAGCCCTACACCTTACCCTACGCCGTAGCCTAATCCTGGCCCGTACACTGGCACTGACCCGTGCGTCAGCACGTAGCCTGACCCTCCCAAGTTTCCGTACCCTCACCTGTGCCCTAAGCCTTGCCGTCCCCTAACCCTAACCCTAGCCCGGAACGGAAACCCACCAAAAGCCCTACACCTTACCCCCAAGCCGTAGCCTACTACTGGCCCGTACGCTGGCACTGACCCGTGCGTCAGCACGTAGCCTGACCCTCCCACGTTTCCGTACCCTCACCTGTGCCCTAAGCCTTGCCGTTCCCTAACCCTAACCCTAGCCCGGAACGGAAACCCACCACCAGCCCTACAACTTACCCCCAAGCCGTAGCCTACTCCTGACCCGTACGCTGGCACTGACCCGTGCGTCAGCACGTAGCCTGACCCTCCCACGTTTCCGTACCCTCACCTGTGCCCTAAGCCTTGCCGTTCCCTAACCCTAACCCTAGCCCGGAACGGAAACCCACCACCAGCCCTACACCTTACCCACAAGCAGTAGCCTACACCTGGCTGGTACGCTGGCACTGACCCGTGCATCAGCACGTAGCCTGACCCTCCCACGTTTCCATACCCTCACCTGTGCCCTAAGCCTTGCCGTTCCCTAACCCTAACCCTGCCCGGAACGGAAACCCACCACCAGCCCTACACCTTACCCTACGCCGTAGCCTACTCCTGGCCCGTACGCTGGCACTGACCCGTGCGTCAGCACGTAGCCTGAACCTCCCACGTTTCCGTACCCTCACCTGTGCCCTAAGCCTTGCCGTTCCCTAACCCTAACCCTAGCCCGGAACGGAAACGTACCACCAGACCTACACCTTACCCACAAGCAGTAGCCTACACCTGGCCGGTACGCTGGCACTGACCCGTGCATCAGCACGTAGCCTGACCCTCCCACGTTTCCGTACCCTCACCTGTGCCCTAAGCCTTGCCGTTCCCTAACCCTAACCCTAGCCCGGAACGGAAACCCACCACCAGCCCTACACCTTACCCTACGCCGTAGCCTACTCCTGGCCCGTACGCTGGCACTGACCCGTGCGTCAGCACGTAGCCTGACCCTCCCACGTTTCCGTACCCTCACCTGTGCCCTAAGCCTTGCCGTTCCCTAACCCTAACCCTAGCACGGAACGGAAACCCACCACCAGCCCTACACATTACCCTACACCGTAGCCTACTCCTGGCCCGTACGCTGGCACTGACCCGTGCATCAGCACGTAGCCTGACCCTCCCACGTTTCCGTACCCTCACCTGTGCCCTAAGCCTTGCCATTCCCTAACCCTAACCCTAGCCCGGAACGGAAACCCACCACCAGCCCTACAACTTACCCCCAAGCCGTAGCCTACTCCTGGCCCGTACGCTGGCACTGACCCATGCGTCAGCACGTAGCCTGACCCTGCCACGTTTCCGTACCCTCACCTGTGCCCTAAGCCTTGCCGTTCCCTAACCCTAACCCTAGCCCGGAACGGAAACCCACCACCAGCCCTACACCTTACCCCCAAGCCGTAGCCTACTCCTGGCCCGTACGCTGGCACTGACCCGTGCGTCAGCACGTAGCCTGACCATCCCACGTTTCCGTACCCTCACCTGTGCCCTAAGCCTTGCCGTTCCCTAACCCTAACCCTAGCCCGGAACGGAAACCCACCACCAGCCCTACACCTTACCCACAAGCAGTAGCCTACACCTCGCCGGTACGCTGGCACTGACCCGTGCATCAGCACTTAGCCTGACCCTCCCACGTTTCCGTACCCTCACCTGTGCCCTAAGCCTTGCTGTTCCCTAACCCTAACCCTAGCCCGGAACGGAAACCCACTACCAGCCCTACACCTTACCCCAAAGCCTTAGCCTACACCTGGCCTGTACGCTGGCACTGACCCGTGCGTCAGCACGTAGCCTGACCCTCCCACGTTTCCGTACCCTCACCTGTGCCCTAAGCCTTGCCGTTCCCTAACCCTAACCCTAGCTTGGAACGGAAACCCACCACCAGCCCTACACCTTACCCTACGCCGTAGCCTAATCCTGGCCCGTACACTGGCACTGACCCGTGCGTCAGCACGTAGCCTGACCCTCCCAAGTTTCCGTACCCTCACCTGTGCCCTAAGCCTTGCCGTCCCCTAACCCTAACCCTAGCCCGGAACGGAAACCCACCAAAAGCCCTACACCTTACCCCCAAGCCGTAGCCTACTACTGGCCCGTACGCTGGCACTGACCCGTGCGTCAGCACGTAGCCTGACCCTCCCACGTTTCCGTACCCTCACCTGTGCCCTAAGCCTTGCCGTTCCCTAACCCTAACCCTAGCCCGGAACGGAAACCCACCACCAGCCCTACAACTTACCCCCAAGCCGTAGCCTACTCCGGGCCCGTACGCTGGCACTGACCCGTGCGTCAGCACGTAGCCTGACCCTCCCACGTTTCCGTACCCTCACCTGTGCCCTAAGCCTTGCCGTTCCTTAACCCTAACCCTAGACCCGAACGGAAAACCACCACCAGCCCTACACCTTACCCTACACCGTAGCCTACTCCTGGCCCGTACGCTGGCACTGGCCCGTGCATCAGCACGTAGCCTGACCCTCCCACGTTTCCGTACCCTCACCTGTGCCCTAAGCCTTGCCGTTCCCTAACCCTAACCCTAGCCCGGAACGGAAACCCACCACCAGCCCTACAACTTACCCCCAAGCCGTAGCCTACTCCTGGCCCGTACGCTGGCACTGACCCGTGCGTCAGCACGTAGCCTGACCCTCCCACGTTTCCGTACCCTCACCTGTGCCCTAAGCCTTGCTGTTCCCTAACCCTAACCCTAGCCCGGAACGGAAACCCACCACCAGCCCTACACCTTATCCTACGCCGTAGCCTACTCCTGGCCCGTACGCTGGCACTGACCCATGCGTCAGCATATAGCCTGACCCTCCCACGTTTCCGTACCCTCACCTGTGCCCTAAGCCTTGCCGTTCCCTAACCCTAACCCTAGCCCGGAACGGAAACCCACCACCAGCCCTACACCTTACCCCCAAGCCGTAGCCTACTCCTGACCCGTACGCAGGCACTGACCCGTGCGTCAGCACGTAGCCTGACCCTCCCACGTTTCCGTACCCTCACCTGTGCCCTAAGCCTTGCCGTTCCCTAACCCTAACCCTAGCCCGGAACGGAAACCCCCCACCAGCCCTACACCTTACCCACAAGCAGTAGCCTACACCTGGCCGGTACGCTGGCACTGACCCGTGCATCAGCACGTAGCCTGACCCTCCCACGTTTCCATACCCTCACCTGTGCCCTAAGCCTTGCCGTACCCTAACCCTAACCCTGCCCGGAACGGAAACCCACCACCAGCCCTACACCTTACCCTACGCCGTAGCCTACTCCTGGCCCGTACGCTGGCACTGACCCGTGCGTCAGCACGTAGCCTGAACCTCCCACGTTTCCGTACCCTCACCTGTGCCCTAAGCCTTGCCGTTCCCTAACCCTAACCCTAGCCCGGAACGGAAACGTACCACCAGACCTACACCTTACCCACAAGCAGTAGCCTACACCTGGCCGGTACGCTGGCACTGACCCGTGCATCAGCACGTAGCCTGACCCTCCCACGTTTCCGTACCCTCACCTGTGCCCTAAGCCTTGCCGTTCCCTAACCCTAACCCTAGCCCGGAACGGAAACCCACCACCAGCCCTACACCTTACCCTACGCCGTAGCCTACTCCTGGCCCGTACGCTGGCACTGACCCGTGCGTCAGCACGTAGCCTGACCCTCCCACGTTTCCGTACCCTCACCTGTGCCCTAAGCCTTGCCGTTCCCTAACCCTAACCCTAGCACGGAACGGAAACCCACCACCAGCCCTACACCTTACCCCAAAGCCTTAGCCTACACCTGGCCTGTACGCTGGCACTGACCCGTGCGTCAGCACGTAGCCTAACCCTCCCACGTTTCCGTACCCTCAACTGTGCCCTAAGCCTTGCCGTTCCCTAACCCTAACCCTAGCCCGGAACGGAAACCCACCACCAGCCCTACACCTTACCCTACGCCGTAGCCTAATCCTGGCCCGTACACTGGCACTGACCCGTGCGTCAGCACGTAGCCTGACCCTCCCAAGTTTCCGTACCCTCACCTGTGCCCTAAGCCTTGCCGTTCCCTAACCCTAACCCTAGCCCGGAATGGAAACCCACCACCAGCCCTACACCTTACCCCCAAGCCGTAGCCTACTACTGGCCCGTACGCTGGCACTGACCCGTGCGTCAGCACGTAGCCTGACCCTCCCACGTTTCCGTACCCTCACCTGTGCCCTAAGCCTTGCCGTTCCCTAACCCTAACCCTAGCCCGGAACGGAAACCCACCACCAGCCCTACAACTTACCCCCAAGCCGTAGCCTACTCCTGGCCCGTACGCTGGCACTGACCCGTGCGTCAGCACGTAGCCTGACCCTCCCACGTTTCCGTACCCTCACCTGTGCCCTAAGCCTTGCCGTTCCTTAACCCTAACCCGAGCACGGAACGGAAACCCACCACCAGCCCTACACCTTACCCTACACCGTAGCCTACTCCTGGCCCGTACGATGGCACTGTCCCGTGCATTAGCACGTAGCCTGACCCTCCCACGTTTCCGTACCCTCACCTGTGCCCTAAGCCTTGCCGTTCCCTAACCCTAACCCTAGCCCGGAACGGAAACCCACCACCAGCCCTACAACTTACCCCCAAGACGTAGCCTACTCCTGGCCCGTACGCTGGCACTGACCCGTGCGTCAGCACGTAGCCTGACCCTCCCACGTTTCCGTACCCTCACCTGTGCCCTAAGCCTTGCCGTTCCCTAACCCTAACCCTAGCCCGGAACGGAAACCCACCACCAGCCCTACACCTTACCCACAAGCAGTAGCCTACACCTGGCCGGTACGCTGGCACTGACCCGTGCATCAGCACGTAGCCTGACCCTCCCACGTTTCCGTACCCTCACCTGTGCCCTAAGCCTTGCCGTTCCCTAACCCTAACCCTAGCCCGGAACGGAAACCCACCACCAGCCCTACACCTTACCCTACGCCGTAGCCTACTCCTGGCCCGTACGCTGGCACTGACCCGTGCGTCAGCACGTAGCCTGAACCTCCCACGTTTCCGTACCCTCACCTGTGCCCTAAGCCTTGCCGTTCCCTAACCCTAACCCTAGCCCGGAACGGAAACCCACCACCAGCCCTACACCTTACCCACAAGCAGTAGCCTACACCTGGCCGGTACGCTGGCACTGACCCGTGCATCAGCACGTAGCCTGACCCTCCCACGTTTCCGTACCCTCACCTGTGCCCTCAGCCTTGCCGTTCCCTAACCCTAACCCTAGCCCGGAACGGAAACCCACCACCAGCCCTACAACTTACCCTACGCCGTAGCCTACTCCTGGCCCGTACGCTGGCACTGACCCGTGCGTCAGCACGTAGCCTGACCCTCCCACGTTTCTGTACCCTCACCTGTGCCCTAAGCCTTGCCGTTCCCTAACCCTAAACCTAGCCCGGAATGGAAACCCACCACCAGCCCTACACCTTACCCACAAGCCGTAGCCTACACCTGGCCGGTACGCTGGCACTGACCCGTGCATCAGCTCGTAGCCTGACCCTCCCACGTTTCCGTACCCTCAACTGTGCCCTAAGCCTTGCCGTTCCCTAACCCTAACCCTAGCCCGGAACGGAAACCCACCACCAGCCCTACACCTTACCCTACACCTTAGCCTACTCCTGGCCTGTACGCTGGCACTGACCCGTGCATCAGCACGTAGCCTGACCCTCCCACGTTTCCGTACCCTCACCTGTGCCCTAAGCCTTGCTGTTCCCTAACCCTAACCCTAGCCCGGAACGGAAAACCACCACCAGCCCTACACCTTACCCTACGCCGTAGCCTACTCCTGGCCCGTACGCTGGCACTGACCCGTGCGTCAGCACGTAGCCTGACCCTCCCACGTTTCCGTACCCTCACCTGTGCCCTCAGCCTTGCCGTTCCCTAACCCTAACCCTAGCCCGGAACGGAAACCCACCACCAGCCCTACACCTTACCCTACGCCGTAGCCTACTCCTGGCCCGTACGCTGAAACTGACCCGTGCGTCAGCACGTAGCCTGACCCTCCCACGTTTCTGTACCCTCACCTGTGCCCTAAGCCTTGCCGTTCCCTAACCCTAAACCTAGCCCGGAATGGAAACCCACCACCAGCCGTACACCTTACACACAAGCCGTAGCCTACACCTGGCCGGTACGCTGGCACTGACCCGTGCATCAGCTCGTAGCCTGACCCTCCCACGTTTCCGTACCCTCACCTGTGTCCTAAGCCTTGCCGTTCCCTAACCCTAACCCTAGCCCGGAACGGAAACCCACCACCAGCCCTACACCTTACCCTACACCTTAGCCTACTCCTGGCCCGTACGCTGGCACTGACCCGTGCATCAGCACGTAGCCTGACCCTCCCACGTTTCCGTACCCTCACCTGTGCCCTAAGCCTTGCCATTCCCTAACACTAACCCTAGCACGGAACGGAAACCCACCACCAGCCCTACACATTACCCTACACCGTAGCCTACTCCTGGCCCGTACGCTGGCACTGACCCGTGCATCAGCACGTAGCCTGACCCTCCCAAGTTTCCGTACACTCACCTGTTCCCTAAGCCTTGCCGTTCCCTAACCCTAACCCTAGCCCGGAACGGAAACCCACCACCAGCCCTACACCTTACCCCCAAGCCGTAGCCTAATCCTGGCCCGTACGCTGGCACTGACCCGTGCGTCAGCACGTAGCCTGACCCTCCCACGTTTCCGTACCCTCACCTGTGCCCTAAGCCTTGCCGTTCCTTAACCCTAACCCTAGCACGGAACGGAAACCCACCACCAGCCCTACACCTTACCCTACGCCGTAGCCTACTCCTGGCCCGTACGCTGGCACTGACCCGTGCGTCAGCACGTAGCCTGACCCTCCCACGTTTCCGTACCCTCACCTGTGCCCTAAGCCTTGCCGTTCCCTAACCCTAACCCTAGCCCGGAACAGAAAACCACCACCAGCCCTACAACTTACCCCCAAGCCGTACCCTACTCCTGGCCCGTACGCTGGCACTGACCCGTGCGTCAGCACGTAGCCTGACCCTCCCACGTTTCCGTACCCTCACCTGTGCCCTAAGCCTTGCCGTTCCCTAACCCTAACCCTAGCCCGGAACGGAAACCCACCACCAGCCCTACACCTTACCCTACGCCGTAGCCTAATCCTGGCCCGTACGCTGGCACTGACCCGTGCGTCAGCACGTAGCCTGACCCTCCCACGTTTCCGTACCCTCACCTCTGCCCTAAGCCTTGCCGTTCCCTAACCCTAACCCTAGCCCTGAACGGAAACCCACCACCAGCCCTACACCTTACCCCCAAGCCGTAGCCTACTCCTGGCCCGTACGCTGGCACTGACCCGTGCGTCAGCACGTAGCCTGACCCTCCCACGTTTCCGTACCCTCACCTGTGCCCTAAGCCTTGCCGTTCCCTAACCCTAACCCTAGCACGGAACGGAAACCCACCAAAAGCCCTACACCTTACCCCCAAGCCGTAGCCTACTCCTGGCCCGTACGCTGGCACTGACCCGTGCGTCAGCACGTAGCCTGACCCTCCCACGTTTCCGTACCCTCACCTGTGCCCTAAGCCTTGCCGTTCCCTAACCCTAACCCTAGCCCGGAACGGAAACCCACCACCAGCCCTACACCTTACCCCCAAGCCGTAGCCTACTCCTGGCCCGTACGCTGGCACTGACCCGTGCGTCAGCACGTAGCCTGACCCTCCCACGTTTCCGTACCCTCACCTGTGCCCTAAGCCTTGCCGTTCCCTAAGCCTAACCCTAGCCCGGAACGGAAACCCACCACCAGCCCTACACCTTACCCACAAGCCGTAGCCTATACCTGGCCGGTACGCTGGCACTGACCCGTGCGTCAACATGTAGCCTGACCCTCCCACGTTTCCGTACCCTCACCTGTGCCCTAAGCCTTGCCGTTCCCTAACCCTAACCCTAGCCCGGAACAGAAACCCACCACCAGCTCTACACCTTACCCTTCGGCGCAGCCTACTCCTGGCCCGTTCGCTGGCACTGACCCGTGCGTCAGCACGTAGCCTGACCCTCCTACGTTTCCGTACCCTCACCTGTGCCCTAAGCCTTGCCGTTCCCTAACCCTAACCCTAGCCCGGAACGGAAACCCACCACCAGCCCTACACCTTACCCTACGCCGTAGCCTACTCCTGGCCCGTACGCTGGCAATGACCCGTGCGTCAGCACGTAGCCTGACCCTCCCACGTTTCCGTACCCTCACCTGTGCCCTAAGCCTTGCCGTTCCCTAACCCTAACCCTAGCCCGGAACGGAAACCCACCACCAGCCCTACACCTTACCCCCAAGCCGTAGCCTACTCCTGGCCCGTACGCTGGCACTGACCCGTGCGTCAGCACGTAGCCTGAACCTCCCACGTTTCCGTACCCTCACCTGTGCCCTAAGCCTTGCCGTTCCCTAACCCTAACCCTAGCCCGGAACGGAAACCCACCACCAGCCCTACACCTTACCCACAAGCAGTAGCCTACACCTTGCCGGTACGCTGGCACTGACCCGTGCATCAGCACGTAGCCTGACCCTCCCACGTTTCCGTACCCTCACCTGTGCCCTCAGCCTTGCCGTTCCCTAACCCTAACCCTAGCCCGGAACGGAAACCCACCACCAGCCCTACACCTTACCCTACGCCGTAGCCTACTCCTGGCCCGTACGCTGGCACTGACCCGTGCGTCAGCACGTAGCCTGACCCTCCCACGTTTCCGTACCCTCACCTGTGCCCTCAGCCTTGCCGTTCCCTAACCCTAACCCTAGGCCGGAACGGAAACCCACCACTAGCCCTACACCTTACCCTACGCCGTAGCCTACTCCTAGCCCGTACGCTGAAACTGACCCGTGCGTCAGCACGTAGCCTGACCCTCCCACGTTTCTGTACCCTCACCTGTGCCCTAAGCCTTGCCGTTCCCTAACCCTAAACCTAGCCCGGAATGGAAACCCACCACCAGCCCTACACCTTACCCACAAGCCGTAGCCTACACCTGGCCGGTACGCTGGCACTGACCCGTGCATCAGCACGTAGCCTGACCCTCCCACGTTTCCGTACCCTCACCTGTGCCCTAAGCCTTGCCGTTCCATAACCCTAACCCTAGCCCCGAACAGAAACCCTCCACCAGCCCTACACCTTACCCTACACCTTAGCCTACTCCTGGCCCGTACGCTGGCACTGACCCGTGCATCAGCACGTAGCCTGACCCTCCCACGTTTCCGTACCCTCACCTGTGCCCTAAGCCTTGCCGTTCCCTAACCCTAACCCTAGCACGGAACGGAAACCCACCACCAGCCCTACACATTACCCTACACCGTACCCTACTCCTGGCCCGTACGCTGGCACTGACCCGTGCATCAGCACGTAGCCTGACCCTCCCACGTTTCCGTACCCTCACCTGTGCCCTAAGCCTTGCCGTTCCCTAACCCTAACCCTAGCCCGGAACGGAAACCCACCACCAGCCCTACACCTTACCCCCAAGCCGTAGCCTACTCCTGGCCCGTACGCTGGCACTGACCCGTGCGTCAGCACGTAGCCTGACCCTCCCACGTTTCCGTACCCTCACCTGTGCCCTAAGCCTTGCCGTTCCCTAACCCTAACCCTAGCCCGGAACGGAAACCCACCACCAGCCGTACACCTTACCCACAAGCAGTAGCCTACACCTCGCCGGTACGCTGGCACTGACCCGTGCATCAGCACTTAGCCTGACCCTCCCACGTTTCCGTACCCTCACCTGTGCCCTAAGCCTTGCTGTTCCCTAACCCTAACCCTAGCCCGGAACGGAAACCCACTACCAGCCCTACACCTTACCCCAAAGCCTTAGCCTACACCTGGCCTGTACGCTGGCACTGACTCGTGCGTCAGCACGTAGCCTGACCCTCCCACGTTTCCGTACCCTCACCTGTGCCCTAAGCCTTGCCGTTCCCTAACCCTAACCCTAGCCCGGAACGGAAACCCACCACCAGCCCTACACCTTACCCTACGCCGTAGCCTAATCCTGGCCCGTACACTGGCACTGACCCGTGCGTCAGCACGTAGCCTGACCCTCCCAAGTTTCCGTACCCTCACCTGTGCCCTAAGCCTTGCCGTCCCCTAACCCTAACCCTAGCCCGGAACGGAAACCCACCAAAAGCCCTACACCTTACCCCCAAGCCGTAGCCTACTACTGGCCCGTACGCTGGCACTGACCCGTGCGTCAGCACGTAGCCTGACCCTCCCACGTTTCCGTACCCTCACCTGTGCCCTAAGCCTTGCCGTTCCCTAACCCTAACCCTAGCCCGGAACGGAAACCCACCACCAGCCCTACAACTTACCCCCAAGCCGTAGCCTACTCCTGGCCCGTACGCTGGCACTGACCCGTGCGTCAGCACGTAGCCTGACCCTCCCACGTTTCCGTACCCTCACCTGTGCCCTAAGCCTTGCCGTTCCTTAACCCTAACCCTAGCCCCGAACGGAAACCCACCACCAGCCCTACACCTTACCCTACACCGTAGCCTACTCCTGGCCCGTACGCTGGCACTGGCCCGTGCGTCAGCACGTAGCCTGACCCTCCCACGTTTCCGTACCCTCACCTGTGCCCTAAGCCTTTCCGTTCCCTAACCCTAACCCTAGCCCGGAACGGAAACCCACCACCAGCCCTACAACTTACCCCCAAGCCGTAGCCTACTCCTGGCCCGTACGCTGGCACTGACCCGTGCGTCAGCACGTAGCCTGACCCTCCCACGTTTCCGTACCCTCACCTGTGCCCTAAGCCTTGCTGTTCCCTAACCCTAACCCTAGCCCGGAACGGAAACCCACCACCAGCCCTACACCTTATCCTACGCCGTAGCCTACTCCTGGCCCGTACGCTGGCACTGACCCATGCGTCAGCATATAGCCTGACCCTCCCACGTTTCCGTACCCTCAACTGTGCCCTAAGCCTTGCCGTTCCCTAACCCTAACCCTAGCCCGGAACGGAAACCCACCACCAGCCCTACACCTTACCCCCAAGCCGTAGCCTACTCCTGACCCGTACGCTGGCACTGACCCGTGCGTCAGCACGTAGCCTGACCCTCCCACGTTTCCGTACCCTCACCTGTGCCCTAAGCCTTGCCGTTCCCTAACCCTAACCCTAGCACGGAACGGAAACCCACCACCAGCCCTACACATTACCCTACACCGTACCCTACTCCTGGCCCGTACGCTGGCACTGACCCGTGCATCAGCACGTAGCCTGACCCTCCCACGTTTCCGTACCCTCACCTGTGCCCTAAGCCTTGCCATTCCCTAACCCTAACCCTAGCCCGGAACGGAAACCCACCACCAGCCCTACAACTTACCCCCAAGCCGTAGCCTACTCCTGGCCCGTACGCTGGCACTGACCCGTGCGTCAGCACGTAGCCTGACCCTCCCAAGTTTCCGTACCCTCACCTGTGCCCTAAGCCTTGCCGTTCCCTAACCCTAACCCTAGCCCGGAACGGAAACCCACCACCAGCCCTACACCTTACCCCCAAGCCGTAGCCTACTCCTGGCCCGTACGCTGGCACTGACCCGTGCGTCAGCACGTAGCCTGACCCTCCCACGTTTCCGTACCCTCACCTGTGCCCTAAGCCTTGCCGTTCCCTAACCCGAACCCTAGCCCGGAACGGAAACCCACCACCAGCCGTACACCTTACCCACAAGCAGTAGCCTACACCTCGCCGGTACGCTGGCACTGACCCGTGCATCAGCACTTAGCCTGACCCTCCCACGTTTCCGTACCCTCACCTGTGCCCTAAGCCTTGCTGTTCCCTAACCCTAACCCTAGCCCGGAACGGAAACCCACTACCAGCCCTACACCTTACCCCAAAGCCTTAGCCTACACCTGGCCTGTACGCTGGCACTGACCCGTGCGTCAGCACGTAGCCTGACCCTCCCACGTTTCCGTACCCTCACCTGTGCCCTAAGCCTTGCCGTTCCCTAACCCTAACCCTAGCCCGGAACGGAAACCCACCACCAGCCCTACACCTTACCCTACGCCGTAGCCTAATCCTGGCCCGTACACTGGCACTGACCCGTGCGTCAGCACGTAGCCTGACCCTCCCAAGTTTCCGTACCCTCACCTGTGCCCTAAGCCTTGCCGTCCCCTAACCCTAACCCTAGCCCGGAACGGAAACCCACCAAAAGCCCTACACCTTACCCCCAAGCCGTAGCCTACTACTGGCCCGTACGCTGGCACTGACCCGTGCGTCAGCACGTAGCCTGACCCTCCCACGTTTCCGTACCCTCACCTGTGCCCTAAGCCTTGCCGTTCCCTAACCCTAACCCTAGCCCGGAACGGAAACCCACCACCAGCCCTACAACTTACCCCCAAGCCGTAGCCTACTCCTGGCCCGTACGCTGGCACTGACCCGTGCGTCAGCACGTAGCCTGACCCTCCCACGTTTCCGTACCCTCACCTGTGCCCTAAGCCTTGCCGTTCCTTAACCCTAACCCTAGCCCCGAACGGAAACCCACCACCAGCCCTACACCTTACCCTACACCGTAGCCTACTCCTGGCCCGTACGCTGGCACTGGCCCGTGCATCAGCACGTAGCCTGACCCTCCCACGTTTCCGTACCCTCACCTGTGCCCTAAGCCTTGCCGTTCCCTAACCCTAACCCTAGCCCGGAACGGAAACCCACCACCAGCCCTACAACTTACCCCCAAGCCGTAGCCTACTCCTGGCCCGTACGCTGGCACTGACCCGTGCGTCAGCACGTAGCCTGACCCTCCCACGTTTCCGTACCCTCACCTGTGCCCTAAGCCTTGCTGTTCCCTAACCCTAACCCTAGCCCGGAACGGAAACCCACCACCAGCCCTACACCTTATCCTACGCCGTAGCCTACTCCTGGCCCGTACGCTGGCACTGACCCATGCGTCAGCATATAGCCTGACCCTCCCACGTTTCCGTACCCTCAACTGTGCCCTAAGCCTTGCCGTTCCCTAACCCTAACCCTAGCCCGGAACGGAAACCCACCACCAGCCCTACACCTTACCCCCAAGCCGTAGCCTACTCCTGACCCGTACGCTGGCACTGACCCGTGCGTCAGCACGTAGCCTGACCCTCCCACGTTTCCGTACCCTCACCTGTGCCCTAAGCCTTGCCGTTCCCTAACCCTAACCCTAGCCCGGAACGGAAACCCACCACCAGCCCTACACCTTACCCACAAGCAGTAGCCTACACCTGGCTGGTACGCTGGCACTGACCCGTGCATCAGCACGTAGCCTGACCCTCCCACGTTTCCATACCCTCACCTGTGCCCTAAGCCTTGCCGTTCCCTAACCCTAACCCTGCCCGGAACGGAAACCCACCACCAGCCCTACACCTTACCCTACGCCGTAGCCTACTCCTGGCCCGTACGCTGGCACTGACCCGTGCGTCAGCACGTAGCCTGAACCTCCCACGTTTCCGTACCCTCACCTGTGCCCTAAGTCTTGCCGTTCCCTAACCCTAACCCTAGCCCGGAACGGAAACGTACCACCAGACCTACACCTTACCCACAAGCAGTAGCCTACACCTGGCCGGTACGCTGGCACTGACCCGTGCATCAGCACGTAGCCTGACCCTCCCACGTTTCCGTACCCTCACCTGTGCCCTAAGCCTTGCCGTTCCCTAACCCTAACCCTAGCCCGGAACGGAAACCCACCACCAGCCCTACACCTTACCCTACGCCGTAGCCTACTCCTGGCCCGTACGCTGGCACTGACCCGTGCGTCAGCACGTAGCCTGACCCTCCCACGTTTCCGTACCCTCACCTGTGCCCCAAGCCTTGCCGTTCCCTAACCCTAACCCTAGCACGGAACGGAAACCCACCACCAGCCCTACACATTACCCTACACCGTAGCCTACTCCTGGCCCGTACGCTGGCACTGACCCGTGCATCAGCACGTAGCCTGACCCTCCCACGTTTCCGTACCCTCACCTGTGCCCTAAGCCTTGCCATTCCCTAACCCTAACCCTAGCCCGGAACGGAAACCCACCACCAGCCCTACAACTTACCCCCAAGCCGTAGCCTACTCCTGGCCCGTACGCTGGCACTGACCCGTGCGTCAGCACGTAGCCTGACCCTGCCACGTTTCCGTACCCTCACCTGTGCCCTAAGCCTTGCCGTTCCCTAACCCTAACCCTAGCCCGGAACGGAAACCCACCACCAGCCCTACACCTTACCCCCAAGCCGTAGCCTACTCCTGGCCCGTACGCTGGCACTGACCCGTGCGTCAGCACGTAGCCTGACCATCCCACGTTTCCGTACCCTCACCTGTGCCCTAAGCCTTGCCGTTCCCTAACCCTAACCCTAGCCCGGAACGGAAACCCACCACCAGCCCTACACCTTACCCACAAGCAGTAGCCTACACCTGGCCGGTACGCTGGCACTGACCCGTGCATCAGCACGTAGCCTGACCCTCCCACGTTTCCGTACCCTCACCTGTGCCCTAAGCCTTGCCGTTCCTTAACCCTAACCCTAGCCCCGAACGGAAACCCACCACCAGCCGTACACCTTACCCACAAGCAGTAGCCTACACCTCGCCGGTACGCTGGCACTGACCCGTGCATCAGCACTTAGCCTGACCCTCCCACGTTTCCGTACCCTCACCTGTGCCCTAAGCCTTGCTGTTCCCTAACCCTAACCCTAGCCCGGAACGGAAACCCACTACCAGCCCTACACCTTACCCCAAAGCCTTAGCCTACACCTG
The DNA here is from genome assembly GCF_964341445.2 of Mesoplodon mirus. NCBI lineage: Eukaryota > Metazoa > Chordata > Mammalia > Artiodactyla > Ziphiidae > Mesoplodon > Mesoplodon mirus. The sequence continues at coordinate 39,033 of NW_028295405.1, forward strand.
GCCTGTACGCTGGCACTGACCCGTGCGTCAGCACGTAGCCTGACCCTCCCACGTTTCCGTACCCTCACCTGTGCCCTAAGCCTTGCCGTTCCCTAACCCTAACCCTAGCCCGGAACGGAAACCCACCACCAGCCCTACACCTTACCCTACGCCGTAGCCTAATCCTGGCCCGTACACTGGCACTGACCCGTGCGTCAGCACGTAGCCTGACCCTCCCAAGTTTCCGTACCCTCACCTGTGCCCTAAGCCTTGCCGTCCCCTAACCCTAACCCTAGCCCGGAACGGAAACCCACCAAAAGCCCTACACCTTACCCCCAAGCCGTAGCCTACTACTGGCCCGTACGCTGGCACTGACCCGTGCGTCAGCACGTAGCCTGACCCTCCCACGTTTCCGTACCCTCACCTGTGCCCTAAGCCTTGCCGTTCCCTAACCCTAACCCTAGCCCGGAACGGAAACCCACCACCAGCCCTACAACTTACCCCCAAGCCGTAGCCTACTCCTGACCCGTACGCTGGCACTGACCCGTGCGTCAGCACGTAGCCTGACCCTCCCACGTTTCCGTACCCTCACCTGTGCCCTAAGCCTTGCCGTTCCCTAACCCTAACCCTAGCCCGGAACGGAAACCCACCACCAGCCCTACACCTTACCCACAAGCAGTAGCCTACACCTGGCTGGTACGCTGGCACTGACCCGTGCATCAGCACGTAGCCTGACCCTCCCACGTTTCCATACCCTCACCTGTGCCCTAAGCCTTGCCGTTCCCTAACCCTAACCCTGCCCGGAACGGAAACCCACCACCAGCCCTACACCTTACCCTACGCCGTAGCCTACTCCTGGCCCGTACGCTGGCACTGACCCGTGCGTCAGCACGTAGCCTGAACCTCCCACGTTTCCGTACCCTCACCTGTGCCCTAAGCCTTGCCGTTCCCTAACCCTAACCCTAGCCCGGAACGGAAACGTACCACCAGACCTACACCTTACCCACAAGCAGTAGCCTACACCTGGCCGGTACGCTGGCACTGACCCGTGCATCAGCACGTAGCCTGACCCTCCCACGTTTCCGTACCCTCACCTGTGCCCTAAGCCTTGCCGTTCCCTAACCCTAACCCTAGCCCGGAACGGAAACCCACCACCAGCCCTACACCTTACCCTACGCCGTAGCCTACTCCTGGCCCGTACGCTGGCACTGACCCGTGCGTCAGCACGTAGCCTGACCCTCCCACGTTTCCGTACCCTCACCTGTGCCCTAAGCCTTGCCGTTCCCTAACCCTAACCCTAGCACGGAACGGAAACCCACCACCAGCCCTACACATTACCCTACACCGTAGCCTACTCCTGGCCCGTACGCTGGCACTGACCCGTGCATCAGCACGTAGCCTGACCCTCCCACGTTTCCGTACCCTCACCTGTGCCCTAAGCCTTGCCATTCCCTAACCCTAACCCTAGCCCGGAACGGAAACCCACCACCAGCCCTACAACTTACCCCCAAGCCGTAGCCTACTCCTGGCCCGTACGCTGGCACTGACCCATGCGTCAGCACGTAGCCTGACCCTGCCACGTTTCCGTACCCTCACCTGTGCCCTAAGCGTTGCCGTTCCCTAACCCTAACCCTAGCCCGGAACGGAAACCCACCACCAGCCCTACACCTTACCCCCAAGCGGTAGCCTACTCCTGGCCCGTACGCTGGCACTGACCCGTGCGTCAGCACGTAGCCTGACCATCCCACGTTTCCGTACCCTCACCTGTGCCCTAAGCCTTGCCGTTCCCTAACCCTAACCCTAGCCCGGAACGGAAACCCACCACCAGCCCTACACCTTACCCACAAGCAGTAGCCTACACCTGGCCGGTACGCTGGCACTGACCCGTGCATCAGCACGTAGCCTGACCCTCCCACGTTTCCGTACCCTCACCTGTGCCCTAAGCCTTGCCGTTCCTTAACCCTAACCCTAGCCCCGAACGGAAACCCACCACCAGCCGTACACCTTACCCACAATCAGTAGCCTACACCTCGCCGGTACGCTGGCACTGACCCGTGCATCAGCACTTAGCCTGACCCTCCCACGTTTCCGTACCCTCACCTGTGCCCTAAGCCTTGCTGTTCCCTAACCCTAACCCTAGCCCGGAACGGAAACCCACTACCAGCCCTACACCTTACCCCAAAGCCTTAGCCTACACCTGGCCTGTACGCTGGCACTGACCCGTGCGTCAGCACGTAGCCTGACCCTCCCACGTTTCCGTACCCTCACCTGTGCCCTAAGCCTTGCCGTTCCCTAACCCTAACCCTAGCTTGGAACGGAAACCCACCACCAGCCCTACACCTTACCCTACGCCGTAGCCTAATCCTGGCCCGTACACTGGCACTGACCCGTGCGTCAGCACGTAGCCTGACCCTCCCAAGTTTCCGTACCCTCACCTGTGCCCTAAGCCTTGCCGTCCCCTAACCCTAACCCTAGCCCGGAACGGAAACCCACCAAAAGCCCTACACCTTACCCCCAAGCCGTAGCCTACTACTGGCCCGTACGCTGGCACTGACCCGTGCGTCAGCACGTAGCCTGACCCTCCCACGTTTCCGTACCCTCACCTGTGCCCTAAGCCTTGCCGTTCCCTAACCCTAACCCTAGCCCGGAACGGAAACCCACCACCAGCCCTACAACTTACCCCCAAGCCGTAGCCTACTCCGGGCCCGTACGCTGGCACTGACCCGTGCGTCAGCACATAGCCTGACCCTCCCACGTTTCCGTACCCTCACCTGTGCCCTAAGCCTTGCCGTTCCTTAACCCTAACCCTAGCCCCGAACGGAAAACCACCACCAGCCCTACACCTTACCCTACACCGTAGCCTACTCCTGGCCCGAACGCTGGCACTGGCCCGTGCATCAGCACGTAGCCTGACCCTCCCACGTTTCCGTACCCTCACCTGTGCCCTAAGCCTTGCCGTTCCCTAACCCTAACCCTAGCCCGGAACGGAAACCCACCACCAGCCCTACAACTTACCCCCAAGCCGTAGCCTACTCCTGGCCCGTACGCTGGCACTGACCCGTGCGTCAGCACGTAGCCTGACCCTCCCACGTTTCCGTACCCTCACCTGTGCCCTAAGCCTTGCTGTTCCCTAACCCTAACCCTAGCCCGGAACGGAAACCCACCACCAGCCCTACACCTTATCCTACGCCGTAGCCTACTCCTGGCCCGTACGCTGGCACTGACCCATGCGTCAGCATATAGCCTGACCCTCCCACGTTTCCGTACCCTCACCTGTGCCCTAAGCCTTGCCGTTCCCTAACCCTAACCCTAGCCCGGAACGGAAACCCACCACCAGCCCTACACCTTACCCCCAAGCCGTAGCCTACTCCTGACCCGTACGCTGGCACTGACCCGTGCGTCAGCACGTAGCCTGACCCTCCCACGTTTCCGTACCCTCACCTGTGCCCTAAGCCTTGCCGTTCCCTAACCCTAACCCTAGCCCGGAACGGAAACCCACCACCAGCCCTACACCTTACCCACAAGCAGTAGCCTACACCTGGCCGGTACGCTGGCACTGACCAGTGCATCAGCACGTAGCCTGACCCTCCCACGTTTCCATACCCTCACCTGTGCCCTAAGCCTTGCCGTACCCTAACCCTAACCCTGCCCGGAACGGAAACCCACCACCAGCCCTACACCTTACCCTACGCCGTAGCCTACTCCTGGCCCGTACGCTGGCACTGACCCGTGCGTCAGCACGTAGCCTGAACCTCCCACGTTTCCGTACCCTCACCTGTGCCCTAAGCCTTGCCGTTCCCTAACCCTAACCCTAGCCCGGAACGGAAACGTACCACCAGACCTACACCTTACCCACAAGCAGTAGCCTACACCTGGCCGGTACGCTGGCACTGACCCGTGCATCAGCACGTAGCCTGACCCTCCCACGTTTCCGTACCCTCACCTGTGCCCTAAGCCTTGCCGTTCCCTAACCCTAACCCTAGCCCGGAACGGAAACCCACCACCAGCCCTACACCTTACCCTACGCCGTAGCCTACTCCTGGCCCGTACGCTGGCACTGACCCGTGCGTCAGCACGTAGCCTGACCCTCCCACGTTTCCGTACCCTCACCTGTGCCCTAAGCCTTGCCGTTCCCTAACCCTAACCCTAGCACGGAACGGAAACCCACCACCAGCCCTACACCTTACCCCAAAGCCTTAGCCTACACCTGGCCTGTACGCTGGCACTGACCCGTGCGTCAGCACGTAGCCTGACCCTCCCACGTTTCCGTACCCTCAACTGTGCCCTAAGCCTTGCCGTTCCCTAACCCTAACCCTAGCCCGGAACGGAAACCCACCACCAGCCCTACACCTTACCCTACGCCGTAGCCTAATCCTGGCCCGTACACTGGCACTGACCCGTGCGTCAGCACGTAGCCTGACCCTCCCAAGTTTCCGTACCCTCACCTGTGCCCTAAGCCTTGCCGTTCCCTAACCCTAACCCTAGCCCGGAATGGAAACCCACCACCAGCCCTACACCTTACCCCCAAGCCGTAGCCTACTACTGGCCCGTACGCTGGCACTGACCCGTGCGTCAGCACGTAGCCTGACCCTCCCACGTTTCCGTACCCTCACCTGTGCCCTAAGCCTTGCCGTTCCCTAACCCTAACCCTAGCCCGGAACGGAAACCCACCACCAGCCCTACAACTTACCCCCAAGCCGTAGCCTACTCCTGGCCCGTACGCTGGCACTGACCCGTGCGTCAGCACGTAGCCTGACCCTCCCACGTTTCCGTACCCTCACCTGTGCCCTAAGCCTTGCCGTTCCTTAACCCTAACCCGAGCACGGAACGGAAACCCACCACCAGCCCTACACCTTACCCTACACCGTAGCCTACTCCTGGCCCGTACGATGGCACTGTCCCGTGCATTAGCACGTAGCCTGACCCTCCCACGTTTCCGTACCCTCACCTGTGCCCTAAGCCTTGCCGTTCCCTAACCCTAACCCTAGCCCGGAACGGAAACCCACCACCAGCCCTACAACTTACCCCCAAGCCGTAGCCTACTCCTGGCCCGTACGCTGGCACTGACCCGTGCGTCAGCACGTAGCCTGACCCTCCCACGTTTCCGTACCCTCACCTGTGCCCTAAGCCTTGCCGTTCCCTAACCCTAACCCTAGCCCGGAACGGAAACCCACCACCAGCCCTACACCTTACCCACAAGCAGTAGCCTACACCTGGCCGGTACGCTGGCACTGACCCGTGCATCAGCACGTAGCCTGACCCTCCCACGTTTCCGTACCCTCACCTGTGCCCTAAGCCTTGCCGTTCCCTAACCCTAACCCTAGCCCGGAACGGAAACCCACCACCAGCCCTACACCTTACCCTACGCCGTAGCCTACTCCTGGCCCGTACGCTGGCACTGACCCGTGCGTCAGCACGTAGCCTGAACCTCCCACGTTTCCGTACCCTCACCTGTGCCCTAAGCCTTGCCGTTCCCTAACCCTAACCCTAGCCCGGAACGGAAACCCACCACCAGCCCTACACCTTACCCACAAGCAGTAGCCTACACCTGGCCGGTACGCTGGCACTGACCCGTGCATCAGCACGTAGCCTGACCCTCCCACGTTTCCGTACCCTCACCTGTGCCCTCAGCCTTGCCGTTCCCTAACCCTAACCCTAGCCCGGAACGGAAACCCACCACCAGCCCTACACCTTACCCTACGCCGTAGCCTACTCCTGGCCCGTACGCTGAAACTGAACCGTGCGTCAGCACGTAGCCTGACCCTCCCACGTTTCTGTACCCTCACCTGTGCCCTAAGCCTTGCCGTTCCCTAACCCTAAACCTAGCCCGGAATGGAAACCCACCACCAGCCCTACACCTTACCCACAAGCCGTAGCCTACACCTGGCCGGTACGCTGGCACTGACCCGTGCATCAGCTCGTAGCCTGACCCTCCCACGTTTCCGTACCCTCAACTGTGCCCTAAGCCTTGCCGTTCCCTAACCCTAACCCTAGCCCGGAACGGAAACCCACCACCAGCCCTACACCTTACCCTACACCTTAGCCTACTCCTGGCCTGTACGCTGGCACTGACCCGTGCATCAGCACGTAGCCTGACCCTCCCACGTTTCCGTACCCTCACCTGTGCCCTAAGCCTTGCCGTTCCCTAACCCTAACCCTAGCCCGGAACGGAAAACCACCACCAGCCCTACACCTTACCCTACGCCGTAGCCTACTCCTGGCCCGTACGCTGGCACTGACCCGTGCGTCAGCACGTAGCCTGACCCTCCCACGTTTCCGTACCCTCACCTGTGCCCTCAGCCTTGCCGTTCCCTAACCCTAACCCTAGCCCGGAACGGAAACCCACCACCAGCCCTACACCTTACCCTACGCCGTAGCCTACTCCTGGCCCGTACGCTGAAACTGACCCGTGCGTCAGCACGTAGCCTGACCCTCCCACGTTTCTGTACCCTCACCTGTGCCCTAAGCCTTGCCGTTCCCTAACCCTAAACCTAGCCCGGAATGGAAACCCACCACCAGCCGTACACCTTACACACAAGCCGTAGCCTACACCTGGCCGGTACGCTGGCACTGACCCGTGCATCAGCTCGTAGCCTGACCCTCCCACGTTTCCGTACCCTCACCTGTGTCCTAAGCCTTGCCGTTCCCTAACCCTAACCCTAGCCCGGAACGGAAACCCACCACCAGCCCTACACCTTACCCTACACCTTAGCCTACTCCTGGCCCGTACGCTGGCACTGACCCGTGCATCAGCACGTAGCCTGACCCTCCCACGTTTCCGTACCCTCTCCTGTGCCCTAAGCCTTGCCATTCCCTAACACTAACCCTAGCACGGAACGGAAACCCACCACCAGCCCTACACATTACCCTACACCGTAGCCTACTCCTGGCCCGTACGCTGGCACTGACCCGTGCATCAGCACGTAGCCTGACCCTCCCAAGTTTCCGTACCCTCACCTGTTCCCTAAGCCTTGCCGTTCCCTAACCCTAACCCTAGCCCGGAACGGAAACCCACCACCAGCCCTACACCTTACCCCCAAGCCGTAGCCTACTCCTGGCCCGTACGCTGGCACTGACCCGTGCGTCAGCACGTAGCCTGACCCTCCCACGTTTCCGTACCCTCACCTGTGCCCTAAGCCTTGCCGTTCCTTAACCCTAACCCTAGCACGGAACGGAAACCCACCACCAGCCCTACACCTTACCCTACGCCGTAGCCTACTCCTGGCCCGTACGCTGGCACTGACCCGTGCGTCAGCACGTAGCCTGACCCTCCCACGTTTCCGTACCCTCACCTGTGCCCTAAGCCTTGCCGTTCCCTAACCCTAACCCTAGCCCGGAACAGAAAACCACCACCAGCCCTACAACTTACCCCCAAGCCGTACCCTACTCCTGGCCCGTACGCTGGCACTGACCCGTGCGTCAGCACGTAGCCTGACCCTCCCACGTTTCCGTACCCTCACCTGTGCCCTAAGCCTTGCCGTTCCCTAACCCTAACCCTAGCCCGGAACGGAAACCCACCACCAGCCCTACACCTTACCCTACGCCGTAGCCTAATCCTGGCCCGTACGCTGGCACTGACCCGTGCGTCAGCATGTAGCCTGACCCTCCCACGTTTCCGTACCCTCACCTCTGCCCTAAGCCTTGCCGTTCCCTAACCCTAACCCTAGCCCTGAACGGAAACCCACCACCAGCCCTACACCTTACCCCCAAGCCGTAGCCTACTCCTGGCCCGTACGCTGGCACTGACCCGTGCGTCAGCACGTAGCCTGACCCTCCCATGTTTCCGTACCCTCACCTGTGCCCTAAGCCTTGCCGTTCCCTAACCCTAACCCTAGCACGGAACGGAAACCCACCAAAAGCCCTACACCTTACCCCCAAGCCGTAGCCTACTCCTGGCCCGTACGCTGGCACTGACCCGTGCGTCAGCACGTAGCCTGACCCTCCCACGTTTCCGTACCCTCACCTGTGCCCTAAGCCTTGCCGTTCCCTAACCCTAACCCTAGCCCGGAACGGAAACCCACCACCAGCCCTACACCTTACCCCCAAGCCGTAGCCTACTCCTGGCCCGTACGCTGGCACTGACCCGTGCGTCAGCACGTAGCCTGACCCTCCCACGTTTCCGTACCCTCACCTGTGCCCTAAGCCTTGCCGTTCCTTAACCCTAACCCTAGCCCGGAACGGAAACCCACCACCAGCCCTACACCTTACCCTACGCCGTAGCCTACTCCTGGCCCGTACGCTGGCACTGACCCGTGCGTCAGCACGTAGCCTGACCCTCCCACGTTTCCGTACCCTCACCTGTGCCCTAAGCCTTGCCGTTCCCTAAGCCTAACCCTAGCCCGGAACGGAAACCCACCACCAGCCCTACACCTTACCCACAAGCAGTAGCCTACACCTGGCCGGTACGCTGGCACTGACCCGTGCATCAGCACGTAGCCTGACCCTCCCACGTTTCCGTACCCTCACCTGTGCCCTCAGCCTCGCCGTTCCCTAACCCTAACCCTAGCCCGGAACGGAAACCCACCACCAGCCCTACACCTTACCCACAAGCAGTAGCCTACACCTGGCCGGTACGCTGGCACTGACCCGTGCATCAGCACGTAGCCTGACCCTCCCACGTTTCCGTACCCTCACCTGTGCCCTCAGCCTTGCCGTTCCCTAACCCTAACCCTAGCCCGGAACGGAAACCCACCACCAGCCCTACACCTTACCCTACGCCGTAGCCTACTCCTGGCCCGTACGCTGGCACTGACCCGTGCGTCAGCACGTAGCCTGACCCTCCCACGTTTCCGTACCCTCACCTGTGCCCTCAGCCTTGCCGTTCCCTAACCCTAACCCTAGGCCGGAACGGAAACCCACCACTAGCCCTACACCTTACCCTACGCCGTAGCCTACTCCTAGCCCGTACGCTGAAACTGACCCGTGCGTCAGCACGTAGCCTGACCCTCCCACGTTTCTGTACCCTCACCTGTGCCCTAAGCCTTGCCGTTCCCTAACCCTAAACCTAGCCCGGAATGGAAACCCACCACCAGCCCTACACCTTACCCACAAGCCGTATCCTACACCTGGCCGGTACGCTGGCACTGACCCGTGCATCAGCACGTAGCCTGACCCTCCCACGTTTCCGTACCCTCACCTGTGCCCTAAGCCTTGCCGTTCCATAACCCTAACCCTAGCCCGGAAAGGAAACCCTCCACCAGCCCTACACCTTACCCCCAAGCCGTAGCCTACTCCTGGCCCGTACGCTGGCACTGACCCGTGCGTCAGCACGTAGCCTGACCCTCCCACGTTTCCGTACCCTCACCTGTGCCCTAAGCCTTGCCGTTCCCTAACCCTAACCCTAGCCCGGAACGGAAACCCACCACCAGCCCTACACCTTACCCACAAGCAGTAGCCTACACCTCGCCGGTACGCTGGCACTGACCCGTGCGTCAGCACGTAGCCTGACCCTCCCACGTTTCCGTACCCTCACCTGTGCCCTAAGCCTTGCTGTTCCCTAACCCTAACCCTAGCCCGGAACGGAAACCCACCACCAGCCCTACACCTTACCCCAAAGCCTTAGCCTACACCTGGCCTGTACGCTGGCACTGACCCGTGCGTCAGCACGTAGCCTGACCCTCCCACGTTTCCGTACCCTCACCTGTGCCCTAAGCCTTGCCGTTCCCTAACCCTAACCCTAGCCCGGAACGGAAACCCACCACCAGCCCTACACCTTACCCTATGCCGTAGCCTAATCCTGGCCCGTACACTGGCACTGACCCGTGCGTCAGCACGTAGCCTGACCCTCCCAAGTTTCCGTACCCTCACCTGTGCCCTAAGCCTTGCCGTTCCCTAACCCTAACCCTAGCCCGGAACGGAAACCCACCAAAAGCCCTACACCTTACCCCCAAGCCGTAGCCTAATACTGGCCCGTACGCTGGCACTGACCCGTGCGTCAGCACGTAGCCTGACACTCCCACGTTTCCGTACCCTCACCTGTGCCCTAAGCCTTGCCGTTCCCTAACCCTAACCCTAGCCCGGAATGGAAACCCACCACCAGCCCTACACCTTACCCCCAAGCCGTAGCCTACTACTGGCCCGTACGCTGGCACTGACCCGTGCGTCAGCACGTAGCCTGACCCTCCCACGTTTCCGTACCCTCACCTGTGCCCTAAGCCTTGCCGTTCCCTAACCCTAACCCTAGCCCGGAACGGAAACCCACCACCAGCCCTACAACTTACCCCCAAGCCGTAGCCTACTCCTGGCCCGTACGCTGGCACTGACCCGTGCGTCAGCACGTAGCCTGACCCTCCCACGTTTCCGTACCCTCACCTGTGCCCTAAGCCTTGCCGTTCCTTAACCCTAACCCGAGCACGGAACGGAAACCCACCACCAGCCCTACACCTTACCCTACACCGTAGCCTACTCCTGGCCCGTACGATGGCACTGTCCCGTGCATTAGCACGTAGCCTGACCCTCCCACGTTTCCGTACCCTCACCTGTGCCCTAAGCCTTGCCGTTCCCTAACCCTAACCCTAGCCCGGAACGGAAACCCACCACCAGCCCTACAACTTACCCCCAAGCCGTAGCCTACTCCTGGCCCGTACGCTGGCACTGACCCGTGCGTCAGCACGTAGCCTGACCCTCCCACGTTTCCGTACCCTCACCTGTGCCCTAAGCCTTGCCGTTCCCTAACCCTAACCCTAGCCCGGAACGGAAACCCACCACCAGCCCTACACCTTACCCACAAGCAGTAGCCTACACCTGGCCGGTACGCTGGCACTGACCCGTGCATCAGCACGTAGCCTGACCCTCCCACGTTTCCGTACCCTCACCTGTGCCCTAAGCCTTGCCGTTCCCTAACCCTAACCCTAGCCCGGAACGGAAACCCACCACCAGCCCTACACCTTACCCTACGCCGTAGCCTACTCCTGGCCCGTACGCTGGCACTGACCCGTGCGTCAGCACGTAGCCTGAACCTCCCACGTTTCCGTACCCTCACCTGTGCCCTAAGCCTTGCCGTTCCCTAACCCTAACCCTAGCCCGGAACGGAAACCCACCACCAGCCCTACACCTTACCCACAAGCAGTAGCCTACACCTGGCCGGTACGCTGGCACTGACCCGTGCATCAGCACGTAGCCTGACCCTCCCACGTTTCCGTACCCTCACCTGTGCCCTCAGCCTTGCCGTTCCCTAACCCTAACCCTAGCCCGGAACGGAAACCCACCACCAGCCCTACACCTTACCCTACGCCGTAGCCTACTCCTGGCCCGTACGCTGAAACTGAACCGTGCGTCAGCACGTAGCCTGACCCTCCCACGTTTCTGTACCCTCACCTGTGCCCTAAGCCTTGCCGTTCCCTAACCCTAAACCTAGCCCGGAATGGAAACCCACCACCAGCCCTACACCTTACCCACAAGCCGTAGCCTACACCTGGCCGGTACGCTGGCACTGACCCGTGCATCAGCTCGTAGCCTGACCCTCCCACGTTTCCGTACCCTCAACTGTGCCCTAAGCCTTGCCGTTCCCTAACCCTAACCCTAGCCCGGAACGGAAACCCACCACCAGCCCTACACCTTACCCTACACCTTAGCCTACTCCTGGCCTGTACGCTGGCACTGACCCGTGCATCAGCACGTAGCCTGACCCTCCCACGTTTCCGTACCCTCACCTGTGCCCTAAGCCTTGCCGTTCCCTAACCCTAACCCTAGCCCGGAACGGAAAACCACCACCAGCCCTACACCTTACCCTACGCCGTAGCCTACTCCTGGCCCGTACGCTGGCACTGACCCGTGCGTCAGCACGTAGCCTGACCCTCCCACGTTTCCGTACCCTCACCTGTGCCCTCAGCCTTGCCGTTCCCTAACCCTAACCCTAGCCCGGAACGGAAACCCACCACCAGCCCTACACCTTACCCTACGCCGTAGCCTACTCCTGGCCCGTACGCTGAAACTGACCCGTGCGTCAGCACGTAGCCTGACCCTCCCACGTTTCTGTACCCTCACCTGTGCCCTAAGCCTTGCCGTTCCCTAACCCTAAACCTAGCCCGGAATGGAAACCCACCACCAGCCGTACACCTTACACACAAGCCGTAGCCTACACCTGGCCGGTACGCTGGCACTGACCCGTGCATCAGCTCGTAGCCTGACCCTCCCACGTTTCCGTACCCTCACCTGTGTCCTAAGCCTTGCCGTTCCCTAACCCTAACCCTAGCCCGGAACGGAAACCCACCACCAGCCCTACACCTTACCCTACACCTTAGCCTACTCCTGGCCCGTACGCTGGCACTGACCCGTGCATCAGCACGTAGCCTGACCCTCCCACGTTTCCGTACCCTCACCTGTGCCCTAAGCCTTGCCATTCCCTAACACTAACCCTAGCACGGAACGGAAACCCACCACCAGCCCTACACATTACCCTACACCGTAGCCTACTCCTGGCCCGTACGCTGGCACTGACCCGTGCATCAGCACGTAGCCTGACCCTCCCAAGTTTCCGTACCCTCACCTGTTCCCTAAGCCTTGCCGTTCCCTAACCCTAACCCTAGCCCGGAACGGAAACCCACCACCAGCCCTACACCTTACCCCCAAGCCGTAGCCTACTCCTGGCCCGTACGCTGGCACTGACCCGTGCGTCAGCACGTAGCCTGACCCTCCCACGTTTCCGTACCCTCACCTGTGCCCTAAGCCTTGCCGTTCCTTAACCCTAACCCTAGCACGGAACGGAAACCCACCACCAGCCCTACACCTTACCCTACGCCGTAGCCTACTCCTGGCCCGTACGCTGGCACTGACCCGTGCGTCAGCACGTAGCCTGACCCTCCCACGTTTCCGTACCCTCACCTGTGCCCTAAGCCTTGCCGTTCCCTAACCCTAACCCTAGCCCGGAACAGAAAACCACCACCAGCCCTACAACTTACCCCCAAGCCGTACCCTACTCCTGGCCCGTACGCTGGCACTGACCCGTGCGTCAGCACGTAGCCTGACCCTCCCACGTTTCCGTACCCTCACCTGTGCCCTAAGCCTTGCCGTTCCCTAACCCTAACCCTAGCCCGGAACGGAAACCCACCACCAGCCCTACACCTTACCCTACGCCGTAGCCTAATCCTGGCCCGTACGCTGGCACTGACCCGTGCGTCAGCATGTAGCCTGACCCTCCCACGTTTCCGTACCCTCACCTCTGCCCTAAGCCTTGCCGTTCCCTAACCCTAACCCTAGCCCTGAACGGAAACCCACCACCAGCCCTACACCTTACCCCCAAGCCGTAGCCTACTCCTGGCCCGTACGCTGGCACTGACCCGTGCGTCAGCACGTAGCCTGACCCTCCCATGTTTCCGTACCCTCACCTGTGCCCTAAGCCTTGCCGTTCCCTAACCCTAACCCTAGCACGGAACGGAAACCCACCAAAAGCCCTACACCTTACCCCCAAGCCGTAGCCTACTCCTGGCCCGTACGCTGGCACTGACCCGTGCGTCAGCACGTAGCCTGACCCTCCCACGTTTCCGTACCCTCACCTGTGCCCTAAGCCTTGCCGTTCCCTAACCCTAACCCTAGCCCGGAACGGAAACCCACCACCAGCCCTACACCTTACCCCCAAGCCGTAGCCTACTCCTGGCCCGTACGCTGGCACTGACCCGTGCGTCAGCACGTAGCCTGACCCTCCCACGTTTCCGTACCCTCACCTGTGCCCTAAGCCTTGCCGTTCCTTAACCCTAACCCTAGCCCGGAACGGAAACCCACCACCAGCCCTACACCTTACCCTACGCCGTAGCCTACTCCTGGCCCGTACGCTGGCACTGACCCGTGCGTCAGCACGTAGCCTGACCCTCCCACGTTTCCGTACCCTCACCTGTGCCCTAAGCCTTGCCGTTCCCTAAGCCTAACCCTAGCCCGGAACGGAAACCCACCACCAGCCCTACACCTTACCCACAAGCAGTAGCCTACACCTGGCCGGTACGCTGGCACTGACCCGTGCATCAGCACGTAGCCTGACCCTCCCACGTTTCCGTACCCTCACCTGTGCCCTCAGCCTCGCCGTTCCCTAACCCTAACCCTAGCCCGGAACGGAAACCCACCACCAGCCCTACACCTTACCCACAAGCAGTAGCCTACACCTGGCCGGTACGCTGGCACTGACCCGTGCATCAGCACGTAGCCTGACCCTCCCACGTTTCCGTACCCTCACCTGTGCCCTCAGCCTTGCCGTTCCCTAACCCTAACCCTAGCCCGGAACGGAAACCCACCACCAGCCCTACACCTTACCCTACGCCGTAGCCTACTCCTGGCCCGTACGCTGGCACTGACCCGTGCGTCAGCACGTAGCCTGACCCTCCCACGTTTCCGTACCCTCACCTGTGCCCTCAGCCTTGCCGTTCCCTAACCCTAACCCTAGGCCGGAACGGAAACCCACCACTAGCCCTACACCTTACCCTACGCCGTAGCCTACTCCTAGCCCGTACGCTGAAACTGACCCGTGCGTCAGCACGTAGCCTGACCCTCCCACGTTTCTGTACCCTCACCTGTGCCCTAAGCCTTGCCGTTCCCTAACCCTACACCTAGCCCGGAATGGAAACCCACCACCAGCCCTACACCTTACCCACAAGCCGTATCCTACACCTGGCCGGTACGCTGGCACTGACCCGTGCATCAGCACGTAGCCTGACCCTCCCACGTTTCCGTACCCTCACCTGTGCCCTAAGCCTTGCCGTTCCATAACCCTAACCCTAGCCCGGAAAGGAAACCCTCCACCAGCCCTACACCTTACCCCCAAGCCGTAGCCTACTCCTGGCCCGTACGCTGGCACTGACCCGTGCGTCAGCACGTAGCCTGACCCTCCCACGTTTCCGTACCCTCACCTGTGCCCTAAGCCTTGCCGTTCCCTAACCCTAACCCTAGCCCGGAACGGAAACCCACCACCAGCCCTACACCTTACCCACAAGCAGTAGCCTACACCTCGCCGGTACGCTGGCACTGACCCGTGCGTCAGCACGTAGCCTGACCCTCCCACGTTTCCGTACCCTCACCTGTGCCCTAAGCCTTGCTGTTCCCTAACCCTAACCCTAGCCCGGAACGGAAACCCACCACCAGCCCTACACCTTACCCCAAAGCCTTAGCCTACACCTGGCCTGTACGCTGGCACTGACCCGTGCGTCAGCACGTAGCCTGACCCTCCCACGTTTCCGTACCCTCACCTGTGCCCTAAGCCTTGCCGTTCCCTAACCCTAACCCTAGCCCGGAACGGAAACCCACCACCAGCCCTACACCTTACCCTATGCCGTAGCCTAATCCTGGCCCGTACACTGGCACTGACCCGTGCGTCAGCACGTAGCCTGACCCTCCCAAGTTTCCGTACCCTCACCTGTGCCCTAAGCCTTGCCGTTCCCTAACCCTAACCCTAGCCCGGAACGGAAACCCACCAAAAGCCCTACACCTTACCCCCAAGCCGTAGCCTAATACTGGCCCGTACGCTGGCACTGACCCGTGCGTCAGCACGTAGCCTGACACTCCCACGTTTCCGTACCCTCACCTGTGCCCTAAGCCTTGCCGTTCCCTAACCCTAACCCTAGCCCGGAACGGAAACCCACCACCAGCCCTACACCTTACCCTACGCCGTAGCCTACTCCTGGCCCGTACGCTGGCACTGACCCGTGCGTCAGCACGTAGCCTGACCCTCCCACGTTTCCGTACCCTCACCTGTGCCCTCAGCCTTGCCGTTCCCTAACCCTAACCCTAGCCCGGAACGGAAACCCACCACCAGCCCTACACCTTACCCTACGCCGTAGCCTACTCCTGGCCCGTACGCTGAAACTGACCCGTGCGTCAGCACGTAGCCTGACCCTCCCACGTTTCTGTACCCTCACCTGTGCCCTAAGCCTTGCCGTTCCCTAACCCTAAACCTAGCCCGGAATGGAAACCCACCACCAGCCGTACACCTTACCCACAAGCCGTAGCCTACACCTGGCCGGTACGCTGGCACTGACCCGTGCATCAGCTCGTAGCCTGACCCTCCCACGTTTCCGTACCCTCACCTGTGCCCTAAGCCTTGCCGTTCCCTAACCCTAACCCTAGCCCGGAACGGAAACCCACCACCAGCCCTACACCTTACCCTACACCTTAGCCTACTCCTGGCCCGTACGCTGGCACTGACCCGTGCATCAGCACGTAGCCTGACCCTCCCACGTTTCCGTACCCTCACCTGTGCCCTAAGCCTTGCCGTTCCCTAACCCTAACCCTAGCACGGAACGGAAACCCACCACCAGCCCTACACATTACCCTACACCGTAGCCTACTCCTGGCCCGTACGCTGGCACTGACCCGTGCATCAGCACGTAGCCTGACCCTCCCAAGTTTCCGTACCCTCACCTGTTCCCTAAGCCTTGCCGTTCCCTAACCCTAACCCTAGCCCGAAACGGAAACCCATCACCAGCCCTACACCTTACCCCCAAGCCGTAGCCTACTCCTGGCCCGTACGCTGGCACTGACCCGTGCGTCAGCACGTAGCCTGACCCTCCCACGTTTCCGTACCCTCACCTGTGCCCTAAGCCTTGCCGTTCCTTAACCCTAACCCTAGCACGGAACGGAAACCCACCACCAGCCCTACACCTTACCCTACGCCGTAGCCTACTCCTGGCCCGTACGCTGGCACTGACCCGTGCGTCAGCACGTAGCCTGACCCTCCCACGTTTCCGTACCCTCACCTGTGCCCTAAGCCTTGCCGTTCCCTAACCCTAACCCTAGCCCGGAACAGAAAACCACCACCAGCCCTACAACTTACCCCCAAGCCGTACCCTACTCCTGGCCCGTACGCTGGCACTGACCCGTGCGTCAGCACGTAGCCTGACCCTCCCACGTTTCCGTACCCTCACCTGTGCCCTAAGCCTTGCCGTTCCCTAACCCTAACCCTAGCCCGGAACGGAAACCCACCACCAGCCCTACACCTTACCCTACGCCGTAGCCTAATCCTGGCCCGTACGCTGGCACTGACCCGTGCGTCAGCACGTAGCCTGACCCTCCCACGTTTCCGTACCCTCACCTGTGCCCTAAGCCTTGCCGTTCCCTAACCCTAACCCTAGCACGGAACGGAAACCCACCACCAGCCCTACACATTACCCTACACCGTAGCCTACTCCTGGCCCGTACGCTGGCACTGACCCGTGCATCAGCACGTAGCCTGACCCTCCCACGTTTCCGTACCCTCACCTGTGCCCTAAGCCTTGCCATTCCCTAACCCTAACCCTAGCCCGGAACGGAAACCCACCACCAGCCCTACAACTTACCCCCAAGCCGTAGCCTACTCCTGGCCCGTACGCTGGCACTGACCGGTGCGTCAGCACGTAGCCTGACCCTCCCACGTTTCCGTACCCTCACCTGTGCCCTAAGCCTTGCCGTTCCCTAACCCTAACCCTAGCCCGGAACGGAAACCCACCACCAGCCCTACACCTTACCCCCAAGCCGTAGCCTACTCCTGGCCCGTACGCTGGCACTGACCCGTGCGTCAGCACGTAGCCTGACCCTCCCACGTTTCCGTACCCTCACCTGTGCCCTAAGCCTTGCCGTTCCTTAACCCTAACCCTAGCACGGAACGGAAACCCACCACCAGCCCTACACCTTACCCTACGCCGTAGCCTACTCCTGGCCCGTACGCTGGCACTGACCCGTGCGTCAGCACGTAGCCTGACCCTCCCACGTTTCCGTACCCTCACCTGTGCCCTAAGCCTTGCCGTTCCCTAACCCTAACCCTAGCCCGGAACAGAAAACCACCACCAGCCCTACAACTTACCCCCAAGCCGTACCTTATTCCTGGCCCGTACGCTGGCACTGACCCGTGCGTCAGCACGTAGCCTGACCCTCCCACGTTTCCGTACCCTCACCTGTGCCCTAAGCCTTGCCGTTCCCTAACCCTAACCCTAGCCCGGAACGGAAACCCACCACCAGCCCTACACCTTACCCTACGCCCTAGCCTAATCCTGGCCCGTACGCTGGCACTGACCCGTGCGTCAGCACGTAGCCTGACCCTCCCACGTTTCCGTACCCTCACCTCTGCCCTAAGCCTTGCCGTTCCCTAACCCTAACCCTAGCCCGGAACGGAAACCCACCACCAGCCCTACACCTTACCCCCAAGCCGTAGCCTACTCCTGGCCCGTACGCTGGCACTGACCCGTGCGTCAGCACGTAGCCTGACCCTCCCATGTTTCCGTACCCTCACCTGTGCCCTAAGCCTTGCCGTTCCCTAACCCTAACCCTAGCACGGAACGGAAACCCACCAAAAGCCCTACACCTTACCCCCAAGCCGTAGCCTACTCCTGGCCCGTACGCTGGCACTGACCCGTGCGTCAGCACGTAGCCTGACCCTCCCACGTTTCCGTACCCTCACCTGTGCCCTAAGCCTTACCGTTCCCTAACCCTAACCCTAGCCCGGAACGGAAACCCACCACCAGCCCTACACCTTACCCCCAAGCCGTAGCCTACTCCTGGCCCGTACGCTGGCACTGACCCGTGCGTCAGCACGTAGCCTGACCCTCCCACGTTTCCGTACCCTCACCTGTGCCCTAAGCCTTGCCGTTCCCTAAGCCTAACCCTAGCCCGGAACGGAAACCCACCACCAGCCCTACACCTTACCCACAAGCCGTAGCCTATACCTGGCCGGTACGCTGGCACTGACCCGTGCGTCAACATGTAGCCTGACCCTCCCACGTTTCCGTACCCTCACCTGTGCCCTAAGCCTTGCCGTTCCCTAACCCTAACCCTAGCCCGGAACAGAAACCCACCACCAGCTCTACACCTTACCCTTCGCCGCAGCCTACTCCTGGCCCGTTCGCTGGCACTGACCCGTGCGTCAGCACGTAGCCTGACCCTCCTACGTTTCCGTACCCTCACCTGTGCCCTAAGCCTTGCCGTTCCCTAACCCTAACCCTAGCCCGGAACGGAAACCCACCACCAGCCCTACACCTTACCCTACGCCGTAGCCTACTCCTGGACCGCACGCTGGCACTGACCCGTGCGTCAGCACGTAGCCTGACCCTCCCACGTTTCCGTACCCTCACCTGTGCCCTAAGCCTTGCCGTTCCCTAACCCTAACCCTAGCCCGGAACGGAAACCCACCACCAGCCCTACACCTTACCCCCAAGCCATAGCCTACTCCTGACCCGTACGCTGGCACTGACCCGTGCGTCAGCACGTAGCCTGAACCTCCCACGTTTCCGTACCCTCACCTGTGCCCTAAGCCTTGCCGTTCCCTAACCCTAACCCTAGCCCGGAACGGAAACCCACCACCAGCCCTACACCTTACCCACAAGCAGTAGCCTACACCTGGCCGGTACGCTGGCACTGACCCGTGCATCAGCACGTAGCCTGACCCTCCCACGTTTCCGTACCCTCACCTGTGCCCTCAGCCTTGCCGTTCCCTAACC
Source organism: Mesoplodon mirus (assembly GCF_964341445.2). Lineage (NCBI taxonomy): Eukaryota > Metazoa > Chordata > Mammalia > Artiodactyla > Ziphiidae > Mesoplodon > Mesoplodon mirus. The sequence goes on from NW_028295405.1 coordinate 58,400, forward strand.
CTAACCCTAGCCCGGAACGGAAACCCACCACCAGCCCTACAGCTTACCCTACGCCGTAGCCTACTAATGGCCGGTACGCTTGCACTGACCCGTGCATCAGCACGTAGCCTGACCCTCCCACGTTTCCGTACCCTCACCTGTGCCCTAAGCCTTGCCGTTCCATAACCCTAACCCTAGCCCGGAACGGAAACCCTCCACCAGCCCTACACCTTACCCTACACCTTAGCCTACTCCTGGCCCGTACGCTGGCACTGACCCGTGCATCAGCACGTAGCCTGACCCTCCCACGTTTCCGTACCCTCACCGGTGCCCTAAGCCTTGCCGTTCCCTAACCCTAACCCTAGCACGGAACGGAAACCCACCACCAGCCCTACACATTACCCTACACCGTAGCCTACTCCTGGCCCGTACGCTGGCACTGACCCGTGCATCAGCACGTAGCCTGACCCTCCCACGTTTCCGTACCCTCACCTGTGCCCTAAGCCTTGCCATTCCCTAACCCTAACCCTAGCCCGGAACGGAAACCCACCACCAGCCCTACACCTTACCCTACGCCGTAGCCTACTCCTGGCCCGTACGCTGGTACTGACCCGTGCGTCAGCACGTAGCCTGACCCTCCCACGATTCCGTACCCTCACCTGTGCCCTAAGCCTTGCCGTTCCCTAACCCTAACCCTAGCCCGGAACGGAAACCCACCACCAGCCCTACACCTTACCCCCAAGCCGTAGCCTACTCCTGGCCCGTACGCTGGCACTGACCCGTGCGTCAGCACGTAGCCTGACCCTCCCACGTTTCCGTACCCTCACCTGTGCCCTAAGCCTTGCCGTTCCCTAACCCTAACCCTAGCCCGGAACGGAAACCCACCACCAGCCGTACACCTTACCCACAAGCAGTAGCCTACACCTCGCCGGTACGCTGGCACTGACCCGTGCGTCAGCACGTAGCCTGACCCTCCCACGTTTCCGTACCCTCACCTGTGCCCTAAGCCTTGCTGTTCCCTAACCCTAACCCTAGCCCCGAACGGAAACCCACCACCAGCCCTACACCTTACCCCAAAGCCTTAGCCTACACCTGGCCTGTACGCTGGCACTGACCCGTGCGTCAGCACGTAGCCTGACCCTCCCACGTTTCCGTACCCTCACCTGTGCCCTAAGCCTTGCCGTTCCCTAACCCTAACCCTAGCCCGGAACGGAAACCCACCACCAGCCCTACACCTTACCCTACGCCGTAGCCTAATCCTGGCCCGTACACTGGCACTGACCCGTGCGTCAGCACGTAGCCTGACCCTCCCAAGTTTCCGTACCCTCACCTGTGCCCTAAGCCTTGACGTTCCCTAACCCTAACCCTAGCCCGGAACGGAAACCCACCACCAGCCCTACACTTTACCCTACACCTTAGCCTACTCCTGGCCCGTACGCTGGCACTGACCCGTGCATCAGCACGTAGCCTGACCCTCCCACGTTTCTGTACCCTCACCTGTGCCCTAAGCCTTGCCGTTCCCTAACCCTAACCCTAGCCCGGAACGGAAACCCACCACCAGCCCTACACCTTACCCTACGCCGTAGCCTACTCCTGGCCCGTACGCTGGCACTGACCCGTGCGTCAGCACGTAGCCTGACCCTCCCACGTTTCCGTACCCTCACCTGTGCCCTCAGCCTTGCCGTTCCCTAACCCTAACCCTAGCCCGGAACGGAAACCGACCACCAGCCCTACAACTTACCCCCAAGCGGTACCCTACTCCTGGCCCGTACGCTGGCACTGACCCGTGCGTCAGCACGTAGCCTGACCCTCCCACGTTTCCGTACCCTCACCTGTGCCCTAAGCCTTGCCGTTCCCTAACCCTAACCCTAGCCCGGAACGGAAACCCACCACCAGCCCTACACCTTACCCTACGCCGTAGCCTACTCCTGGCCCGTACGCTGGCACTGACCCGTGCGTCAGCACGTAGCCTGACCCTCCCAAGTTTCCGTACCCTCACCTGTGCCCTAAGCCTTGCCGTTCCCTAACCCTAACCCTAGCCCGGAACGGAAACCCACCACCAGCCCTACACCTTACCCCCAAGCCGTAGCCTACTCCTGGCCCGTACGCTGGCACTGACCCGTGCGTCAGCACGTAGCCTAACCCTCCCACGTTTCCGTACCCTCACCTGTGCCCTAAGCCTTGCCGTTCCTTAACCCTAACCCTAGCACGGAACGGAAACCCACCACCAGCCCTACACCTTACCCTACACCGTAGCCTACTCCTGGCCCGTACGCTGGCACTGACCCGTGCATCAGCACGTAGCCTGACCCTCCCACGTTTCCGTACCCTCACCTGTGCCCTAAGCCTTGCCGTTCCCTAACCCTAACCCTAGCCCGGAACGGAAACCCACCACCAGCCCTACAACTTACCCCCAAGCCGTAGCCTACTACTGGCCCGTACGCTGGCACTGACCCGTGCGTCACCACGTAGCCTGACCCTCCCACGTTTCCGTACCCTCACCTGTGCCCTAAGCCTTGCCGTTCCCTAACCCTAACCCTAGCCCGGAACGGAAACCCACCACCAGCCCTCCACCTTACCCTACGCCGTACCCTACTCCTGGCCCGTACGCTGGCACTGACCCATGCGTCAGCACGTAGCCTGACCCTCCCACGTTTCCGTACCCTCACCTGTGCCCTAAGCCTTGCCGTTCCCTAACCCTAACCCTAGCCCGGAACGGAAACCCACCACCAGCCCTACACCTTACCCCCAAGCCGTAGCCTACTCCTGGCCCGTACGCTGGCACTGACCCGTGCGTCAGCACGTAGCCTGACTCTCCCACGTTTCCCTACCCTCACCTGTGCCCTAAGCCTTGCCGTTCCCTAACCCTAACCCTAGCCCGGAACGGAAACCCACCACCAGCCCTACACCTTACCCACAAGCAGTAGCCTACACCTGGCCGGTACGCTGGCACTGACCCGTGCGTCAGCACGTAGCCTGAACCTCCCACGTTTCCGTACCCTCACCTGTGCCCTAAGCCTTGCCGTTCCCTAACCCTAACCCTAGCCCGGAACGGAAACCCACCACCAGCCCTACACCTTACCCACAAGCAGTAGCCTACACCTGGCCGGTACGCTGGCACTGACCCGTGCATCAGCACGTAGCCTGACCCTCCCACGTTTCCGTACCCTCACCTGTGCCCTAAGCCTTGCCGTTCCCTAACCCTAACCCTAGCCCGGAACGGAAACCCACCACCAGCCCTACACCTTACCCTACGCCGTAGCCTACTCCTGGCCCGTACGCTGGCACTGACCCGTGCGTCAGCACGTAGCCTGACCCTCCCACGTTTCCGTACCCTCACCTGTGCCCTCAGCCTTGCCGTTCCCTAACCCTAACCCTAGCCCGGAACGGAAACCCACCACCAGCCCTACACCTTACCCTACGCCGTAGCCTACTCCTGGCCCGTACGCTGAAACTGACCCGTCCGTCAGCACGTAGCCTGACCCTCCCACGTTTCCGTACCCTCACCTGTGCCCTAAGCCTTGCCGTTCCCTAACCCTAACCCTAGCCCGGAACGGAAACCCACCACCAGCCCTACACCTTACCCACAAGCAGTAGCCTACACCTGGCCGGTACGCTGGCACTGACCCGTGCATCAGCACGTAGCCTGACCCTCCCACGTTTCCGTACCCTCACCTGTGCCCTCAGCCTTGCCGTTCCCTAACCCTAACCCTAGCCCGGAACGGAAACCCACCACCAGCCCTACAGCTTACCCTACGCCGTAGCCTACTAATGGCCGGTACGCTTGCACTGACCCGTGCATCAGCACGTAGCCTGACCCTCCCACGTTTCCGTACCCTCACCTGTGCCCTAAGCCTTGCCGTTCCATAACCCTAACCCTAGCCCGGAACGGAAACCCTCCACCAGCCCTACACCTTACCCTACACCTTAGCCTACTCCTGGCCCGTACGCTGGCACTGACCCGTGCATCAGCACGTAGCCTGACCCTCCCACGTTTCCGTACCCTCACCGGTGCCCTAAGCCTTGCCGTTCCCTAACCCTAACCCTAGCACGGAACGGAAACCCACCACCAGCCCTACACATTACCCTACACCGTAGCCTACTCCTGGCCCGTACGCTGGCACTGACCCGTGCATCAGCACGTAGCCTGACCCTCCCACGTTTCCGTACCCTCACCTGTGCCCTAAGCCTTGCCATTCCCTAACCCTAACCCTAGCCCGGAACGGAAACCCACCACCAGCCCTACACCTTACCCTACGCCGTAGCCTACTCCTGGCCCGTACGCTGGTACTGACCCGTGCGTCAGCACGTAGCCTGACCCTCCCACGATTCCGTACCCTCACCTGTGCCCTAAGCCTTGCCGTTCCCTAACCCTAACCCTAGCCCGGAACGGAAACCCACCACCAGCCCTACACCTTACCCCCAAGCCGTAGCCTACTCCTGGCCCGTACGCTGGCACTGACCCGTGCGTCAGCACGTAGCCTGACCCTCCCACGTTTCCGTACCCTCACCTGTGCCCTAAGCCTTGCCGTTCCCTAACCCTAACCCTAGCCCGGAACGGAAACCCACCACCAGCCGTACACCTTACCCACAAGCAGTAGCCTACACCTCGCCGGTACGCTGGCACTGACCCGTGCGTCAGCACGTAGCCTGACCCTCCCACGTTTCCGTACCCTCACCTGTGCCCTAAGCCTTGCTGTTCCCTAACCCTAACCCTAGCCCCGAACGGAAACCCACCACCAGCCCTACACCTTACCCCAAAGCCTTAGCCTACACCTGGCCTGTACGCTGGCACTGACCCGTGCGTCAGCACGTAGCCTGACCCTCCCACGTTTCCGTACCCTCACCTGTGCCCTAAGCCTTGCCGTTCCCTAACCCTAACCCTAGCCCGGAACGGAAACCCACCACCAGCCCTACACCTTACCCTACGCCGTAGCCTAATCCTGGCCCGTACACTGGCACTGACCCGTGCGTCAGCACGTAGCCTGACCCTCCCAAGTTTCCGTACCCTCACCTGTGCCCTAAGCCTTGACGTTCCCTAACCCTAACCCTAGCCCGGAACGGAAACCCACCACCAGCCCTACACTTTACCCTACACCTTAGCCTACTCCTGGCCCGTACGCTGGCACTGACCCGTGCATCAGCACGTAGCCTGACCCTCCCACGTTTCTGTACCCTCACCTGTGCCCTAAGCCTTGCCGTTCCCTAACCCTAACCCTAGCCCGGAACGGAAACCCACCACCAGCCCTACACCTTACCCTACGCCGTAGCCTACTCCTGGCCCGTACGCTGGCACTGACCCGTGCGTCAGCACGTAGCCTGACCCTCCCACGTTTCCGTACCCTCACCTGTGCCCTCAGCCTTGCCGTTCCCTAACCCTAACCCTAGCCCGGAACGGAAACCGACCACCAGCCCTACAACTTACCCCCAAGCGGTACCCTACTCCTGGCCCGTACGCTGGCACTGACCCGTGCGTCAGCACGTAGCCTGACCCTCCCACGTTTCCGTACCCTCACCTGTGCCCTAAGCCTTGCCGTTCCCTAACCCTAACCCTAGCCCGGAACGGAAACCCACCACCAGCCCTACACCTTACGCTACGCCGTAGCCTACTCCTGGCCCGTACGCTGGCACTGACCCGTGCGTCAGCACGTAGCCTGACCCTCCCAAGTTTCCGTACCCTCACCTGTGCCCTAAGCCTTGCCGTTCCCTAACCCTAACCCTAGCCCGGAACGGAAACCCACCACCAGCCCTACACCTTACCCCCAAGCCGTAGCCTACTCCTGGCCCGTACGCTGGCACTGACCCGTGCGTCAGCACGTAGCCTAACCCTCCCACGTTTCCGTACCCTCACCTGTGCCCTAAGCCTTGCCGTTCCTTAACCCTAACCCTAGCACGGAACGGAAACCCACCACCAGCCCTACACCTTACCCTACACCGTAGCCTACTCCTGGCCCGTACGCTGGCACTGACCCGTGCATCAGCACGTAGCCTGACCCTCCCACGTTTCCGTACCCTCACCTGTGCCCTAAGCCTTGCCGTTCCCTAACCCTAACCCTAGCCCGGAACGGAAACCCACCACCAGCCCTACAACTTACCCCCAAGCCGTAGCCTACTACTGGCCCGTACGCTGGCACTGACCCGTGCGTCACCACGTAGCCTGACCCTCCCACGTTTCCGTACCCTCACCTGTGCCCTAAGCCTTGCCGTTCCCTAACCCTAACCCTAGCCCGGAACGGAAACCCACCACCAGCCCTCCACCTTACCCTACGCCGTACCCTACTCCTGGCCCGTACGCTGGCACTGACCCATGCGTCAGCACGTAGCCTGACCCTCCCACGTTTCCGTACCCTCACCTGTGCCCTAAGCCTTGCCGTTCCCTAACCCTAACCCTAGCCCGGAACGGAAACCCACCACCAGCCCTACACCTTACCCCCAAGCCGTAGCCTACTCCTGGCCCGTACGCTGGCACTGACCCGTGCGTCAGCACGTAGCCTGACCCTCCCACGTTTCCCTACCCTCACCTGTGCCCTAAGCCTTGCCGTTCCCTAACCCTAACCCTAGCCCGGAACGGAAACCCACCACCAGCCCTACACCTTACCCACAAGCAGTAGCCTACACCTGGCCGGTACGCTGGCACTGACCCGTGCGTCAGCACGTAGCCTGAACCTCCCACGTTTCCGTACCCTCACCTGTGCCCTAAGCCTTGCCGTTCCCTAACCCTAACCCTAGCCCGGAACGGAAACCCACCACCAGCCCTACACCTTACCCACAAGCAGTAGCCTACACCTGGCCGGTACGCTGGCACTGACCCGTGCATCAGCACGTAGCCTGACCCTCCCACGTTTCCGTACCCTCACCTGTGCCCTAAGCCTTGCCGTTCCCTAACCCTAACCCTAGCCCGGAACGGAAACCCACCACCAGCCCTACACCTTACCCTACGCCGTAGCCTACTCCTGGCCCGTACGCTGGCACTGACCCGTGCGTCAGCACGTAGCCTGACCCTCCCACGTTTCCGTACCCTCACCTGTGCCCTCAGCCTTGCCGTTCCCTAACCCTAACCCTAGCCCGGAACGGAAACCCACCACCAGCCCTACACCTTACCCTACGCCGTAGCCTACTCCTGGCCCGTACGCTGAAACTGACCCGTCCGTCAGCACGTAGCCTGACCCTCCCACGTTTCTGTACCCTCACCTGTGCCCTAAGCCTTGCCGTTCCCTAACCATAAACCTAGCCCGGAATGGAAACCCACCACCAGCCCTACACCTTACCCACAAGCCGTAGCCTACACCTGGCCGGTACGCTGGCACTGACCCGTGCATCAGCTCGTAGCCTGACCCTCCCACGTTTCCGTACCCTCACCTGTGCCCTAAGCCTTGCCGTTCCCTAACCCTAACCCTAGCCCGGAACGGAAACCCACCACCAGCCCTACACTTTACCCTACACCTTAGCCTACTCCTGGCCCGTACGCTGGCACTGACCCGTGCATCAGCACGTAGCCTGACCCTCCCACGTTTCTGTACCCTCACCTGTGCCCTAAGCCTTGCCGTTCCCTAACCCTAACCCTAGCCCGGAACGGAAACCCACCACCAGCCCTACACCTTACCCTACGCCGTAGCCTACTCCTGGCCCGTACGCTGGCACTGACCCGTGCGTCAGCACGTAGCCTGACCCTCCCACGTTTCCGTACCCTCACCTGTGCCCTCAGCCTTGCCGTTCCCTAACCCTAACCCTAGCCCGGAACGGAAACCGACCACCAGCCCTACAACTTACCCCCAAGCGGTACCCTACTCCTGGCCCGTACGCTGGCACTGACCCGTGCGTCAGCACGTAGCCTGACCCTCCCACGTTTCCGTACCCTCACCTGTGCCCTAAGCCTTGCCGTTCCCTAACCCTAACCCTAGCCCGGAACGGAAACCCACCACCAGCCCTACACCTTACCCTACGCCGTAGCCTACTCCTGGCCCGTACGCTGGCACTGACCCGTGCGTCAGCACGTAGCCTGACCCTCCCAAGTTTCCGTACCCTCACCTGTGCCCTAAGCCTTGCCGTTCCCTAACCCTAACCCTAGCCCGGAACGGAAACCCACCACCAGCCCTACACCTTACCCCCAAGCCGTAGCCTACTCCTGGCCCGTACGCTGGCACTGACCCGTGCGTCAGCACGTAGCCTAACCCTCCCACGTTTCCGTACCCTCACCTGTGCCCTAAGCCTTGCCGTTCCTTAACCCTAACCCTAGCACGGAACGGAAACCCACCACCAGCCCTACACCTTACCCTACACCGTAGCCTACTCCTGGCCCGTACGCTGGCACTGACCCGTGCATCAGCACGTAGCCTGACCCTCCCACGTTTCCGTACCCTCACCTGTGCCCTAAGCCTTGCCGTTCCCTAACCCTAACCCTAGCCCGGAACGGAAACCCACCACCAGCCCTACAACTTACCCCCAAGCCGTAGCCTACTACTGGCCCGTACGCTGGCACTGACCCGTGCGTCACCACGTAGCCTGACCCTCCCACGTTTCCGTACCCTCACCTGTGCCCTAAGCCTTGCCGTTCCCTAACCCTAACCCTAGCCCGGAACGGAAACCCACCACCAGCCCTCCACCTTACCCTACGCCGTACCCTACTCCTGGCCCGTACGCTGGCACTGACCCATGCGTCAGCACGTAGCCTGACCCTCCCACGTTTCCGTACCCTCACCTGTGCCCTAAGCCTTGCCGTTCCCTAACCCTAACCCTAGCCCGGAACGGAAACCCACCACCAGCCCTACACCTTACCCCCAAGCCGTAGCCTACTCCTGGCCCGTACGCTGGCACTGACCCGTGCGTCAGCACGTAGCCTGACCCTCCCACGTTTCCCTACCCTCACCTGTGCCCTAAGCCTTGCCGTTCCCTAACCCTAACCCTAGCCCGGAACGGAAACCCACCACCAGCCCTACACCTTACCCACAAGCAGTAGCCTACACCTGGCCGGTACGCTGGCACTGACCCGTGAATCAGCACGTAGCCTGACCCTCCCACGTTTCCGTACCCTCACCTGTGCCCTAAGCCTTGCCGTTCCCTAACCCTAACCCTAGCCCGGAACGGAAACCCACCACCAGCCCGACACCTTACCCTACGCCGTAGCCTACTCTTGGCCCGTACGCTGGCACTGACCCGTGCGTCAGCACGTAGCCTGACCCTCCCACGTTTCCGTACCCTCACCTGTGCCCTCAGCCTTGCCGTTCCCTAACCCTAACCCTAGCCCGGAACGGAAACCCACAACCAGCCCTACACATTACCCTACGCCGTAGCCTACTCCTGGCCCGTACGCTGGCACTGACCCGTGCATCAGCACGTAGCCTGACCCTCCCACGTTTCTGTACCCTCACCTGTGCCCTAAGCCTTGCCGTTCCCTAACCCTAAACCTAGCCCGGAATGGAAACCTACCACCAGCCCTACACCTTACCCACAAGCCGTAGCCTACACCTGGCCGGTACGCTGGCACTGACCCGTGCATCAGCACGTAGCCTGACCCTCCCACGTTTCCGTACCCTCACCTGTGCCCTAAGCCTTGCCGTTCCCTAACCCTAACCCTAGCCCGGAACGGAAACCCACCACCAGCCCTACACCTTACCCTACACCTTAGCCTACTCCTGGCCCGTACGCTGGCACTGACCCGTGCGTCACCACGTAGCCTGACCCTCCCACGTTTCCATACCCTCACCTGTGCCCTAAGCCTTGCCGTTCCCTAACCCTAACCCTAGCCCGGAACGGAAACCCACCACCAGCCCTACACCTTACCCTACGCCGTAGCCTACTCCTGGCCCGTACGCTGGCACTGACCCGTGCGTCAGCACGTAGCCTGACCCTCCCAAATTTCCGTACCCTCACCTGTGCCCTAAGCCTTGCCGTTCCCTAACCCTAACCCTAGCCCGGAACGGAAACCCACCACCAGCCCTACACCTTACACACAAGCAGTAGCCTACTCCTGGCCGGTACGCTGGCACTGACCCGTGTATCAGCACGTAGCCTGACCCTCCCACGTTTCCGTACCCTCACCTGTGCCCTAAGCCTTGCCGTTCCCTAACCCTAACCCTAGCCCGGAACGGAAACCCACCACCAGCCCTACACCTTACGCTACGCCGTAGCCTACTCCTGGCCCGTACGCTGGCACTGACCCGTGCGTCAGCACGTAGCCTGACCCTCCCACGTTTCCGTACCCTCACCTGTGCCCTCAGCCTTGCCATTCCCTAACCCTAACCCTAGCCCGGAACGGAAAGCCACCACCAGCCCTACACCTTACCCTACGCCGTAGCCTACTCCTGGCCCGTACGCTGGCACTGACCCATGCGTCAGCACGTAGCCTGAACCTCCCACGTTTCTGTACCCTCACATGTGCCCTAAGCCTTGCCGTTCCCTAACCCTAAACCTAACCCGGAATGGAAACCCACCACCAGCCCTACACCTTACCCACAAGCCGTAGCCTACACCTGGCCGGTACGCTGGCACTGACCCGTGCATCAGCACGTAGCCTGACCCTCCCACGTTTCCGTACCCTCACCTGTGCCCTAAGCCTTGCCGTTCCCTAACCCTAACCCTAGCCCGGAACGGAAACCCACCACCAGCCCTACACCTTACCCTACACCTTAGCCTACTCCTGGCCCGTACGCTGGCACTGACCCGTGCGTCAGCACGTAGCCTGACCCTCCCACGTTTCCATACCCTCACCTGTGCCCTAAGCCTTGCCGTTCCCTAACCCTAACCCTAGCCCGGAACGGAAACCCACCACCAGCCCTACACCTTACCCTACACCGTACCCTACTCCTGGCCCGTACGCTGGCACTGACCCGTGCGTCAGCACGTAGCCTGACCCTCCCACGTTTCCGTACCCTCACCTGTGCCCTAAGCCTTGCCGTTCCCTAATCCTAACTCTAGCCGGAACGAAACCCACCGCCAGCCCTACACCTTACCCCCGAGCCGTACCCTACTCCTGGCCCGTACGCTGGAACTGACCCGTGCGTCAGCACGTAGCCTGACCCTCCCACGTTTCCGTACCCTCACCTGTGCTCTAAACCTTGCCGTTCCCTAACCCTAACCCTAGCCCGGAACGGAAACCCACCACCAGCCCTACACATTACCCTACGCCGTAGCCTAATCCTGGCCCGTACGCTGGCACTGACCCGTGCGTCAGCACGTAGCCTGACCCTCCCACGTTTCCGTACCCTCACCTGTGCCCTAAGCCTTGCCGTTCCCTAACCCTAACCCTAGCCCGGAACGGAAACCCACCACCAGCCCTACACCTTACCCCCAAGCCGTAGCCTACACCTGGCCTGTACGCTGGCATTGACCCGTGCGTCAGCACGTAGCCTGACCCTCCCACGTTTCCGTACCCTCACCTGTGCCCTAAGCCTTGCCGTTCCCTAACCCTAACCCTAACCTGGAACGGAAACCCACCACCAGCCCTAAACCTTACCCTAAGCCGTAGCCTACTCCTGGCCCGTACGCTGGCACTGACCCGTGCGTCAGCACGTAGCCTGACCCTCCCAAGTTTCCGTACCCTCACGTGTGCCCTAAGCCTTGCCGTTCCCTAACCATAACCCTAGCCCGGAACTGAAACCCACCAAAAGCCCTACATCTTACCCCCAAGCCGTAGCCTACTCCTGGCCCGTACGCTGGCACTGACCCGTGCGTCAGCACGTAGCCTGACCCTCCCACGTTTCTGTACCCTCACCTGTGCCCCAAGCCTTGCCGTTCCCTAACCCTAACCCTAGCCCGGAACGGAAACCCACCACCAGCCCTACAACTTACCCCCAAGCCGTAGCCTAATCCTGGCCCGTACGCTGGCACTGACCCGTGCGTCAGCACGTAGCCTGACCCTCCCACGTTTCCGTACCCTCACCTGTGCCCTCAGCCTTGCCGTTCCCTAACCCTAACCGTAGCCCGGAACGGAAACCCACCACCAGCCCTACACCTTACCCTACGCCGTAGCCTACTCCTGGCCCGTACGCTGAAACTGACCCGTGCGTCAGCACGTAGCCTGACCCTCCCACGTTTCTGTACCCTCACCTGAGCCCTAAGCCTTGCCGTTCCCTAACCCTAAACCTAGCCCGGAATGGAAACCCACCACCAGCCCTACACCTTACCCACAAGCCGTAGCCTACACCTGGCCGGTACGCTGGCACTGACCCGTGCATCAGCTCGTAGCCTGACCCTCCCACGTTTCCGTACCCTCACCTGTGCCCTAAGCCTTGCCGTTCCCTAACCCTAACCCTAGCCCGGAACGGAAACCCACCACCAGCCCTACACCTTACCCTACACCTTAGCCTACTCCTGGCCCGTACGCTGGCACTGACCCGTGCATCAGCACGTAGCCTGACCCTCCCACGTTTCCGTACCCTCACCTGTGCCCTAAGCCTTGCCGTTCCCTAACCCTAACCCTAGCCCGGAACGGAAACCCACCACCAGCCCTACACCTTACCCTACGCCGTAGCCTACTCCTGGCCCGTACGCTGGCACTGACCCGTGCGTCAGCACGTAGCCTGACCCTCCCACGTTTCCGTACCCTCACCTGTGCCCTCAGCCTTGCCGTTCCCTAACCCTAACCCTAGCCCGGAACGGAAACCCACCACCAGCCCTACACCTTACCCTACGCCGTAGCCTACTCCTGGCCCGTACGCTGAAACTGACCCGTGCGTCAGCACGTAGCCTGACCCTCCCACGTTTCTGTACCCTCACATGTGCCCTAAGCCTTGCCGTTCCCTAACCCTAAACCTAGCCCGGAATGGAAACCCACCACCAGCCGTACACCTTACCCACAAGCCGTAGCCTACACCTGGCCGGTACGCTGGCACTGACCCGTGCATCAGCTCGGAGCCTGACCCTCCCACGTTTCCGTACCCTCACCTGTGTCCTAAGCCTTGCCGTTCCCTAACCCTAACCCTAGCCCGGAACGGAAACCCACCACCGGCCCTACACCTTACCCTACACCTTAGCCTACTCCTGGCCCGTACGCTGGCACTGACCCGTGCATCAGCACGTAGCCTGACCCTCCCACGTTTCCGTACCCTCACCTGTGCCCTAAGCCTTGCCGTTCCCTAACCCTAACCCTAGCACGGAACGGAAACCCACCACCAGCCCTACACATTACCCTACACCGTAGCCTACTCCTGGCCCGTACGCTGGCACTGACCCGTGCATCAGCACGTAGCCTGACCCTCCCACGTTTCCGTACCCTCACCTGTGCCCTAAGCCTTGCCATTCCCTAACCCTAACCCTAGCCCGGAACGGAAACCGACCACCAGCCCTACAACTTACCCCCAAGCCGTACCCTACTCCTGGCCCGTACGCTGGCACTGACCCGTGCGTCAGCACGTAGCCTGACCCTCCCACGTTTCCGTACCCTCACCTGTGCCCTAAGACTTGCCGTTCCCTAACCCTAACCCTAGCCCTGAACGGAAACCCACCACCAGCCCTACACCTTACCCTACGCCGTAGCCTACTCCTGGCCCGTACGCTGGCACTGACCCGTGCGTCAGCACGTAGCGTGACCCTCCCAAGTTTCCGTACCCTCACCTGTGCCCTAAGCCTTGCCGTTCCCTAACCCTAACCCTAGCCCGGAACGGAAACCCACCACCAGCCCTACACCATACCCCCAAGCCGTAGCCTACTCCTGGCCCGTACGCTGGCACTGACCCGTGCGTCAGCATGTAGCCTAACCCTCCCACGTTTCCGTACCCTCACCTGTGCCCTAAGCCTTGCCGTTCCTTAACCCTAACCCTAGCACGGAACGGAAACCCACCACCAGCCCTACACCTTACCCTACACCGTAGCCTACTCCTGGCCCGTACGCTGGCACTGACCCGTGCATCAGCACGTAGCCTGACCCTCCCACGTTTCCGTACCCTCACCTGTGCCCTAAGCCTTGCCGTTCCCTAACCCTAACCCTAGCCCGGAACGGAAACCCACCACCAGCCCTACAACTTACCCCCAAGCCGTAGCCTACTACTGGCCCGTACGCTGGCACTTACCCGTGCGTCACCACGTAGCCTGACCCTCCCACGTTTCCGTACCCTCACCTGTGCCCTAAGCCTTGCCGTTCCCTAACCCTAACCCTAGCCCGGAACGGAAACCCACCACCAGCCCTCCACCTTACCCTACGCCGTACCCTACTCCTGGCCCGTACGCTGGCACTGACCCATGCGTCAGCACGTAGCCTGACCCTCCCACGTTTCCGTACCCTCACCTGTGCCCTAAGCCTTGCCGTTCCCTAACCCTAACCCTAGCCCGGAACGGAAACCCACCACCAGCCCTACACCTTACCCCCAAGCCGTAGCCTACTCCTGGCCCGTACGCTGGCACTGACCCGTGCGTCAGCACGTAGCCTGACCCTCCCACGTTTCCGTACCCTCACCTGTGCCCTAAGCCTTGCCGTTCCCTAACCCTAACCCTAGCCCGGAACGGAAACCCACCACCAGCCCTACACCTTACCCACAAGCAGTAGCCTACACCTGGCCGGTACGCTGGCACTGACCCGTGAATCAGCACGTAGCCTGACACTCCCACGTTTCCGTACCCTCACCTGTGCCCTAAGCCTTGCCGTTCCCTAACCCTAACCCTAGCCCGGAACGGAAACCCACCACCAGCCCGACACCTTACCCTACGCCGTAGCCTACTCCTGGCCCGTACGCTGGCACTGACACGTGCGTCAGCACGTAGCCTGACCCTCCCACGTTTCCGTACCCTCACCTGTGCCCTCAGCCTTGCCGTTCCCTAACCCTAACCCTAGCCCGGAACGGAAACCCACAACCAGCCCTACACATTACCCTACGCCGTAGCCTACTCCTGGCCCGTACGCTGGCACTGACCCGTGCATCAGCACGTAGCCTGACCCTCCCACGTTTCTGTACCCTCACCTGTGCCCTAAGCCTTGCCGTTCCCTAACCCTAAACCTAGCCCGGAATGGAAACCTACCACCAGCCCTACACCTTACCCACAAGCCGTAGCCTACACCTGGCCGGTACGCTGGCACTGACCCGTGCATCAGCACGTAGCCTGACCCTCCCACGTTTCCGTACCCTCACCTGTGCCCTAAGCCTTGCCGTTCCCTAACCCTAACCCTAGCCCGGAACGGAAACCCACCACCAGCCCTACACCTTACCCTACACCTTAGCCTACTCCTGGCCCGTACGCTGGCACTGACCCGTGCGTCACCACGTAGCCTGACCCTCCCACGTTTCCATACCCTCACCTGTGCCCTAAGCCTTGCCGTTCCCTAACCCTAACCCTAGCCCGGAACGGAAACCCACCACCAGCCCTACACCTTACCCTACGCCGTAGCCTACTCCTGGCCCGTACGCTGGCACTGACCCGTGCGTCAGCACGTAGCCTGACCCTCCCAAATTTCCGTACCCTCACCTGTGCCCTAAGCCTTGCCGTTCCCTAACCCTAACCCTAGCCCGGAACGGAAACCCACCACCAGCCCTACACCTTACACACAAGCAGTAGCCTACTCCTGGCCGGTACGCTGGCACTGACCCGTGTATCAGCACGTAGCCTGACCCTCCCACGTTTCCGTACCCTCACCTGTGCCCTAAGCCTTGCCGTTCCCTAACCCTAACCCTAGCCCGGAACGGAAACCCACCACCAGCCCTACACCTTACCCTACGCCGTAGCCTACTCCTGGCCCGTACGCTGGCACTGACCCGTGCGTCAGCACGTAGCCTGACCCTCCCACGTTTCCGTACCCTCACCTGTGCCCTCAGCCTTGCCATTCCCTAACCCTAACCCTAGCCCGGAAAGGAAAGCCACCACCAGCCCTACACCTTACCCTACGCCGTAGCCTACTCCTGGCCCGTACGCTGGCACTGACCCATTGGTCAGCACGTAGCCTGAACCTCCCACGTTTCTGTACCCTCACCTGTGCCCTAAGCCTTGCCGTTCCCTAACCCTAAACCTAGCCCGGAATGGAAACCCACCACCAGCCCTACACCTTACCCACAAGCCGTAGCCTACACCTGGCCGGTACGCTGGCACTGACCCGTGCATCAGCACGTAGCCTGACCCTCCCACGTTTCCATACCCTCACCTGTGCCCTAAGCCTTGCCGTTCCCTAACCCTAACCCTAGCCCGGAACGGAAACCCTCCACCAGCCCTACACCATACCCTACGCCGTACCCTACTCCTGGCCCGTACGCTGGCACTGACCCGTGCGTCAGCACGTAGCCTGACCCTCCCACGTTTCCGTACCCTCACCTGTGCCCTAAGCCTTGCCGTTCCCTAATCCTAACTCTAGCCGGAACGAAACCCACCGCCAGCCCTACACCTTACCCCCAAGCCGTACCCTACTCCTGGCCCGTACGCTGGAACTGACCCGTGCGTCAGCACGTAGCCTGACCCTCCCACGTTTCCGTACCCTCACCTGTGCTCTAAACCTTGCCGTTCCCTAACCCTAACCCTAGCCCGGAACGGAAACCCACCACCAGCCCTACACCTTACCCTACACCGTAGCCTAATCCTGGCCCGTACGCTGGCACTGACCCGTGCGTCAGCACGTAGCCTGACCCTCCCACGTTTCCGTACCCTCACCTGTGCCCTAAGCCTTGCCGTTCCCTAACCCTAACCCTAGCCCGGAACGGAAACCCACCACCAGCCCTACACCTTACCCCCAAGCCGTAGCCTACACCTGGCCTGTACGCTGGCACTGACCCGTGCGTCAGCACGTAGCCTGACCCTCCCACGTTTCCGTACCCTCACCTGTGCCCTAAGCCTTGCCGTTCCCTAACCCTAACCCTAGCCCGGAACGGAAACCCACCACCAGCCCTACACCTTACCCTAAGCCGTAGCCTACTCCTGGCCCGTACGCTGGCACTGACCCGTGCGTCAG
Organism: Mesoplodon mirus; assembly: GCF_964341445.2. Classification (NCBI taxonomy): domain Eukaryota; kingdom Metazoa; phylum Chordata; class Mammalia; order Artiodactyla; family Ziphiidae; genus Mesoplodon; species Mesoplodon mirus. The sequence continues at coordinate 75,240 of NW_028295405.1, forward strand.
CACGTAGCCTGACCCTCCCACGTTTCCGTACCCTCACCTGTGCCCTAAGCCTTGCCGTTCCCTAACCCTAACCCTAGCCCGGAACGGAAACCCACCACCAGCCCTACAACTTACCCCCAAGCCGTAGCCTACACCTGGCCTGTACGCTGGCACTGACCCGTGCGTCAGCACGTAGCCTGACCCTCCCACGTTTCCGTACCCTCACCTGTGCCCTAAGCCTTGCCGTTCCCTAACCCTAACCCTAGCCCGGAACGGAAACCCACCACCAGCCCTACACCTTACCCTAAGCCGTAGCCTACTCCTGGCCCGTACGCTGGCACTGACCCGTGCGTCAGCACGTAGCCTGACCCTCCCAAGTTTCCGTACCCTCACGTGTGCCCTAAGCCTTGCCGTTCCCTAACCCTAACCCTAGCCCGGAACTGAAACCCACCAAAAGCCCTACATCTTACCCCCAAGCCGTAGCCTACTCATGGCCCGTACGCTGGCACTGACCCGTGCGTCAGCACGTAGCCTGACCCTCCCACGTTTCTGTACCCTCACCTGTGCCCCAAGCCTTGCCGTTCCCTAACCCTAACCCTAGCCCGGAACGGAAACCCACCACCAGCCCTACAACTTACCCCCAAGCCGTAGCCTACTCCTGGCCCGTACGCTGGCACTGACCCGTGCGTCAGCACGTAGCCTGACCCTCCCACGTTTCCGTACCCTCACCTGTGCCCTAAGCCTTGCCGTTCCCTAACCCTAACCCTAGCCCGGAACGGAAACCCACCACCAGCCCTACACCTTACCCACAAGCAGTAGCCTACACCTGGCCGGTACGCTGGCACTGACCCGTGCATCAGCACGTAGCCTGACCCTCCCACGTTTCCGTACCCTCACCTGTGCCCTAAGCCTTGCCGTTCCCTAACCCTAACCCTAGCCCGGAACGGAAACCCACCACCAGCCCTACACCTTACCCTACGCCGTAGCCTACTCCTGGCCCGTACGCTGGCACTGACCCGTGTGTCAGCACGTAGCCTGAACCTCCCACGTTTCCGTACCCTCACCTGTGCCCTAAGCCTTGCCGTTCCCTAACCCTAACCCTAGCCCGGAACGGAAACCCACCACCAGCCCTACACCTTACCCACAAGCAGTAGCCTACACCTGGCCGGTACGCTGGCACTGACCCGTGCATCAGCACGTAGCCTGACCCTCCCACGTTTCCGTACCCTCACCTGTGCCCTAAGCCTTGCCGTTCCCTAACCCTAACCCTAGCCCGGAACGGAAACCCACCACCAGCCCTACACCTTACCCTACGCCGTAGCCTACTCCTGGCCCGTACGCTGGCACTGACCCGTGCGTCACCACATAGCCTGACCCTCCCACGTTTCCGTACCCTCACCTGTGCCCTAAGCCTTGCCGTTCCCTAACCCTAACCCTAGCACGGAACGGAAACCCACCACCAGCCCTACACATTACCCTACACCGTAGCCTACTCCTGGCCCGTACGCTGGCACTGACCCGTGCATCAGCACGTAGCCTGAACCTCCCACGTTTCCGTACCCTCACCTGTGCCCTAAGCCTTGCCATTCCCTAACCCTAACCCTAGCCCGGAATGGAAACCCACCACCAGCCGTACACCTTACCCACAAGCCGTAGCCTACACCTGGCCGGTACGCTGGCACTGACCCGTGCATCAGCTCGTAGCCTGACCCTCCCACGTTTCCGTACCCTCACCTGTGCCCTAAGCCTTGCCGTTCCCTAACCCTAACCCTAGCCCGGAACGGAAACCCACCACCAGCCCTACACCTTACCCTACACCTTAGCCTACTCCTGGCCCGTACGCTGGCACTGACCCGTGCATCAGCACGTAGCCTGACCCTCCCACGTTTCCGTACCCTCACCTGTGCCCTAAGCCTTGCCGTTCCCTAACCCTAACCCTAGCACGGAACGGAAACCCACCACCAGCCCTACACATTACCCTACACCGTAGCCTACTCCTGGCCCGTACGCTGGCACTGACCCGTGCATCAGCACGTAGCCTGACCCTCCCACGTTTCCGTACCCTCACCTGTGCCCTAAGCCTTGCCATTCCCTAACCCTAACCCTAGCCCGGAACGGAAACCGACCACCAGCCCTACAACTTACCCCCAAGCCGTACCCTACTCCTGGCCCGTACGCTGGCACTGACCCGTGCGTCAGCACGTAGCCTGACCCTCCCACGTTTCCGTACCCTCACCTGTGCCCTAAGCCTTGCCGTTCCCTAACCCTAACCCTAGCCCGGAACGGAAACCCACCACCAGCCCTACACCTTACCCTACGCCGTAGCCTACTCCTGGCCCGTACGCTGGCACTGACCCGTGCGTCAGCACGTAGCCTGACCCTCCCAAGTTTCCGTACCCTCACCTGTGCCCTAAGCCTTGCCGTTCCCTAACCCTAACCCTAGCCCGGAACGGAAACCCACCACCAGCCCTACACCATACCCCCAAGCCGTAGCCTACTCCTGGCCCGTACGCTGGCACTGACCCGTGCGTCAGCATGTAGCCTAACCCTCCCACGTTTCCGTACCCTCACCTGTGCCCTAAGCCTTGCCGTTCCTTAACCCTAACCCTAGCACGGAACGGAAACCCACCACCAGCCCTACACCTTACCCTACACCGTAGCCTACTCCTGGCCCGTACGCTGGCACTGACCCGTGCATCAGCACGTAGCCTGACCCTCCCACGTTTCCGTACCCTCACCTGTGCCCTAAGCCTTGCCGTTCCCTAACCCTAACCCTAGCCCGGAACGGAAACCCACCACCAGCCCTACAACTTACCCCCAAGCCGTAGCCTACTACTGGCCCGTACGCTGGCACTGACCCGTGCGTCACCACGTAGCCTGACCCTCCCACGTTTCCGTACCCTCACCTGTGCCCTAAGCCTTGCCGTTCCCTAACCCTAACCCTAGCCCGGAACGGAAACCCACCACCAGCCCTCCACCTTACCCTACGCCGTACCCTACTCCTGGCCCGTACGCTGGCACTGACCCATGCGTCAGCACGTAGCCTGACCCTCCCACGTTTCCGTACCCTCACCTGTGCCCTAAGCCTTGCCGTTCCCTAACCCTAACCCTAGCCCGGAACGGAAACCCACCACCAGCCCTACACCTTACCCCCAAGCCGTAGCCTACTCCTGGCCCGTACGCTGGCACTGACCCGTGCGTCAGCACGTAGCCTGACCCTCCCACGTTTCCGTACCCTCACCTGTGCCCTCAGCCTTGCCGTTCCCTAACCCTAACCCTAGCCCGGAATGGAAACCCACCACCAGCCCTACACCTTACCCACAAGCAGTAGCCTACACCTGGCCGGTACGCTGGCACTGACCCGTGAATCAGCACGTAGCCTGACCCTCCCACGTTTCCGTACCCTCACCTGTGCCCTAAGCCTTGCTGTTCCCTAACCCTAACCCTAGCCCGGAACGGAAACCCACTACCAGCCCTACACCTTACCCCAAAGCCTTAGCCTACACCTGGCCTGTACGCTGGCACTGACCCGTGCGTCAGCACGTAGCCTGACCCTCCCACGTTTCCGTACCCTCACCTGTGCCCTAAGCCTTGCCGTTCCCTAACCCTAACCCTAGCCCGGAACGGAAACCCACCACCAGCCCTACACCTTACCCTACGCCGTAGCCTAATCCTGGCCCGTACACTGGCACTGACCCGTGCGTCAGCACGTAGCCTGACCCTCCCAAGTTTCCGTACCCTCACCTGTGCCCTAAGCCTTGCCGTCCCCTAACCCTAACCCTAGCCCGGAACGGAAACCCACCAAAAGCCCTACACCTTACCCCCAAGCCGTAGCCTAATACTGGCCCGTACGCTGGCACTGACCCGTGCGTCAGCACGTAGCCTGACCCTCCCACGTTTCCGTACCCTCACCTGTGCCCTAAGCCTTGCCGTTCCCTAACCCTAACCCTAGCCCGGAACGGAAACCCACCACCAGCCCTACAACTTACCCCCAAGCCGTAGCCTACTCCTGACCCGTACGCTGGCACTGACCCGTGCGTCAGCACGTAGCCTGACCCTCCCACGTTTCCGTACCCTCACCTGTGCCCTAAGCCTTGCCGTTCCCTAACCCTAACCCTAGCCCGGAACGGAAACCCACCACCAGCCCTACACCTTACCCACAAGCAGTAGCCTACACCTGGCTGGTACGCTGGCACTGACCCGTGCATCAGCACGTAGCCTGACCCTCCCACGTTTCCATACCCTCACCTGTGCCCTAAGCCTTGCCGTTCCCTAACCCTAACCCTGCCCGGAACGGAAACCCACCACCAGCCCTACACCTTACCCTACGCCGTAGCCTACTCCTGGCCCGTACGCTGGCACTGACCCGTGCGTCAGCACGTAGCCTGAACCTCCCACGTTTCCGTACCCTCACCTGTGCCCTAAGCCTTGCCGTTCCCTAACCCTAACCCTAGCCCGGAACGGAAACGTACCACCAGACCTACACCTTACCCACAAGCAGTAGCCTACACCTGGCCGGTACGCTGGCACTGACCCGTGCATCAGCACGTAGCCTGACCCTCCCACGTTTCCGTACCCTCACCTGTGCCCTAAGCCTTGCCGTTCCCTAACCCTAACCCTAGCCCGGAACGGAAACCCACCACCAGCCCTACACCTTACCCTACGCCGTAGCCTACTCCTGGCCCGTACGCTGGCACTGACCCGTGCGTCAGCACGTAGCCTGACCCTCCCACGTTTCCGTACCCTCACCTGTGCCCTAAGCCTTGCCGTTCCCTAACCCTAACCCTAGCACGGAACGGAAACCCACCACCAGCCCTACACATTACCCTACACCGTAGCCTACTCCTGGCCCGTACGCTGGCACTGACCCGTGCATCAGCACGTAGCCTGACCCTCCCACGTTTCCGTACCCTCACCTGTGCCCTAAGCCTTGCCATTCCCTAACCCTAACCCTAGCCCGGAACGGAAACCCACCACCAGCCCTACAACTTACCCCCAAGCCGTAGCCTACTCCTGGCCCGTACGCTGGCACTGACCCGTGCGTCAGCACGTAGCGTGACCCTGCCACGTTTCCGTACCCTCACCTGTGCCCTAAGCCTTGCCGTTCCCTAACCCTAACCCTAGCCCGGAACGGAAACCCACCACCAGCCCTACACCTTACCCCCAAGCCGTAGCCTACTCCTGGCCCGTACGCTGGCACTGACCCGTGCGTCAGCACGTAGCCTGACCATCCCACGTTTCCGTACCCTCACCTGTGCCCTAAGCCTTGCCGTTCCCTAACCCTAACCCTAGCCCGGAACGGAAACCCACCACCAGCCCTACACCTTACCCTACACCGTAGCCTAATCCTGGCCCGTACGCTGGCACTGACCCGTGCGTCAGCACGTAGCCTGACCCTCCCACGTTTCCGTACCCTCACCTGTGCCCTAAGCCTTGCCGTTCCCTAACCCTAACCCTAGCCCGGAACGGAAACCCACCACCAGCCCTACACCTTACCCCCAAGCCGTAGCCTACACCTGGCCTGTACGCTGGCACTGACCCGTGCGTCAGCACGTAGCCTGACCCTCCCACGTTTCCGTACCCTCACCTGTGCCCTAAGCCTTGCCGTTCCCTAACCCTAACCCTAGCCCGGAACGGAAACCCACCACCAGCCCTACACCTTACCCTAAGCCGTAGCCTACTCCTGGCCCGTACGCTGGCACTGACCCGTGCGTCAGCACGTAGCCTGACCCTCCCACGTTTCCGTACCCTCACCTGTGCCCTAAGCCTTGCCGTTCCCTAACCCTAACCCTAGCCCGGAACGGAAACCCACCACCAGCCCTACAACTTACCCCCAAGCCGTAGCCTACACCTGGCCTGTACGCTGGCACTGACCCGTGCGTCAGCACGTAGCCTGACCCTCCCACGTTTCCGTACCCTCACCTGTGCCCTAAGCCTTGCCATTCCCTAACCCTAACCCTAGCCCGGAACGGAAACCGACCACCAGCCCTACAACTTACCCCCAAGCCGTACCCTACTCCTGGCCCGTACGCTGGCACTGACCCGTGCGTCAGCACGTAGCCTGACCCTCCCACGTTTCCGTACCCTCACCTGTGCCCTAAGCCTTGCCGTTCCCTAACCCTAACCCTAGCCCGGAACGGAAACCCACCACCAGCCCTACACCTTACCCTACGCCGTAGCCTACTCCTGGCCCGTACGCTGGCACTGACCCGTGCGTCAGCACGTAGCCTGACCCTCCCAAGTTTCCGTACCCTCACCTGTGCCCTAAGCCTTGCCGTTCCCTAACCCTAACCCTAGCCCGGAACGGAAACCCACCACCAGCCCTACACCATACCCCCAAGCCGTAGCCTACTCCTGGCCCGTACGCTGGCACTGACCCGTGCGTCAGCATGTACCCTAACCCTCCCACGTTTCCGTACCCGCACCTGTGCCCTAAGCCTTGCCGTTCCTTAACCCTAACCCTAGCACGGAACGGAAACCCACCACCAGCCCTACACCTTACCCTACACCGTAGCCTACTCCTGGCCCGTACGCTGGCACTGACCCGTGCATCAGCACGTAGCCTGACCCTCCCACGTTTCCGTACCCTCACCTGTGCCCTAAGCCTTGCCGTTCCCTAACCCTAACCCTAGCCCGGAACGGAAACCCACCACCAGCCCTACAACTTACCCCCAAGCCGTAGCCTACTACTGGCCCGTACGCTGGCACTGACCCGTGCGTCACCACGTAGCCTGACCCTCCCACGTTTCCGTACCCTCACCTGTGCCCTAAGCCTTGCCGTTCCCTAACCCTAACCCTAGCCCGGAACGGAAACCCACCACCAGCCCTCCACCTTACCCTACGCCGTACCCTACTCCTGGCCCGTACGCTGGCACTGACCCATGCGTCAGCACGTAGCCTGACCCTCCCACGTTTCCGTACCCTCACCTGTGCCCTAAGCCTTGCCGTTCCCTAACCCTAACCCTAGCCCGGAACGGAAACCCACCACCAGCCCTACACCTTACCCCCAAGCCGTAGCCTACTCCTGGCCCGTACGCTGGCACTGACCCGTGCGTCAGCACGTAGCCTGACCCTCCCACGTTTCCGTACCCTCACCTGTGCCCTAAGCCTTGCCGTTCCCTAACCCTAACCCTAGCCCGGAACGGAAACCCACCACCAGCCCTACACCTTACCCACAAGCAGTAGCCTACACCTGGCCGGTACGCTGGCACTGACCCGTGAATCAGCACGTAGCCTGACCCTCCCACGTTTCCGTACCCTCACCTGTGCCCTAAGCCTTGCTGTTCCCTAACCCTAACCCTAGCCCGGAACGGAAACCCACTACCAGCCCTACACCTTACCCCAAAGCCTTAGCCTACACCTGGCCTGTACGCTGGCACTGACCCGTGCGTCAGCACGTAGCCTGACCCTCCCACGTTTCCGTACCCTCACCTGTGCCCTAAGCCTTGCCGTTCCCTAACCCTAACCCTAGCCCGGAACGGAAACCCACCACCAGCCCTACACCTTACCCTACGCCGTAGCCTAATCCTGGCCCGTACACTGGCACTGACCCGTGCGTCAGCACGTAGCCTGACCCTCCCAAGTTTCCGTACCCTCACCTGTGCCCTAAGCCTTGCCGTCCCCTAACCCTAACCCTAGCCCGGAACGGAAACCCACCAAAAGCCCTACACCTTACCCCCAAGCCGTAGCCTACTACTGGCCCGTACGCTGGCACTGACCCGTGCGTCAGCACGTAGCCTGACCCTCCCACGTTTCCGTACCCTCACCTGTGCCCTAAGCCTTGCCGTTCCCTAACCCTAACCCTAGCCCGGAACGGAAACCCACCACCAGCCCTACAACTTACCCCCAAGCCGTAGCCTACTCCTGACCCGTACGCTGGCACTGACCCGTGCGTCAGCACGTAGCCTGACCCTCCCACGTTTCCGTACCCTCACCTGTGCCCTAAGCCTTGCCGTTCCCTAACCCTAACCCTAGCCCGGAACGGAAACCCACCACCAGCCCTACACCTTACCCACAAGCAGTAGCCTACACCTGGCTGGTACGCTGGCACTGACCCGTGCATCAGCACGTAGCCTGACCCTCCCACGTTTCCATACCCTCACCTGTGCCCTAAGCCTTGCCGTTCCCTAACCCTAACCCTGCCCGGAACGGAAACCCACCACCAGCCCTACACCTTACCCTACGCCGTAGCCTACTCCTGGCCCGTACGCTGGCACTGACCCGTGCGTCAGCACGTAGCCTGAACCTCCCACGTTTCCGTACCCTCACCTGTGCCCTAAGCCTTGCCGTTCCCTAACCCTAACCCTAGCCCGGAACGGAAACGTACCACCAGACCTACACCTTACCCACAAGCAGTAGCCTACACCTGGCCGGTACGCTGGCACTGACCCGTGCATCAGCACGTAGCCTGACCCTCCCACGTTTCCGTACCCTCACCTGTGCCCTAAGCCTTGCCGTTCCCTAACCCTAACCCTAGCCCGGAACGGAAACCCACCACCAGCCCTACACCTTACCCTACGCCGTAGCCTACTCCTGGCCCGTACGCTGGCACTGACCCGTGCGTCAGCACGTAGCCTGACCCTCCCACGTTTCCGTACCCTCACCTGTGCCCTAAGCCTTGCCATTCCCTAACCCTAACCCTAGCCCGGAACGGAAACCCACCACCAGCCCTACAACTTACCCCCAAGCCGTAGCCTACTCCTGGCCCGTACGCTGGCACTGACCCGTGCGTCAGCACGTAGCCTGACCCTGCCACGTTTCCGTACCCTCACCTGTGCCCTAAGCCTTGCCGTTCCCTAACCCTAACCCTAGCCCGGAACGGAAACCCACCACCAGCCCTACACCTTACCCCCAAGCCGTAGCCTACTCCTGGCCCGTACGCTGGCACTGACCCGTGCGTCAGCACGTAGCCTGACCATCCCACGTTTCCGTACCCTCACCTGTGCCCTAAGCCTTGCCGTTCCCTAACCCTAACCCTAGCCCGGAACGGAAACCCACCACCAGCCCTACACCTTACCCACAAGCAGTAGCCTACACCTGGCCGGTACGCTGGCACTGACCCGTGCATCAGCACGTAGCCTGACCCTCCCACGTTTCCGTACCCTCACCTGTGCCCTAAGCCTTGCCGTTCCTTAACCCTAACCCTAGCCCCGAACGGAAACCCACCACCAGCCGTACACCTTACCCACAATCAGTAGCCTACACCTCGCCGGTACGCTGGCACTGACCCGTGCATCAGCACTTAGCCTGACCCTCCCACGTTTCCGTACCCTCACCTGTGCCCTAAGCCTTGCTGTTCCCTAACCCTAACCCTAGCCCGGAACGGAAACCCACTACCAGCCCTACACCTTACCCCAAAGCCTTAGCCTACACCTGGCCTGTACGCTGGCACTGACCCGTGCGTCAGCACGTAGCCTGACCCTCCCACGTTTCCGTACCCTCACCTGTGCCCTAAGCCTTGCCGTTCCCTAACCCTAACCCTAGCCTGGAACGGAAACCCACCACCAGCCCTACACCTTACCCTACGCCGTAGCCTAATCCTGGCCCGTACACTGGCACTGACCCGTGCGTCAGCACGTAGCCTGACCCTCCCAAGTTTCCGTACCCTCACCTGTGCCCTAAGCCTTGCTGTCCCCTAACCCTAACCCTAGCCCGGAACGGAAACCCACCAAAAGCCCTACACCTTACCCCCAAGCCGTAGCCTACTACTGGCCCGTACGCTGGCACTGACCCGTGCGTCAGCACGTAGCCTGACCCTCCCACGTTTCCGTACCCTCACCTGTGCCCTAAGCCTTGCCGTTCCCTAACCCTAACCCTAGCCCGGAACGGAAACCCACCACCAGCCCTACAACTTACCCCCAAGCCGTAGCCTACTCCTGGCCCGTACGCTGGCACTGACCCGTGCGTCAGCACGTAGCCTGACCCTCCCACGTTTCCGTACCCTCACCTGTGCCCTAAGCCTTGCCGTTCCTTAACCCTAACCCAAGCCCCGAACGGAAAACCACCACCAGCCCTACACCTTACCCTACACCGTAGCCTACTCCTGGCCCGTACGCTGGCACTGGCCCGTGCATCAGCACGTAGCCTGACCCTCCCACGTTTCCGTACCCTCACCTGTGCCCTAAGCCTTGCCGTTCCCTAACCCTAACCCTAGCCCGGAATGGAAACCCACCACCAGCCCTACAACTTACCCCCAAGCCGTAGCCTACTCCTGGCCCGTACGCTGGCACTGACCCGTGCGTCAGCACGTAGCCTGACCCTCCCACGTTTCCGTACCCTCACCTGTGCCCTAAGCCTTGCTGTTCCCTAACCCTAACCCTAGCCCGGAACGGAAACCCACCACCAGCCCTACACCTTATCCTACGCCGTAGCCTACTCCTGGCCCGTACGCTGGCACTGACCCATGCGTCAGCATATAGCCTGACCCTCCCACGTTTCCGTACCCTCACCTGTGCCCTAAGCCTTGCCGTTCCCTAACCCTAACCCTAGCCCGGAACGGAAACCCACCACCAGCCCTACACCTTACCCCCAAGCCGTAGCCTACTCCTGACCCGTACGCTGGCACTGACCCGTGCGTCAGCACGTAGCCTGACCCTCCCACGTTTCCGTACCCTCACCTGTGCCCTAAGCCTTGCCGTTCCCTAACCCTAACCCTAGCCCGGAACGGAAACCCACCACCAGCCCTACACCTTACCCACAAGCAGTAGCCTACACCTGGCCGGTACGCTGGCACTGACCCGTGCATCAGCACGTAGCCTGACCCTCCCACGTTTCCATACCCTCACCTGTGCCCTAAGACTTGCCGTACCCTAACCCTAACCCTGCCCGGAACGGAAACCCACCACCAGCCCTACACCTTACCCTACGCCGTAGCCTACTCCTGGCCCGTACGCTGGCACTGACCCGTGCGTCAGCACGTAGCCTGAACCTCCCACGTTTCCGTACCCTCACCTGTGCCCTAAGCCTTGCCGTTCCCTAACCCTAACCCTAGCCCGGAACGGAAACGTACCACCAGACCTACACCTTACCCACAAGCAGTAGCCTACACCTGGCCGGTACGCTGGCACTGACCCGTGCATCAGCACGTAGCCTGACCCTCCCACGTTTCCGTACCCTCACCTGTGCCCTAAGCCTTGCCGTTCCCTAACCCTAACCCTAGCCCGGAACGGAAACCCACCACCAGCCCTACACCTTACCCTACGCCGTAGCCTACTCCTGGCCCGTACGCTGGCACTGACCCGTGCGTCAGCACGTAGCCTGACCCTCCCACGTTTCCGTACCCTCACCTGTGCCCTAAGCCTTGCCGTTCCCTAACCCTAACCCTAGCACGGAACGGAAACCCACCACCAGCCCTACACCTTACCCCAAAGCCTTAGCCTACACCTGGCCTGTACGCTGGCACTGACCCGTGCGTCAGCACGTAGCCTGACCCTCCCACGTTTCCGTACCCTCAACTGTGCCCTAAGCCTTGCCGTTCCCTAACCCTAACCCTAGCCCGGAACGGAAACCCACCACCAGCCCTACACCTTACCCTACGCCGTAGCCTACTCCTGGCCCGTACGCTGGCACTGACCCGTGCGTCAGCACGTAGCCTGACCCTCCCACGTTTCCGTACCCTCACCTGTGCCCTCAGCCTTGCCGTTCCCTAACCCTAACCCTAGCCCGGAACGGAAACCCACCACCAGCCCTACACCTTACCCTACGCCGTAGCCTACTCCTGGCCCGTACGCTGAAACTGACCCGTGCGTCAGCACGTAGCCTGACCCTCCCACGTTTCTGTACCCTCACCTGTGCCCTAAGCCTTGCCGTTCCCTAACCCTAAACCTAGCCCCGAATGGAAACCCACCACCAGCCGTACACCTTACACACAAGCCGTAGCCTACACCTGGCCGGTACGCTGGCACTGACCCGTGCATCAGCTCGTAGCCTGACCCTCCCACGTTTCCGTACCCTCACCTGTGTCCTAAGCCTTGCCGTTCCCTAACCCTAACCCTAGCCCGGAACGGAAACCCACCACCAGCCCTACACCTTACCCTACACCTTAGCCTACTCCTGGCCCGTACGCTGGCACTGACCCGTGCATCAGCACGTAGCCTGACCCTCCCACGTTTCCGTACCCTCACCTGTGCCCTAAGCCTTGCCATTCCCTAACACTAACCCTAGCACGGAACGGAAACCCACCACCAGCCCTACACATTACCCTACACCGTAGCCTACTCCTGGCCCGTACGCTGGCACTGACCCTTGCATCAGCACGTAGCCTGACCCTCCCAAGTTTCCGTACCCTCACCTGTTCCCTAAGCCTTGCCGTTCCCTAACCCTAACCCTAGCCCGGAACGGAAACCCACCACCAGCCCTACACCTTACCCCCAAGCCGTAGCCTACTCCTGGTCCGTACGCTGGCACTGACCCGTGCGTCAGCACGTAGCCTGACCCTCCCACGTTTCCGTACCCTCACCTGTGCCCTAAGCCTTGCCGTTCCTTAACCCTAACCCTAGCACGGAACGGAAACCCACCACCAGCCCTACACCTTACCCTACGCCGTAGCCTACTCCTGGCCCGTACGCTGGCACTGACCCGTGCGTCAGCACGTAGCCTGACCCTCCCACGTTTCCGTACCCTCACCTGTGCCCTAAGCCTTGCCGTTCCCTAACCCTAACCCTAGCCCGGAACAGAAAACCACCACCAGCCCTACAACTTACCCCCAAGCCGTACCCTACTCCTGGCCCGTACGCTGGCACTGACCCGTGCGTCAGCACGTAGCCTGACCCTCCCACGTTTCCGTACCCTCACCTGTGCCCTAAGCCTTGCCGTTCCCTAACCCTAACCCTAGCCCGGAACGGAAAACCACCACCAGCCCTACACCTTACCCTACGCCGTAGCCTACTCCTGGCCCGTACGCTGGCACTGACCCGTGCGTCAGCACGTAGCCTGACCCTCCCACGTTTCCGTACCCTCACCTGTGCCCTCAGCCTTGCCGTTCCCTAACCCTAACCCTAGCCCGGAACGGAAACCCACCACCAGCCCTACACCTTACCCTACGCCGTAGCCTACTCCTGGCCCGTACGCTGAAACTGACCCGTGCGTCAGCACGTAGCCTGACCCTCCCACGTTTCTGTACCCTCACCTGTGCCCTAAGCCTTGCCGTTCCCTAACCCTAAACCTAGCCCGGAATGGAAACCCACCACCAGCCGTACACCTTACACACAAGCCGTAGCCTACACCTGGCCGGTACGCTGGCACTGACCCGTGCATCAGCTCGTAGCCTGACCCTCCCACGTTTCCGTACCCTCACCTGTGTCCTAAGCCTTGCCGTTCCCTAACCCTAACCCTAGCCCGGAACGGAAACCCACCACCAGCCCTACACCTTACCCTACTCCTGGCCCGTACGCTGTCACTGACCCGTGCATCAGCACGTAGCCTGACCCTCCCACGTTTCCGTACCCTCACCTGTGCCCTAAGCCTTGCCATTCCCTAACACTAACCCTAGCACGGAACGGAAACCCACCACCAGCCCTACACATTACCCTACACCGTAGCCTACTCCTGGCCCGTACGCTGGCACTGACCCGTGCATCAGCACGTAGCCTGACCCTCCCAAGTTTCCGTACCCTCACCTGTTCCCTAAGCCTTGCCGTTCCCTAACCCTAACCCTAGCCCGGAACGGAAACCCACCACCAGCCCTACACCTTACCCCCAAGCCGTAGCCTACTCCTGGCCCGTACGCTGGCACTGACCCGTGCGTCAGCACGTAGCCTGACCCTCCCACGTTTCCGTACCCTCACCTGTGCCCTAAGCCTTGCCGTTCCTTAACCCTAACCCTAGCACGGAACGGAAACCCACCACCAGCCCTACACCTTACCCTACGCCGTAGCCTACTCCTGGCCCGTACGCTGGCACTGACCCGTGCGTCAGCACGTAGCCTGACCCTCCCACGTTTCCGTACCCTCACCTGTGCCCTAAGCCTTGCCGTTCCCTAACCCTAACCCTAGCCCGGAACAGAAAACCACCACCAGCCCTACAACTTACCCCCAAGCCGTACCCTACTCCTGGCCCGTACGCTGGCACTGACCCGTGCGTCAGCACGTAGCCTGACCCTCCCATGTTTCCGTACCCTCACCTGTGCCCTAAGCCTTGCCGTTCCCTAACCCTAACCCTAGCCCGGAACGGAAACCCACCACCAGCCCTACACCTTACCCTACACCGTAGCCTAATCCTGGCCCGTACGCTGGCACTGACCCGTGCGTCAGCACGTAGCCTGACCCTCCCACGTTTCCGTACCCTCACCTGTGCCCTAAGCCTTGCCGTTCCCTAACCCTAACCCTAGCCCGGAACGGAAACCCACCACCAGCCCTACACCTTACCCCCAAGCCGTAGCCTACACCTGGCCTGTACGCTGGCACTGACCCGTGCGTCAGCACGTAGCCTGACCCTCCCACGTTTCCGTACCCTCACCTGTGCCCTAAGCCTTGCCGTTCCCTAACCCTAACCCTAGCCCGGAACGGAAACCCACCACCAGCCCTACACCTTACCCTAAGCCGTAGCCTACTCCTGGCCCGTACGCTGGCACTGACCCGTGCGTCAGCACGTAGCCTGACCCTCCCACGTTTCCGTACCCTCACCTGTGCCCTAAGCCTTGCCGTTCCCTAACCCTAACCCTAGCCCGGAACGGAAACCCACCACCAGCCCTACAACTTACCCCCAAGCCGTAGTCTACACCTGGCCTGTACGCTGGCACTGACCCGTGCGTCAGCACGTAGCCTGACCCTCCCACGTTTCCGTACCCTCACCTGTGCCCTAAGCCTTGCCGTTCCCTAACCCTAACCCTAGCCCGGAACGGAAACCCACCACCAGCCCTACACCTTACCCTAAGCCGTAGCCTACTCCTGGCCCGTACGCTGGCACTGACCCGTGCGTCAGCACGTAGCCTGACCCTCCCAAGTTTCCGTACCCTCACGTGTGCCCTAAGCCTTGCCGTTCCCTAACCCTAACCCTAGCCCGGAACTGAAACCCACCAAAAGCCCTACATCTTACCCCCAAGCCGTAGCCTACTCATGGCCCGTACGCTGGCACTGACCCGTGCGTCAGCACGTAGCCTGACCCTCCCACGTTTCTGTACCCTCACCTGTGCCCCAAGCCTTGCCGTTCCCTAACCCTAACCCTAGCCCGGAACGGAAACCCACCACCAGCCCTACAACTTACCCCCAAGCCGTAGCCTACTCCTGGCCCGTACGCTGGCACTGACCCGTGCGTCAGCACGTAGCCTGACCCTCCCACGTTTCCGTACCCTCACCTGTGCCCTAAGCCTTGCCGTTCCCTAACCCTAACCCTAGCCCGGAACGGAAACCCACCACCAGCCCTACACCTTACCCACAAGCAGTAGCCTACACCTGGCCGGTACGCTGGCACTGACCCGTGCATCAGCACGTAGCCTGACCCTCCCACGTTTCCGTACCCTCACCTGTGCCCTAAGCCTTGCCGTTCCCTAACCCTAACCCTAGCCCGGAACGGAAACCCACCACCAGCCCTACACCTTACCCTACGCCGTAGCCTACTCCTGGCCCGTACGCTGGCACTGACCCGTGCGTCAGCACGTAGCCTGAACCTCCCACGTTTCCGTACCCTCACCTGTGCCCTAAGCCTTGCCGTTCCCTAACCCTAACCCTAGCCCGGAACGGAAACCCACCACCAGCCCTACACCTTACCCAGAAGCAGTAGCCTACACCTGGCCGGTACGCTGGCACTGACCCGTGCATCAGCACGTAGCCTGACCCTCCCACGTTTCCGTACCCTCACCTGTGCCCTAAGCCTTGCCGTTCCCTAACCCTAACCCTAGCCCGGAACGGAAACCCACCACCAGCCCTACACCTTACCCTACGCCGTAGCCTACTCCTGGCCCGTACGCTGGCACTGACCCGTGCGTCACCACATAGCCTGACCCTCCCACGTTTCCGTACCCTCACCTGTGCCCTAAGCCTTGCCGTTCCCTAACCCTAACCCTAGCACGGAACGGAAACCCACCACCAGCCCTACACATTACCCTACACCGTAGCCTACTCCTGGCCCGTACGCTGGCACTGACCCGTGCATCAGCACGTAGCCTGAGCCTCCCACGTTTCCGTACCCTCACCTGTGCCCTAAGCCTTGCCATTCCCTAACCCTAACCCTAGCCCGGAATGGAAACCCACCACCAGCCGTACACCTTACCCACAAGCCGTAGCCTACACCTGGCCGGTACGCTGGCACTGACCCGTGCATCAGCTCGTAGCCTGACCCTCCCACGTTTCCGTACCCTCACCTGTGCCCTAAGCCTTGCCGTTCCCTAACCCTAACCCTAGCCCGGAACGGAAACCCACCACCAGCCCTACACCTTACCCTACACCTTAGCCTACTCCTGGCCCGTACGCTGGCACTGACCCGTGCATGAGCACGTAGCCTGACCCTCCCACGTTTCCGTACCCTCACCTGTGCCCTAAGCCTTGCCGTTCCCTAACCCTAACCCTAGCACGGAACGGAAACCCACCACCAGCCCTACACATTACCCTACACCATAGCCTACTCCTGGCCCGTACGCTGGCACTGACCCGTGCATCAGCACGTAGCCTGACCCTCCCACGTTTCCGTACCCTCACCTGTGCCCTAAGCCTTGCCATTCCCTAACCCTAACCCTAGCCCGTAACGGAAACCGACCACCAGCCCTACAACTTACCCCCAAGCCGTACCCTACTCCTGGCCCGTACGCTGGCACTGACCCGTGCGTCAGCACGTAGCCTGACCCTCCCACGTTTCCGTACCCTCACCTGTGCCCTAAGCCTTGCCGTTCCCTAACCCTAACCCTAGCCCGGAACGGAAACCCACCACCAGCCCTACACCTTACCCTACGCCGTAGCCTACTCCTGGCCCGTACGCTGGCACTGACCCGTGCGTCAGCACGTAGCCTGACCCTCCCAAGTTTCCGTACCCTCACCTGTGCCCTAAGCCTTGCCGTTCCCTAACCCTAACCCTAGCCCGGAACGGAAACCCACCACCAGCCCTACACCATACCCCCAAGCCGTAGCCTACTCCTGGCCCGTACGCTGGCACTGACCCGTGCGTCAGCATGTAGCCTAACCCTCCCACGTTTCCGTACCCTCACCTGTGCCCTAAGCCTTGCCGTTCCTTAACCCTAACCCTAGCACGGAACGGAAACCCACCACCAGCCCTACACCTTACCCTACACCGTAGCCTACTCCTGGCCCGTACGCTGGCACTGACCCGTGCATCAGCACGTAGCCTGACCCTCCCACGTTTCCGTACCCTCACCTGTGCCCTAAGCCTTGCCGTTCCCTAACCCTAACCCTAGCCCGGAACGGAAACCCACCACCAGCCCTACAACTTACCCCCAAGCCGTAGCCTACTACTGGCCCGTACGCTGGCACTGACCCGTGCGTCACCACGTAGCCTGACCCTCCCACGTTTCCGTACCCTCACCTGTGCCCTAAGCCTTGCCGTTCCCTAACCCTAACCCTAGCTCGGAACGGAAACCCACCACCAGCCCTACACCTTACCCTACGCCGTACCCTACTCCTGGCCCGTACGCTGGCACTGACCCATGCGTCAGCACGTAGCCTGACCCTCCCACGTTTCCGTACCCTCACCTGTGCCCTAAGCCTTGCCGTTCCCTAACCCTAACCCTAGCCCGGAACGGAAACCCACCACCAGCCCTACACCTTACCCCCAAGCCGTAGCCTACTCCTGGCCCGTACGCTGGCACTGACCCGTGCGTCAGCACGTAGCCTGACCCTCCCACGTTTCCGTACCCTCACCTGTGCCCTAAGCCTTGCCGTTCCCTAACCCTAACCCTAGCCCGGAACGGAAACCCACCACCAGCCCTACACCTTACCCACAAGCAGTAGCCTACACCTGGCCGGTACGCTGGCACTGACCCGTGAATCAGCACGTAGCCTGACCCTCCCACGTTTCCGTACCCTCACCTGTGCCCTAAGCCTTGCTGTTCCCTAACCCTAACCCTAGCCCGGAACGGAAACCCACTACCAGCCCTACACCTTACCCCAAAGCCTTAGCCTACACCTGGCCTGTACGCTGGCACTGACCCGTGCGTCAGCACGTAGCCTGACCCTCCCACGTTTCCGTACCCTCACCTGTGCCCTAAGCCTTGCCGTTCCCTAACCCTAACCCTAGCCCGGAACGGAAACCCACCACCAGCCCTACACCTTACCCTACGCCGTAGCCTAATCCTGGCCCGTACACTGGCACTGACCCGTGCGTCAGCACGTAGCCTGACCCTCCCAAGTTTCCGTACCCTCACCTGTGCCCTAAGCCTTGCCGTCCCCTAACCCTAACCCTAGCCCGGAACGGAAACCCACCAAAAGCCCTACACCTTACCCCCAAGCCGTAGCCTACTACTGGCCCGTACGCTGGCACTGACCCGTGCGTCAGCACGTAGCCTGACCCTCCCACGTTTCCGTACCCTCACCTGTGCCCTAAGCCTTGCCGTTCCCTAACCCTAACCCTAGCCCGGAACGGAAACCCACCACCAGCCCTACAACTTACCCCCAAGCCGTAGCCTACTCCTGACCCGTACGCTGGCACTGACCCGTGCGTCAGCACGTAGCCTGACCCTCCCACGTTTCCGTACCCTCACCTGTGCCCTAAGCCTTGCCGTTCCCTAACCCTAACCCTAGCCCGGAACGGAAACCCACCACCAGCCCTACACCTTACCCACAAGCAGTAGCCTACACCTGGCTGGTACGCTGGCACTGACCCGTGCATCAGCACGTAGCCTGACCCTCCCACGTTTCCATACCCTCACCTGTGCCCTAAGCCTTGCCGTTCCCTAACCCTAACCCTGCCCGGAACGGAAACCCACCACCAGCCCTACACCTTACCCTACGCCGTAGCCTACTCCTGGCCCGTACGCTGGCACTGACCCGTGCGTCAGCACGTAGCCTGAACCTCCCACGTTTCCGTACCCTCACCTGTGCCCTAAGCCTTGCCGTTCCCTAACCCTAACCCTAGCCCGGAACGGAAACGTACCACCAGACCTACACCTTACCCACAAGCAGTAGCCTACACCTGGCCGGTACGCTGGCACTGACCCGTGCATCAGCACGTAGCCTGACCCTCCCACGTTTCCGTACCCTCACCTGTGCCCTAAGCCTTGCCGTTCCCTAACCCTAACCCTAGCCCGGAACGGAAACCCACCACCAGCCCTACACCTTACCCTACGCCGTAGCCTACTCCTGGCCCGTACGCTGGCACTGACCCGTGCGTCAGCACGTAGCCTGACCCTCCCACGTTTCCGTACCCTCACCTGTGCCCTAAGCCTTGCCGTTCCCTAACCCTAACCCTAGCACGGAACGGAAACCCACCACCAGCCCTACACGTTACCCTACACCGTAGCCTACTCCTGGCCCGTACGATGGCACTGACCCGTGCATCAGCACGTAGCCTGACCCTCCCACGTTTCCGTACCCTCACCTGTCCCCTAAGCCTTGCCATTCCCTAACCCTAACCCTAGCCCGGAACGGAAACCCACCACCAGCCCTACAACTTACCCCCAAGCCGTAGCCTACTCCTGGCCCTTACGCTGGCACTGACCCGTGCGTCAGCACGTAGCCTGACCCTGCCACGTTTCCGTACCCTCACCTGTGCCCTAAGCCTTGCCGTTCCCTAACCCTAACCCTAGCCCGGAACGGAAACCCACCACCAGCCCTACACCTTACCCCCAAGCCGTAGCCTACTCCTGGCCCGTACGCTGGCACTGACCCGTGCGTCAGCACGTAGCCTGACCATCCCACGTTTCCGTACCCTCACCTGTGCCCTAAGCCTTGCCGTTCCCTAACCCTAACCCTAGCCCGGAACGGAAACCCACCACCAGCCCTACACCTTACCCACAAGCAGTAGCCTACACCTGGCCGGTACGCTGGCACTGACCCGTGCATCAGCACGTAGCCTGACCCTCCCACGTTTCCGTACCCTCACCTGTGCCCTAAGCCTTGCCGTTCCTTAACCCTAACCCTAGCCCCGAACGGAAACCCACCACCAGCCGTACACCTTACCCACAATCAGTAGCCTACACCTCGCCGGTACGCTGGCACTGACCCGTGCATCAGCACTTAGCCTGACCCTCCCACGTTTCCGTACCCTCACCTGTGCCCTAAGCCTTGCTGTTCCCTAACCCTAACCCTAGCCCGGAACGGAAACCCACTACCAGCCCTACACCTTACCCCAAAGCCTTAGCCTACACCTGGCCTGTACGCTGGCACTGACCCGTGCGTCAGCACGTAGCCTGACCCTCCCACGTTTCCGTACCCTCACCTGTGCCCTAAGCCTTGCCGTTCCCTAACCCTAACCCTAGCCTGGAACGGAAACCCACCACCAGCCCTACACCTTACCCTACGCCGTAGCCTAATCCTGGCCCGTACACTGGCACTGACCCGTGCGTCAGCACGTAGCCTGACCCTCCCAAGTTTCCGTACCCTCACCTGTGCCCTAAGCCTTGCCGTCCCCTAACCCTAACCCTAGCCCGGAACGGAAACCCACCAAAAGCCCTACACCTTACCCCCAAGCCGTAGCCTACTACTGGCCCGTACGCTGGCACTGACCCGTGCGTCAGCACGTAGCCTGACCCTCCCACGTTTCCGTACCCTCACCTGTGCCCTAAGCCTTGCCGTTCCCTAACCCTAACCCTAGCCCGGAACGGAAACCCACCACCAGCCCTACAACTTACCCCCAAGCCGTAGCCTACTCCTGGCCCGTACGCTGGCACTGACCCGTGCGTCAGCACGTAGCCTGACCCTGCCACGTTTCCGTACCCTCACCTGTGCCCTAAGCCTTGCCGTTCCCTAACCCTAACCCTAGCCCGGAACGGAAACCCACCACCAGCCCTACACCTTACCCCCAAGCCGTAGCCTACTCCTGGCCCGTACGCTGGCACTGACCCGTGCGTCAGCACGTAGCCTGACCATCCCACGTTTCCGTACCCTCACCTGTGCCCTAAGCCTTGCCGTTCCCTAACCCTAACCCTAGCCCGGAACGGAAACCCACCACCAGCCCTACACCTTACCCACAAGCAGTAGCCTACACCTGGCCGGTACGCTGGCACTGACCCGTGCATCAGCACGTAGCCTGACCCTCCCACGTTTCCGTACCCTCACCTGTGCCCTAAGCCTTGCCGTTCCTTAACCCTAACCCTAGCCCCGAACGGAAACCCACCACCAGCCGTACACCTTACCCACAATCAGTAGCCTACACCTCGCCGGTACGCTGGCACTGACCCGTGCATCAGCACTTAGCCTGACCCTCCCACGTTTCCGTACCCTCACCTGTGCCCTAAGCCTTGCTGTTCCCTAACCCTAACCCTAGCCCGGAACGGAAACCCACTACCAGCCCTACACCTTACCCCAAAGCCTTAGCCTACACCTGGCCTGTACGCTGGCACTGACCCGTGCGTCAGCACGTAGCCTGACCCTCCCACGTTTCCGTACCCTCACCTGTGCCCTAAGCCTTGCCGTTCCCTAACCCTAACCCTAGCCTGGAACGGAAACCCACCACCAGCCCTACACCTTACCCTACGCCGTAGCCTAATCCTGGCCCGTACACTGGCACTGACCCGTGCGTCAGCACGTAGCCTGACCCTCCCAAGTTTCCGTACCCTCACCTGTGCCCTAAGCCTTGCCGTCCCCTAACCCTAACCCTAGCCCGGAACGGAAACCCACCAAAAGCCCTACACCTTACCCCCAAGCCGTAGCCTACTACTGGCCCGTACGCTGGCACTGACCCGTGCGTCAGCACGTAGCCTGACCCTCCCACGTTTCCGTACCCTCACCTGTGCCCTAAGCCTTGCCGTTCCCTAACCCTAACCCTAGCCCGGAACGGAAACCCACCACCAGCCCTACAACTTACCCCCAAGCCGTAGCCTACTCCTGGCCCGTACGCTGGCACTGACCCGTGCGTCAGCACGTAGCCTGACCCTCCCACGTTTCCGTACCCTCACCTGTGCCCTAAGCCTTGCCGTTCCTTAACCCTAACCCTAGCCCCGAACGGAAAACCACCACCAGCCCTACACCTTACCCTACACCGTAGCCTACTCCTGGCCCGTACGCTGGCACTGGCCCGTGCATCAGCACGTAGCCTGACCCTCCCACGTTTCCGTACCCTCACCTGTGCCCTAAGCCTTGCCGTTCCCTAACCCTAACCCTAGCCCGGAACGGAAACCCACCACCAGCCCTACAACTTACCCCCAAGCCGTAGCCTAATCCTGGCCCGTACGCTGGCACTGACCCGTGCGTCAGCACGTAGCCTGACCCTCCCACGTTTCCGTACCCTCACCTGTGCCCTAAGCCTTGCTGTTCCCTAACCCTAACCCTAGCCCGGAACGGAAACCCACCACCAGCCCTACACCTTATCCTACGCCGTAGCCTACTCCTGGCCCGTACGCTGGCACTGACCCATGCGTCAGCATATAGCCTGACCCTCCCACGTTTCCGTACCCTCACCTGTGCCCTAAGCCTTGCCGTTCCCTAACCCTAACCCTAGCCCGGAACGGAAACCCACCACCAGCCCTACACCTTACCCCCAAGCCGTAGCCTACTCCTGACCCGTACGCTGGCACTGACCCGTGCGTCAGCACGTAGCCTGACCCTCCCACGTTTCCGTACCCTCACCTGTGCCCTAAGCCTTGCCGTTCCCTAACCCTAACCCTAGCCCGGAACGGAAACCCACCACCAGCCCTACACCTTACCCACAAGCAGTAGCCTACACCTGGCCGGTACGCTGGCACTGACCCGTGCATCAGCACGTAGCCTGACCCTCCCACGTTTCCATACCCTCACCTGTGCCCTAAGCCTTGCCGTACCCTAACCCTAACCCTGCCCGGAACGGAAACCCACCACCAGCCCTACACCTTACCCTACGCCGTAGCCTACTCCTGGCCCGTACGCTGGCACTGACCCGTGCGTCAGCACGTAGCCTGAACCTCCCACGTTTCCGTACCCTCACCTGTGCCCTAAGCCTTGCCGTTCCCTAACCCTAACCCTAGCCCGGAACGGAAACGTACCACCAGACCTACACCTTACCCACAAGCAGTAGCTTACACCTGGCCGGTACGCTGGCACTGACCCGTGCATCAGCACGTAGCCTGACCCTCCCACGTTTCCGTACCCTCACCTGTGCCCTAAGCCTTGCCGTTCCCTAACCCTAACCCTAGCCCGGAACGGAAACCCACCACCAGCCCTACACCTTACCCTACGCCGTAGCCTACTCCTGGCCCGTACGCTGGCACTGACCCGTGCGTCAGCACGTAGCCTGACCCTCCCACGTTTCCGTACCCTCACCTGTGCCCTAAGCCTTGCCGTTCCCTAACCCTAACCCTAGCACGGAACGGAAACCCACCACCAGCCCTACACCTTACCCCAAAGCCTTAGCCTACACCTGGCCTGTACGCTGGCACTGACCCGTGCGTCAGCACGTAGCCTGACCCTCCCACGTTTCCGTACCCTCAACTGTGCCCTAAGCCTTGCCGTTCCCTAACCCTAACCCTAGCCCGGAACGGAAACCCACCACCAGCCCTACACCTTACCCTACGCCGTAGCCTAATCCTGGCCCGTACACTGGCACTGACCCGTGCGTCAGCACGTAGCCTGACCCTCCCAAGTTTCCGTACCCTCACCTGTGCCCTAAGCCTTGCCGTTCCCTAACCCTAACCCTAGCCCGGAACGGAAACCCACCACCAGCCCTACACCTTACCCCCAAGCCGTAGCCTACTACTGGCCCGTACGCTGGCACTGACCCGTGCGTCAGCACGTAGCCTGACCCTCCCACGTTTCCGTACCCTCACCTGTGCCCTAAGCCTTGCCGTTCCCTAACCCTAACCCTAGCCCGGAACGGAAACCCACCACCAGCCCTACAACTTACCCCCAAGCCGTAGCCTACTCCTGGCCCGTACGCTGGCACTGACCCGTGCGTCAGCACGTAGCCTGACCCTCCCACGTTTCCGTACCCTCACCTGTGCCCTAAGCCTTGCCGTTCCTTAACCCTAACCCGAGCACGGAACGGAAACCCACCACCAGCCCTACACCTTACCCTACACCGTAGCCTACTCCTGGCCCGTACGATGGCACTGTCCCGTGCATTAGCACGTAGCCTGACCCTCCCACGTTTCCGTACCCTCACCTGTGCCCTAAGCCTTGCCGTTCCCTAACCCTAACCCTAGCCCGGAACGGAAACCCACCACCAGCCCTACAACTTACCCCCAAGCCGTAGCCTACTCCTGGCCCGTACGCTGGCACTGACCCGTGCGTCAGCACGTAGCCTGACCCTCCCACGTTTCCGTACCCTCACCTGTGCCCTAAGCCTTGCCGTTCCCTAACCCTAACCCTAGCCCGGAACGGAAACCCACCACCAGCCCTACACCTTACCCACAAGCAGTAGCCTACACCTGGCCGGTACGCTGGCACTGACCCGTGCATCAGCACGTAGCCTGACCCTCCCACGTTTCCGTACCCTCACCTGTGCCCTAAGCCTTGCCGTTCCCTAACCCTAACCCTAGCCCGGAACGGAAACCCACCACCAGCCCTACACCTTACCCTACGCCGTAGCCTACTCCTGGCCCGTACGCTGGCACTGACCCGTGCGTCAGCACGTAGCCTGAACCTCCCACGTTTCCGTACCCTCACCTGTGCCCTAAGCCTTGCCGTTCCCTAACCCTAACCCTAGCCCGGAACGGAAACCCACCACCAGCCCTACACCTTACCCACAAGCAGTAGCCTACACCTGGCCGGTACGCTGGCACTGACCCGTGCATCAGCACGTAGCCTGACCCTCCCACGTTTCCGTACCCTCACCTGTGCCCTCAGCCTTGCCGTTCCCTAACCCTAACCCTAGCCCGGAACGGAAACCCACCACCAGCCCTACACCTTACCCTACGCCGTAGCCTACTCCTGGCCCGTACGCTGAAACTGACCCGTGCGACAGCACGTAGCCTGACCCTCCCACGTTTCTGTACCCTCACCTGTGCCCTAAGCCTTGCCGTTCCCTAACCCTAAACCTAGCCCGGAATGGAAACCCACCACCAGCCCTACACCTTACCCACAAGCCGTAGCCTACACCTGGCCGGTACGCTGGCACTGACCCGTGCATCAGCTCGTAGCCTGACCCTCCCACGTTTCCGTACCCTCAAATGTGCCCTAAGCCTTGCCGTTCCCTAACCCTAACCCTAGCCCGGAACCGAAACCCACCACCAGCCCTACACCTTACCCTACACCTTAGCCTACTCCTGGCCTGTACGCTGGCACTGACCCGTGCATCAGCACGTAGCCTGACCCTCCCACGTTTCCGTACCCTCACCTGTGCCCTAAGCCTTGCCGTTCCCTAACCCTAACCCTAGCCCGGAACGGAAAACCACCACCAGCCCTACACCTTACCCTACGCCGTAGCCTACTCCTGGCCCGTACGCTGGCACTGACCCGTGCGTCAGCACGTAGCCTGACCCTCCCACGTTTCCGTACCCTCACCTGTGCCCTCAGCCTTGCCGTTCCCTAACCCTAACCCTAGCCCGGAACGGAAACCCACCACCAGCCCTACACCTTACCCTACGCCGTAGCCTACTCCTGGCCCGTACGCTGAAACTGACCCGTGCGTCAGCACGTAGCCTGACCCTCCCACGTTTCTGTACCCTCACCTGTGCCCTAAGCCTTGCCGTTCCCTAACCCTAAACCTAGCCCGGAATGGAAACCCACCACCAGCCGTACACCTTACACACAAGCCGTAGCCTACACCTGGCCGGTACGCTGGCACTGACCCGTGCATCAGCTCGTAGCCTGACCCTCCCACGTTTCCGTACCCTCACCTGTGTCCTAAGCCTTGCCGTTCCCTAACCCTAACCCTAGCCCGGAACGGAAACCCACCACCAGCCCTACACCTTACCCTACACCTTAGCCTACTCCTGGCCCGTACGCTGGCACTGACCCGTGCATCAGCACGTAGCCTGACCCTCCCACGTTTCCGTACCCTCACCTGTGCCCTAAGCCTTGCCATTCCCTAACACTAACCCTAGCACGGAACGGAAACCCACCACCAGCCCTACACATTACCCTACACCGTAGCCTACTCCTGGCCCGTACGCTGGCACTGACCCGTGCATCAGCACGTAGCCTGACCCTCCCAAGTTTCCGTACCCTCACCTGTTCCCTAAGCCTTGCCGTTCCCTAACCCTAACCCTAGCCCGGAACGGAAACCCACCACCAGCCCTACACCTTACCCCCAAGCCGTAGCCTACTCCTGGCCCGTACGCTGGCACTGACCCGTGCGTCAGCACGTAGCCTGACCCTCCCACGTTTCCGTACCCTCACCTGTGCCCTAAGCCTTGCCGTTCCTTAACCCTAACCCTAGCACGGAACGGAAACCCACCACCAGCCCTACACCTTACCCTACGCCGTAGCCTACTCCTGGCCCGTACGCTGGCACTGACCCGTGCGTCAGCACGTAGCCTGACCCTCCCACGTTTCCGTACCCTCACCTGTGCCCTAAGCCTTGCCGTTCCCTAACCCTAACCCTAGCCCGGAACAGAAAACCACCACCAGCCCTACAACTTACCCCCAAGCCGTACCCTACTCCTGGCCCGTACGCTGGCACTGACCCGTGCGTCAGCACGTAGCCTGACCCTCCCACGTTTCCGTACCCTCACCTGTGCCCTAAGCCTTGCCGTTCCCTAACCCTAACCCTAGCCCGGAACGGAAACCCACCACCAGCCCTACACCTTACCCTACGCCGTAGCCTAATCCTGGCCCGTACGCTGGCACTGACCCGTGCGTCAGCACGTAGCCTGACCCTCCCACGTTTCCGTACCCTCACCTCTGCCCTAAGCCTTGCCGTTCCCTAACCCTAACCCTAGCCCTGAACGGAAACCCACCACCAGCCCTACACCTTACCCCCAAGCTGTAGCCTACTCCTGGCCCGTACGCTGGCACTGACCCGTGCGTCAGCACGTAGCCTGACCCTCCCATGTTTCCGTACCCTCACCTGTGCCCTAAGCCTTGCCGTTCCCTAACCCTAACCCTAGCACGGAACGGAAACCCACCAAAAGCCCTACACCTTACCCCCAAGCCGTAGCCTACTCCTGGCCCGTACGCTGGCACTGACCCGTGCGTCAGCACGTAGCCTGACCCTCCCACGTTTCCGTACCCTCACCTGTGCCCTAAGCCTTGCCGTTCCCTAACCCTAACCCTAGCCCGGAACGGAAACCCACCACCAGCCCTACACCTTACCCCCAAGCCGTAGCCTACTCCTGGCCCGTACGCTGGCACTGACCCGTGCGTCAGCACGTAGCCTGACCCTCCCACGTTTCCGTACCCTCACCTGTGCCCTAAGCCTTGCCGTTCCCTAAGCCTAACCCTAGCCCGGAACGGAAACCCACCACCAGCCCTACACCTTACCCACAAGCCGTAGCCTATACCTGGCCGGTACGCTGGCACTGACCCGTGCGTCAACATGTAGCCTGACCCTCCCACGTTTCCGTACCCTCACCTGTGCCCTAAGCCTTGCCGTTCCCTAACCCTAACCCTAGCCCGGAACAGAAAACCACCACCAGCTCTACACCTTACCCTTCGCCGCAGCCTACTCCTGGCCCGTTCGCTGGCACTGACCCGTGCGTCAGCACGTAGCCTGACCCTCCTACGTTTCCGTACCCTCACCTGTGCCCTAAGCCTTGCCGTTCCCTAACCCTAACCCTAGCCCGGAACGGAAACCCACCACCAGCCCTACACCTTACCCTACGCCGTAGCCTACTCCTGGCCCGTACGCTGGCAATGACCCGTGCGTCAGCACGTAGCCTGACCCTCCCACGTTTCCGTACCCTCACCTGTGCCCTAAGCCTTGCCGTTCCCTAACCCTAACCCTAGCCCGGAACGGAAACCCACCACCAGCCCTACACCTTACCCCCAAGCCGTAGCCTACTCCTGGCCCGTACGCTGGCACTGACCCGTGCGTCAGCACGTAGCCTGAACCTCCCACGTTTCCGTACCCTCACCTGTGCCCTAAGCCTTGCCGTTCCCTAACCCTAACCCTAGCCCGGAACGGAAACCCACCACCAGCCCTACACCTTACCCACAAGCAGTAGCCTACACCTGGCCGGTACGCTGGCACTGACCCGTGCATCAGCACGTAGCCTGACCCTCCCACGTTTCCGTACCCTCACCTGTGCCCTCAGCCTTGCCGTTCCCTAACCCTAACCCTAGCCCGGAACGGAAACCCACCACCAGCCCTACACCTTACCCTACGCCGTAGCCTACTCCTGGCCCGTACGCTGGCACTGACCCGTGCGTCAGCACGTAGCCTGACCCTCCCACGTTTCCGTACCCTCACCTGTGCCCTCAGCCTTGCCGTTCCCTAACCCTAACCCTAGGCCGGAACGGAAACCCACCACTAGCCCTACACCTTACCCTACGCCGTAGCCTACTCCTAGCCCGTACGCTGAAACTGACCCGTGCGTCAGCACGTAGCCTGACCCTCCCACGTTTCTGTACCCTCACCTGTGCCCTAAGCCTTGCCGTTCCCTAACCCTAAACCTAGCCCGGAATGGAAACCCACCACCAGCCCTACACCTTACCCACAAGCCGTAGCCTACACCTGGCCGGTACGCTGGCACTGACCCGTGCATCAGCACGTAGCCTGACCCTCCCACGTTTCCGTACCCTCACCTGTGCCCTAAGCCTTGCCGTTCCATAACCCTAACCCTAGCCCGGAAAGGAAACCCTCCACCAGCCCTACACCTTACCCTACACCTTAGCCTACTCCTGGCCCGTACGCTGGCACTGACCCGTGCATCAGCACGTAGCCTGAACCTCCCACGTTTCCGTACCCTCACCTGTGCCCTAAGCCTTGCCGTTCCCTAACCCTAACCCTAGCACGGAACGGAAACCCACCACCAGCCCTACACATTACCCTACACCGTACCCTACTCCTGGCCCGTACGCTGGCACTGACCCGTGCATCAGCACGTAGCCTGACCCTCCCACGTTTCCGTACCCTCACCTGTGCCCTAAGCCTTGCCATTCCCTATCCCTAACCCTAGCCCGGAAAGGAAACCCACCACCAGCCCTACAACTTACCGCCAAGCCGTAGCCTACTCCTGGCCCGTACGCTGGCACTGACCCGTGCGTCAGCACGTAGCCTGACCCTCCCACGTTTCCGTACCCTCACCTGTGCCCTAAGCCTTGCCGTTCCCTAACCCTAACCCTAGCCCGGAACGGAAACCCACCACCAGCCCTACACCTTACCCCCAAGCCGTAGCCTACTCCTGGCCCGTACGCTGGCACTGACCCGTGCGTCAGCACGTAGCCTGACCCTCCCACGTTTCCGTACCCTCACCTGTGCCCTAAGCCTTGCCGTTCCCTAACCCTAACCCTAGCCCGGAACGGAAACCCACCACCAGCCCTACACCTTACCCACAAGCAGTAGCCTACACCTCGCCGGTACGCTGGCACTGACCCGTGCGTCAGCACGTAGCCTGACCCTCCCACGTTTCCGTACCCTCACCTGTGCCCTAAGCCTTGCTGTTCCCTAACCCTAACCCTAGCCCGGAACGGAAACCCACCACCAGCCCTACACCTTACCCCAAAGCCTTAGCCTACACCTGGCCTGTACGCTGGCACTGACCCGTGCGTCAGCACGTAGCCTGACCCTCCCACGTTTCCGTACCCTCACCTGTGCCCTAAGCCTTGCCGTTCCCTAACCCTAACCCTAGCCCGGAACGGAAACCCACCACCAGCCCTACACCTTACCCTATGCCGTAGCCTAATCCTGGCCCGTACACTGGCACTGACCCGTGCGTCAGCACGTAGCCTGACCCTCCCAAGTTTCCGTACCCTCACCTGTGCCCTAAGCCTTGCCGTTCCCTAACCCTAACCCTAGCCCGGAACGGAAACCCACCAAAAGCCCTACACCTTACCCCCAAGCCGTAGCCTACTACTGGCCCGTACGCTGGCACTGACCCGTGCGTCAGCACGTAGCCTGACACTCCCACGTTTCCGTACCCTCACCTGTGCCCTAAGCCTTGCCGTTCCCTAACCCTAACCCTAGCCCGGAACGGAAACCCACCACCAGCCCTACACCTTACCCTACGCCGTAGCCTACTCCTGGCCCGTACGCTGGCACTGACCCGTGCGTCAGCACGTAGCCTGACCCTCCCACGTTTCCGTACCCTCACCTGTGCCCTCAGCCTTGCCGTTCCCTAACCCTAACCCTAGCCCGGAACGGAAACCCACCACCAGCCCTACACCTTACCCTACGCCGTAGCCTACTCCTGGCCCGTACGCTGAAACTGACCCGTGCGTCAGCACGTAGCCTGACCCTCCCACGTTTCTGTACCCTCACCTGTGCCCTAAGCCTTGCCGTTCCCTAACCCTAAACCTAGCCCGGAATGGAAACCCACCACCAGCCGTACACCTTACCCACAAGCCGTAGCCTACACCTGGCCGGTACGCTGGCACTGACCCGTGCATCAGCTCGTAGCCTGACCCTCCCACGTTTCCGTACCCTCACCTGTGCCCTAAGCCTTGCCGTTCC
Source organism: Mesoplodon mirus (assembly GCF_964341445.2). NCBI lineage: Eukaryota > Metazoa > Chordata > Mammalia > Artiodactyla > Ziphiidae > Mesoplodon > Mesoplodon mirus. Next base: position 105,783 of record NW_028295405.1, read on the forward strand.
CTAACCCTAACCCTAGCCCGGAACGGAAACCCACCACCAGCCCTACACCTTACCCTACACCTTAGCCTACTCCTGGCCCGTACGCTGGCACTGACCCGTGCATCAGCACGTAGCCTGACCCTCCCACGTTTCCGTACCCTCACCTGTGCCCTAAGCCTTGCCGTTCCCTAACCCTAACCCTAGCACGGAACGGAAACCCACCACCAGCCCTACACATTACCCTACACCGTAGCCTACTCCTGGCCCGTACGCTGGCACTGACCCGTGCATCAGCACGTAGCCTGACCCTCCCAAGTTTCCGTACCCTCACCTGTTCCCTAAGCCTTGCCGTTCCCTAACCCTAACCCTAGCCCGGAACGGAAACCCACCACCAGCCCTACACCTTACCCCCAAGCCGTAGCCTACTCCTGGCCCGTACGCTGGCACTGACCCGTGCGTCAGCACGTAGCCTGACCCTCCCACGTTTCCGTACCCTCACCTGTGCCCTAAGCCTTGCCGTTCCTTAACCCTAACCCTAGCACGGAACGGAAACCCACCACCAGCCCTACACCTTACCCTACGCCGTAGCCTACTCCTGGCCCGTACGCTGGCACTGACCCGTGCGTCATCACGTAGCCTGACCCTCCCACGTTTCCGTACCCTCACCTGTGCCCTAAGCCTTGCCGTTCCCTAACCCTAACCCTAGCCCGGAACAGAAAACCACCACCAGCCCTACAACTTACCCCCAAGCCGTACCCTACTCCTGGCCCGTACGCTGGCACTGACCCGTGCGTCAGCACGTAGCCTGACCCTCCCACGTTTCCGTACCCTCACCTGTGCCCTAAGCCTTGCCGTTCCCTAACCCTAACCCTAGCCCGGAACGGAAACCCACCACCAGCCCTACACCTTACCCTACGCCGTAGCCTAATCCTGGCCCGTACGCTGGCACTGACCCGTGCGTCAGCACGTAGCCTGACCCTCCCACGTTTCCGTACCCTCACCTCTGCCCTAAGCCTTGCCGTTCCCTAACCCTAACCCTAGCCCGGAACGGAAACCCACCACCAGCCCTACACCTTACCCCCAAGCCGTAGCCTACTCCTGGCCCGTACGCTGGCACTGACCCGTGCGTCAGCACGTAGCCTGACCCTCCCATGTTTCCGTACCCTCACCTGTGCCCTAAGCCTTGCCGTTCCTAACCCTAGCCCGGAACGGAAACCCACCACCAGCCCTACACCTTACCCACAAGCCGTAGCCTATACCTGGCCGGTACGCTGGCACTGACCCGTGCGTCAACATGTAGCCTGACCCTCCCACGTTTCCGTACCCTCACCTGTGCCCTAAGCCTTGCCGTTCCCTAACCCTAACCCTAGCCCGGAACAGAAACCCACCACCAGCTCTACACCTTACCCTTCGCCGCAGCCTACTCCTGGCCCGTTCGCTGGCACTGACCCGTGCGTCAGCACGTAGCCTGACCCTCTTACGTTTCCGTACCCTCACCTGTGCCCTAAGCCTTGCCGTTCCCTAACCCTAACCCTAGCCCGGAACGGAAACCCACCACCAGCCCTACACCTTACCCTACGCCGTAGCCTACTCCTGGCCCGTACGCTGGCACTGACCCGTGCGTCAGCACGTAGCCTGACCCTCCCACGTTTCCGTACCCTCACCTGTGCCCTAAGCCTTGCCGTTCCCTAACCCTAACCCTAGCCCGGAACGGAAACCCACCACCAGCCCTACACCTTACCCCCAAGCCGTAGCCTACTCCTGGCCCGTACGCTGGCACTGACCCGTGCGTCAGCACGTAGCCTGAACCTCCCACGTTTCCGTACCCTCACCTGTGCCCTAAGCCTTGCCGTTCCCTAACCCTAACCCTAGCCCGGAACGGAAACCCACCACCAGCCCTACACCTTACCCACAAGCAGTAGCCTACACCTGGCCGGAACGCTGGCACTGACCCGTGCATCAGCACGTAGCCTGACCCTCCCACGTTTCCGTACCCTCACCTGTGCCCTCAGCCTTGCCGTTCCCTAACCCTAACCCTAGCCCGGAACGGAAACCCACCACCAGCCCTACACCTTACCCTACGCCGTAGCCTACTCCTGGCCCGTACGCTGGCACTGACCCGTGCGTCAGCACGTAGCCTGACCCTCCCACGTTTCCGTACCCTCACCTGTGCCCTCAGCCTTGCCGTTCCCTAACCCTAACCCTAGCCCGGAACGGAAACCCACCACCAGCCCTACACCTTACCCTACGCCGTAGCCTACTCCTAGCCCGTATGCTGAAACTGACCCATGCGTCAGCACGTAGCCTGACCCTCCCACGTTTCTGTACCCTCACCTGTGCCCTAAGCCTTGCCGTTCCCTAACCCTAAACCTAGCCCGGAATGGAAACCCACCACCAGCCCTACACCTTACCCACAAGCCGTAGCCTACACCTGGCCGGTACGCTGGCACTGACCCGTGCATCAGCACGTAGCCTGACCCTCCCACGTTTCCGTACCCTCACCTGTGCCCTAAGCCTTGCCGTTCCATAACCCTAACCCTAGCCCGGAACGGAAACCCTCCACCAGCCCTACACCTTACCCTACACCTTAGCCTACTCCTGGCCCGTACGCTGGCACTGACCCGTGCATCAGCACGTAGCCTGACCCTCCCACGTTTCCGTACCCTCACCTGTGCCCTAAGCCTTGCCGTTCCCTAAGCCTAACCCTAGCCCGGAACGGAAACCCACCACCATCCCTACACCTTACCCACAAGCCGTAGCCTATACCTGGCCGGTACGCTGGCACTGACCCGTGCGTCAACATGTAGCCTGACCCTCCCACGTTTCCGTACCCTCACCTGTGCCCTAAGCCTTGCCGTTCCCTAACCCTAACCCTAGCCCGGAACAGAAACCCACCACCAGCTCTACACCTTACCCTTCGCCGCAGCCTACTCCTGGCCCGTTCGCTGGCACTGACCCGTGCGTCAGCACGTAGCCTGACCCTCCGACGTTTCCGTACCCTCACCTGTGCCCTAAGCCTTGCCGTTCCCTAACCCTAACCCTAGCCCGGAACGGAAACCCACCACCAGCCCTACAACTTACCCCCAAGCCGTAGCCTACTACTGGCCCGTACGCTGGCACTGACCCGTGCGTCACCACGTAGCCTGACCCTCCCACGTTTCCGTACCCTCACCTGTGCCCTAAGCCTTGCCGTTCCCTAACCCTAACCCTAGCCCGGAACGGAAACCCACCACCAGCCCTCCACCTTACCCTACGCCGTACCCTACTCCTGGCCCGTACGCTGGCACTGACCCATGCGTCAGCACGTAGCCTGACCCTCCCACGTTTCCGTACCCTCACCTGTGCCCTAAGCCTTGCCGTTCCCTAACCCTAACCCTAGCCCGGAACGGAAACCCACCACCAGCCCTACACCTTACCCACAAGCAGTAGCCTACACCTGGCCGGTACGCTGGCACTGACCCGTGAATCAGCACGTAGCCTGACCCTCCCACGTTTCCGTACCCTCACCTGTGCCCTAAGCCTTGCCGTTCCCTAACCCTAACCCTAGCCCGGAACGGAAACCCACCACCAGCCCGACACCTTACCCTACGCCGTAGCCTACTCTTGGCCCGTACGCTGGCACTGACCCGTGCGTCAGCACGTAGCCTGACCCTCCCACGTTTCCGTACCCTCACCTGTGCCCTCAGCCTTGCCGTTCCCTAACCCTAACCCTAGCCCGGAACGGAAACCCACAACCAGCCCTACACATTACCCTACGCCGTAGCATACTCCTGGCCCATACGCTGGCACTGACCCGTGCATCAGCACGTAGCCTGACCCTCCCACGTTTCTGTACCCTCACCTGTGCCCTAAGCCTTGCCGTTCCCTAACCCTAAACCTAGCCCGGAATGGAAACCTACCACCAGCCCTACACCTTACCCACAAGCCGTAGCCTACACCTGGCCGGTACGCTGGCACTGACCCGTGCATCAGCACGTAGCCTGACCCTCCCACGTTTCCGTACCCTCACCTGTGCCCTAAGCCTTGCCGTTCCCTAACCCTAACCCTAGCCCGGAACGGAAACCCACCACCAGCCCTACACCTTACCCTACACCTTAGCCTACTCCTGGCCCGTACGCTGGCACTGACCCGTGCGTCACCACGTAGCCTGACCCTCCCACGTTTCCATACCCTCACCTGTGCCCTAAGCCTTGCCGTTCCCTAACCCTAACCCTAGCCCGGAATGGAAACCCACCACCAGCCCTACACCTTACCCTACGCCGTAGCCTACTCCTGGCCCGTACGCTGGCACTGACCCGTGCGTCAGCACGTAGCCTGACCCTCCCAAATTTCCGTACCCTCACCTGTGCCCTAAGCCTTGCCGTTCCCTAACCCTAACCCTAGCCCGGAACGGAAACCCACCACCAGCCCTACACCTTACACACAAGCAGTAGCCTACTCCTGGCCGGTACGCTGGCACTGACCCGTGTATCAGCACGTAGCCTGACCCTCCCACGTTTCCGTACCCTCACCTGTGCCCTAAGCCTTGCCGTTCCCTAACCCTAACCCTAGCCCGGAACGGAAACCCACCACCAGCCCTACACCTTACGCTACGCCGTAGCCTACTCCTGGCCCGTACGCTGGCACTGACCCGTGCGTCAGCACGTAGCCTGACCCTCCCACGTTTCCGTACCCTCACCTGTGCCCTCAGCCTTGCCATTCCCTAACCCTAACCCTAGCCCGGAACGGAAAGCCACCACCAGCCCTACACCTTACCCTACGCCGTAGCCTACTCCTGGCCCGTACGCTGGCACTGACCCATGCGTCAGCACGTAGCCTGAACCTCCCACGTTTCTGTACCCTCACCTGTGCCCTAAGCCTTGCCGTTCCCTAACCCTAAACCTAGCCCGGAATGGAAACCCACCACCAGCCCTACACCTTACCCACAAGCCGTAGCCTACACCTGGCCGGTACGCTGGCACTGACCCGTGCATCAGCACGTAGCCTGACCCTCCCACGTTTCCGTACCCTCACCTGTGCCCTAAGCCTTGCCGTTCCCTAACCCTAACCCTAGCCCGGAACGGAAACCCACCACCAGCCCTACACCTTACCCTACACCTTAGCCTACTCCTGGCCCGTACGCTGGCACTGACCCGTGCGTCAGCACGTAGCCTGACCCTCCCACGTTTCCATACCCTCACCTGTGCCCTAAGCCTTGCCGTTCCCTAACCCTAACCCTAGCCCGGAACGGAAACCCACCACCAGCCCTACACCTTACCCTACGCCGTACCCTACTCCTGGCCCGTACGCTGGCACTGACCCGTGCGTCAGCACGTAGCCTGACCCTCCCACGTTTCCGTACCCTCACCTGTGCCCTAAGCCTTGCCGTTCCCTAATCCTAACTCTAGCCGGAACGAAACCCACCGCCAGCCCTACACCTTACCCCCAAGCCGTACCCTACTCCTGGCCCGTACGCTGGAACTGACCCGTGCGTCAGCACGTAGCCTGACCCTCCCACGTTTCCGTACCCTCACCTGTGCTCTAAACCTTGCCGTTCCCTAACCCTAACCCTAGCCCGGAACGGAAACCCACCACCAGCCCTACACATTACCCTACGCCGTAGCCTAATCCTGGCCCGTACGCTGGCACTGACCCGTGCGTCAGCACGTAGCCTGACCCTCCCACGTTTCCGTACCCTCACCTGTGCCCTAAGCCTTTCCGTTCCCTAACCCTAACCCTAGCCCGGAACGGAAACCCACCACCAGCCCTACACCTTACCCCCAAGCCGTAGCCTACACCTGGCCTGTACGCTGGCATTGACCCGTGCGTCAGCACGTAGCCTGACCCTCCCACGTTTCCGTACCCTCACCTGTGCCCTAAGCCTTGCCGTTCCCTAACCCTAACCCTAACCTGGAACGGAAACCCACCACCAGCCCTACACCTTACCCTAAGCCGTAGCCTACTCCTGGCCCGTACGCTGGCACTGACCCGTGCGTCAGCACGTAGCCTGACCCTCCCAAGTTTCCGTACCCTCACGTGTGCCCTAAGCCTTGCCGTTCCCTAACCCTAACCCTAGCCCGGAACTGAAACCCACCAAAAGCCCTACATCTTACCCCCAAGCCGTAGCCTACTCCTGGCCCGTACGCTGGCACTGACCCGTGCGTCAGCACGTAGCCTGACCCTCCCACGTTTCTGTACCCTCACCTGTGCCCCAAGCCTTGCCGTTCCCTAACCCTAACCCTAGCCCGGAACGGAAACCCACCACCAGCCCTACAACTTACCCCCAAGCCGTAGCCTAATCCTGGCCCGTACGCTGGCACTGACCCGTGCGTCAGCACGTAGCCTGACCCTCCCACGTTTCCGTACCCTCACCTGTGCCCTCAGCCTTGCCGTTCCCTAACCCTAACCCTAGCCCGGAACGGAAACCCACCACCAGCCCTACACCTTACCCTACGCCGTAGCCTACTCCTGGCCCGTACGCTGAAACTGACACGTGCGTCAGCACGTAGCCTGACCCTCCCACGTTTCTGTACCCTCACCTGTGCCCTAAGCCTTGCCGTTCCCTAACCCTAAACCTAGCCCGGAATGGAAACCCACCACCAGCCCTACACCTTACCCACAAGCCGTAGCCTACACCTGGCCGGTACGCTGGCACTGACCCGTGCATCAGCTCGTAGCCTGACCCTCCCACGTTTCCGTACCCTCACCTGTGCCCTAAGCCTTGCCGTTCCCTAACCCTAACCCTAGCCCGGAACGGAAACCCACCACCAGCCCTACACCTTACCCTACACCTTAGCCTACTCCTGGCCCGTACGCTGGCACTGACCCGTGCATCAGCACGTAGCCTGACCCTCCCACGTTTCCGTACCCTCACCTGTGCCCTAAGCCTTGCCGTTCCCTAACCCTAACCCTAGCCCGGAACGGAAACCCACCACCAGCCCTACACCTTACCCTACGCCGTAGCCTACTCCTGGCCCGTACGCTGGCACTGACCCGTGCGTCAGCACGTAGCCTGACCCTCCCACGTTTCCGTACCCTCACCTGTGCCCTCAGCCTTGCCGTTCCCTAACCCTAACCCTAGCCCGGAACGGAAACCCACCACCAGCCCTACACCTTACCCTACGCCGTAGCCTACTCCTGGCCCGTACGCTGAAACTGACCCGTGCGTCAGCACGTAGCCTGACCCTCCCACGTTTATGTACCCTCACATGTGCCCTAAGCCTTGCCGTTCCCTAACCCTAAACCTAGCCCGGAATGGAAACCCACCACCAGCCGTACACCTTACCCACAAGCCGTAGCCTACACCTGGCCGGTACGCTGGCACTGACCCGTGCATCAGCTCGTAGCCTGACCCTCCCACGTTTCCGTACCCTCACCTGTGCCCTAAGCCTTGCCGTTCCCTAACCCTAACCCTAGCCCGGAACGGAAACCCACCACCAGCCCTACACCTTACCCTACACCTTAGCCTACTCCTGGCCCGTACGCTGGCACTGACACGTGCATCAGCACGTAGCCTGACCCTCCCACGTTTCCGTACCCTCACCTGTGCCCTAAGCCTTGCCGTTCCCTAACCCTAACCCTAGCACGGAACGGAAACCCACCACCAGCCCTACACATTACCCTACACCGTAGCCTACTCCTGGCCCGTACGCTGGCACTGACCCGTGCATCAGCACGTAGCCTGACCCTCCCACGTTTCCGTACCCTCACCTGTGCCCTAAGCCTTGCCATTCCCTAACCCTAACCCTAGCCCGGAACGGAAACCGACCACCAGCCCTACAACTTACCCCCAAGCCGTACCCTACTCCTGGCCCGTACGCTGGCACTGACCCGTGCGTCAGCACGTAGCCTGACCCTCCCACGTTTCCGTACCCTCACCTGTGCCCTAAGCCTTGCCGTTCCCTAACCCTAACCCTAGCCCGGAACGGAAACCCACCACCAGCCCTACACCTTACCCTACGCCGTAGCCTACTCCTGGCCCGTACGCTGGCACTGACCCGTGCGTCAGCACGTAGCCTGACCCTCCCAAGTTTCCGTACCCTCACCTGTGCCCTAAGCCTTGCCGTTCCCTAACCCTAACCCTAGCCCGGAACGGAAACCCACCACCAGCCCTACACCATACCCCCAAGCCGTAGCCTACTCCTGGCCCGTACGCTGGCACTGACCCGTGCGTCAGCATGTAGCCTAACCCTCCCACGTTTCCGTACCCTCACCTGTGCCCTAAGCCTTGCCGTTCCTTAACCCTAACCCTAGCACGGAACGGAAACCCACCACCAGCCCTACACCTTACCCTACACCGTAGCCTACTCCTGGCCCGTACGCTGGCACTGACCCGTGCATCAGCACGTAGCCTGACCCTCCCACGTTTCCGTACCCTCACCTGTGCCCTAAGCCTTGCCGTTCCCTAACCCTAACCCTAGCCCGGAACGGAAACCCACCACCAGCCCTACAACTTACCCCCAAGCCGTAGCCTACTACTGGCCCGTACGCTGGCACTGACCCGTGCGTCACCACGTAGCCTGACCCTCCCACGTTTCCGTACCCTCACCTGTGCCCTAAGCCTTGCCGTTCCCTAACCCTAACCCTAGCCCGGAACGGAAACCCACCACCAGCCCTCCACCTTACCCTACGCCGTACCCTACTCCTGGCCCGTACGCTGGCACTGACCCATGCGTCAGCACGTAGCCTGACCCTCCCACGTTTCCGTACCCTCACCTGTGCCCTAAGCCTTGCCGTTCCCTAACCCTAACCCTAGCCCGGAACGGAAACCCACCACCAGCCCTACACCTTACCCCCAAGCCGTAGCCTACTCCTGGCCCGTACGCTGGCACTGACCCGTGCGTCAGCACGTAGCCTGACCCTCCCACGTTTCCGTACCCTCACCTGTGCCCTAAGCCTTGCCGTTCCCTAACCCTAACCCTAGCCCGGAACGGAAACCCACCACCAGCCCTACACCTTACCCACAAGCAGTAGCCTACACCTGGCCGGTACGCTGGCACTGACCCGTGAATCAGCACGTAGCCTGACACTCCCACGTTTCCGTACCCTCACCTGTGCCCTAAGCCTTGCCGTTCCCTAACCCTAACCCTAGCCCGGAACGGAAACCCACCACCAGCCCGACACCTTACCCTACGCCGTAGCCTACTCCTGGCCCGTACGCTGGCACTGACCCGTGCGTCAGCACGTAGCCTGACCCTCCCACGTTTCCGTACCCTCACCTGTGCCCTCAGCCTTGCCGTTCCCTAACCCTAACCCTAGCCCGGAACGGAAACCCACAACAAGCCCTACACATTACCCTACGCCGTAGCCTACTCCTGGCCCGTACGCTGGCACTGACCCGTGCATCAGCACGTAGCCTGACCCTCCCACGTTTCTGTACCCTCACCTGTGCCCTAAGCCTTGCCGTTCCCTAACCCTAAACCTAGCCCGGAATGGAAACCTACCACCAGCCCTACACCTTACCCACAAGCCGTAGCCTACACCTGGCCGGTACGCTGGCACTGACCCGTGCATCAGCACGTAGCCTGACCCTCCCACGTTTCCGTACCCTCACCTGTGCCCTAAGCCTTGCCGTTCCCTAACCCTAACCCTAGCCCGGAACGGAAACCCACCACCAGCCCTACACCTTACCCTACACCTTAGCCTACTCCTGGCCCGTACGCTGGCACTGACCCGTGCGTCACCACGTAGCCTGACCCTCCCACGTTTCCATACCCTCACCTGTGCCCTAAGCCTTGCCGTTCCCTAACCCTAACCCTAGCCCGGAACGGAAACCCACCACCAGCCCTACACCTTACCCTACGCCGTAGCCTACTCCTGGCCCGTACGCTGGCACTGACCCGTGCGTCAGCACGTAGCCTGACCCTCCCAAATTTCCGTACCCTCACCTGTGCCCTAAGCCTTGCCGTTCCCTAACCCTAACCCTAGCCCGGAACGGAAACCCACCACCAGCCCTACACCTTACACACAAGCAGTAGCCTACTCCTGGCCGGTACGCTGGCACTGACCCGTGTATCAGCACGTAGCCTGACCCTCCCACGTTTCCGTACCCTCACCTGTGCCCTAAGCCTTGCCGTTCCCTAACCCTAACCCTAGCCCGGAACGGAAACCCACCACCAGCCCTACACCTTACCCTACGCCGTAGCCTACTCCTGGCCCGTACGCTGGCACTGACCCGTGCGTCAGCACGTAGCCTGACCCTCCCACGTTTCCGTACCCTCACCTGTGCCCTCAGCCTTGCCATTCCCTAACCCTAACCCTAGCCCGGAACGGAAAGCCACCACCAGCCCTACACCTTACCCTACGCCGTAGCCTACTCCTGGCCCGTACGCTGGCACTGACCCATGCGTCAGCACGTAGCCTGAACCTCCCACGTTTCTGTACCCTCACCTGTGCCCTAAGCCTTGCCGTTCCCTAACCCTAAACCTAGCCCGGAATGGAAACCCACCACCAGCCCTACACCTTACCCACAAGCCGTAGCCTACACCTGGCCGGTACGCTGGCACTGACCCGTGCATCAGCACGTAGCCTGACCCTCCCACGTTTCCGTACCCTCACCTGTGCCCTAAGCCTTGCCGTTCCCTAACCCTAACCCTAGCCCGGAACGGAAACCCACCACCAGCCCTACACCTTACCCTACACCTTAGCCTACTCCTGGCCCGTACGCTGGCACTGACCCGTGCGTCAGCACGTAGCCTGACCCTCCCACGTTTCCATACCCTCACCTGTGCCCTAAGCCTTGCCGTTCCCTAACCCTAACCCTAGCCCGGAACGGAAACCCACCACCAGCCCTACACCTTACCCTACGCCGTACCCTACTCCTGGCCCGTACGCTGGCACTGACCCGTGCGTCAGCACGTAGCCTGACCCTCCCACGTTTCCGTACCCTCACCTGTGCCCTAAGCCTTGCCGTTCCCTAATCCTAACTCTAGCCGGAACGAAACCCACCGCCAGCCCTACACCTTACCCCCAAGCCGTACCCTACTCCTGGCCCGTACGCTGGAACTGACCCGTGCGTCAGCACGTAGCCTGACCCTCCCACGTTTCCGTACCCTCACCTGTGCTCTAAACCTTGCCGTTCCCTAACCCTAACCCTAGCCCGGAACGGAAACCCACCACCAGCCCTACACATTACCCTACGCCGTAGCCTAATCCTGGCCCGTACGCTGGCACTGACCCGTGCGTCAGCACGTAGCCTGACCCTCCCACGTTTCCGTACCCTCACCTGTGCCCTAAGCCTTGCCGTTCCCTAACCCTAACCCTAGCCCGGAACGGAAACCCACCACCAGCCCTACACCTTACCCCCAAGCCGTAGCCTACACCTGGCCTGTACGCTGGCATTGACCCGTGCGTCAGCACGTAGCCTGACCCTCCCACGTTTCCGTACCCTCACCTGTGCCCTAAGCCTTGCCGTTCCCTAACCCTAACCCTAACCTGGAACGGAAACCCACCACCAGCCCTACACCTTACCCTAAGCCGTAGCCTACTCCTGGCCCGTACGCTGGCACTGACCCGTGCGTCAGCACGTAGCCTGACCCTCCCAAGTTTCCGTACCCTCACGTGTGCCCTAAGCCTTGCCGTTCCCTAACCCTAACCCTAGCCCGGAACTGAAACCCACCAAAAGCCCTACATCTTACCCCCAAGCCGTAGCCTACTCCTGGCCCGTACGCTGGCACTGACCCGTGCGTCAGCACGTAGCCTGACCCTCCCACGTTTCTGTACCCTCACCTGTGCCCCAAGCCTTGCCGTTCCCTAACCCTAACCCTAGCCCGGAACGGAAACCCACCACCAGCCCTACAACTTACCCCCAAGCCGTAGCCTAATCCTGGCCCGTACGCTGGCACTGACCCGTGCGTCAGCACGTAGCCTGACCCTCCCACGTTTCCGTACCCTCACCTGTGCCCTCAGCCTTGCCGTTCCCTAACCCTAACCCTAGCCCGGAACGGAAACCCACCACCAGCCCTACACCTTACCCTACGCCGTAGCCTACTCCTGGCCCGTACGCTGAAACTGACCCGTGCGTCAGCACGTAGCCTGACCCTCCCACGTTTCTGTACCCTCACCTGTGCCCTAAGCCTTGCCGTTCCCTAACCCTAAACCTAGCCCGGAATGGAAACCCACCACCAGCCCTACACCTTACCCACAAGCCGTAGCCTACACCTGGCCGGTACGCTGGCACTGACCCGTGCATCAGCTCGTAGCCTGACCCTCCCACGTTTCCGTACCCTCACCTGTGCCCTAAGCCTTGCCGTTCCCTAACCCTAACCCTAGCCCGGAACGGAAACCCACCACCAGCCCTACACCTTACCCTACACCTTAGCCTACTCCTGGCCCGTACGCTGGCACTGACCCGTGCATCAGCACGTAGCCTGACCCTCCCACGTTTCCGTACCCTCACCTGTGCCCTAAGCCTTGCCGTTCCCTAACCCTAACCCTAGCCCGGAACGGAAACCCACCACCAGCCCTACACCTTACCCTACGCCGTAGCCTACTCCTGGCCCGTACGCTGGCACTGACCCGTGCGTCAGCACGTAGCCTGACCCTCCCACGTTTCCGTACCCTCACCTGTGCCCTCAGCCTTGCCGTTCCCTAACCCTAACCCTAGCCCGGAACGGAAACCCACCACCAGCCCTACACCTTACCCTACGCCGTAGCCTACTCCTGGCCCGTACGCTGAAACTGACCCGTGCGTCAGCACGTAGCCTGACCCTCCCACGTTTATGTACCCTCACATGTGCCCTAAGCCTTGCCGTTCCCTAACCCTAAACCTAGCCCGGAATGGAAACCCACCACCAGCCGTACACCTTACCCACAAGCCGTAGCCTACACCTGGCCGGTACGCTGGCACTGACCCGTGCATCAGCTCGTAGCCTGACCCTCCCACGTTTCCGTACCCTCACCTGTGCCCTAAGCCTTGCCGTTCCCTAACCCTAACCCTAGCCCGGAACGGAAACCCACCACCAGCCCTACACCTTACCCTACACCTTAGCCTACTCCTGGCCCGTACGCTGGCACTGACACGTGCATCAGCACGTAGCCTGACCCTCCCACGTTTCCGTACCCTCACCTGTGCCCTAAGCCTTGCCGTTCCCTAACCCTAACCCTAGCACGGAACGGAAACCCACCACCAGCCCTACACATTACCCTACACCGTAGCCTACTCCTGGCCCGTACGCTGGCACTGACCCGTGCATCAGCACGTAGCCTGACCCTCCCACGTTTCCGTACCCTCACCTGTGCCCTAAGCCTTGCCATTCCCTAACCCTAACCCTAGCCCGGAACGGAAACCGACCACCAGCCCTACAACTTACCCCCAAGCCGTACCCTACTCCTGGCCCGTACGCTGGCACTGACCCGTGCGTCAGCACGTAGCCTGACCCTCCCACGTTTCCGTACCCTCACCTGTGCCCTAAGCCTTGCCGTTCCCTAACCCTAACCCTAGCCCGGAACGGAAACCCACCACCAGCCCTACACCTTACCCTACGCCGTAGCCTACTCCTGGCCCGTACGCTGGCACTGACCCGTGCGTCAGCACGTAGCCTGACCCTCCCAAGTTTCCGTACCCTCACCTGTGCCCTAAGCCTTGCCGTTCCCTAACCCTAACCCTAGCCCGGAACGGAAACCCACCACCAGCCCTACACCATACCCCCAAGCCGTAGCCTACTCCTGGCCCGTACGCTGGCACTGACCCGTGCGTCAGCATGTAGCCTAACCCTCCCACGTTTCCGTACCCTCACCTGTGCCCTAAGCCTTGCCGTTCCTTAACCCTAACCCTAGCACGGAACGGAAACCCACCACCAGCCCTACACCTTACCCTACACCGTAGCCTACTCCTGGCCCGTACGCTGGCACTGACCCGTGCATCAGCACGTAGCCTGACCCTCCCACGTTTCCGTACCCTCACCTGTGCCCTAAGCCTTGCCGTTCCCTAACCCTAACCCTAGCCCGGAACGGAAACCCACCACCAGCCCTACAACTTACCCCCAAGCCGTAGCCTACTACTGGCCCGTACGCTGGCACTGACCCGTGCGTCACCACGTAGCCTGACCCTCCCACGTTTCCGTACCCTCACCTGTGCCCTAAGCCTTGCCGTTCCCTAACCCTAACCCTAGCCCGGAACGGAAACCCACCACCAGCCCTCCACCTTACCCTACGCCGTACCCTACTCCTGGCCCGTACGCTGGCACTGACCCATGCGTCAGCACGTAGCCTGACCCTCCCACGTTTCCGTACCCTCACCTGTGCCCTAAGCCTTGCCGTTCCCTAACCCTAACCCTAGCCCGGAACGGAAACCCACCACCAGCCCTACACCTTACCCCCAAGCCGTAGCCTACTCCTGGCCCGTACGCTGGCACTGACCCGTGCGTCAGCACGTAGCCTGACCCTCCCACGTTTCCGTACCCTCACCTGTGCCCTAAGCCTTGCCGTTCCCTAACCCTAACCCTAGCCCGGAACGGAAACCCACCACCAGCCCTACACCTTACCCACAAGCAGTAGCCTACACCTGGCCGGTACGCTGGCACTGACCCGTGAATCAGCACGTAGCCTGACACTCCCACGTTTCCGTACCCTCACCTGTGCCCTAAGCCTTGCCGTTCCCTAACCCTAACCCTAGCCCGGAACGGAAACCCACCACCAGCCCGACACCTTACCCTACGCCGTAGCCTACTCCTGGCCCGTACGCTGGCACTGACCCGTGCGTCAGCACGTAGCCTGACCCTCCCACGTTTCCGTACCCTCACCTGTGCCCTCAGCCTTGCCGTTCCCTAACCCTAACCCTAGCCCGGAACGGAAACCCACAACCAGCCCTACACATTACCCTACGCCGTAGCCTACTCCTGGCCCGTACGCTGGCACTGACCCGTGCATCAGCACGTAGCCTGACCCTCCCACGTTTCTGTACCCTCACCTGTGCCCTAAGCCTTGCCGTTCCCTAACCCTAAACCTAGCCCGGAATGGAAACCTACCACCAGCCCTACACCTTACCCACAAGCCGTAGCCTACACCTGGCCGGTACGCTGGCACTGACCCGTGCATCAGCACGTAGCCTGACCCTCCCACGTTTCCGTACCCTCACCTGTGCCCTAAGCCTTGCCGTTCCCTAACCCTAACCCTAGCCCGGAACGGAAACCCACCACCAGCCCTACACCTTACCCTACACCTTAGCCTACTCCTGGCCCGTACGCTGGCACTGACCCGTGCGTCACCACGTAGCCTGACCCTCCCACGTTTCCATACCCTCACCTGTGCCCTAAGCCTTGCCGTTCCCTAACCCTAACCCTAGCCCGGAACGGAAACCCACCACCAGCCCTACACCTTACCCTACGCCGTAGCCTACTCCTGGCCCGTACGCTGGCACTGACCCGTGCGTCAGCACGTAGCCTGACCCTCCCAAATTTCCGTACCCTCACCTGTGCCCTAAGCCTTGCCGTTCCCTAACCCTAACCCTAGCCCGGAACGGAAACCCACCACCAGCCCTACACCTTACACACAAGCAGTAGCCTACTCCTGGCCGGTACGCTGGCACTGACCCGTGTATCAGCACGTAGCCTGACCCTCCCACGTTTCCGTACCCTCACCTGTGCCCTAAGCCTTGCCGTTCCCTAACCCTAACCCTAGCCCGGAACGGAAACCCACCACCAGCCCTACACCTTACCCTACGCCGTAGCCTACTCCTGGCCCGTACGCTGGCACTGACCCGTGCGTCAGCACGTAGCCTGACCCTCCCACGTTTCCGTACCCTCACCTGTGCCCTCAGCCTTGCCATTCCCTAACCCTAACCCTAGCCCGGAACGGAAAGCCACCACCAGCCCTACACCTTACCCTACGCCGTAGCCTACTCCTGGCCCGTACGCTGGCACTGACCCATGCGTCAGCACGTAGCCTGAACCTCCCACGTTTCTGTACCCTCACCTGTGCCCTAAGCCTTGCCGTTCCCTAACCCTAAACCTAGCCCGGAATGGAAACCCACCACCAGCCCTACACCTTACCCACAAGCCGTAGCCTACACCTGGCCGGTACGCTGGCACTGACCCGTGCATCAGCACGTAGCCTGACCCTCCCACGTTTCCGTACCCTCACCTGTGCCCTAAGCCTTGCCGTTCCCTAACCCTAACCCTAGCCCGGAACGGAAACCCACCACCAGCCCTACACCTTACCCTACACCTTAGCCTACTCCTGGCCCGTACGCTGGCACTGACCCGTGCGTCAGCACGTAGCCTGACCCTCCCACGTTTCCATACCCTCACCTGTGCCCTAAGCCTTGCCGTTCCCTAACCCTAACCCTAGCCCGGAACGGAAACCCACCACCAGCCCTACACCTTACCCTACGCCGTACCCTACTCCTGGCCCGTACGCTGGCACTGACCCGTGCGTCAGCACGTAGCCTGACCCTCCCACGTTTCCGTACCCTCACCTGTGCCCTAAGCCTTGCCGTTCCCTAATCCTAACTCTAGCCGGAACGAAACCCACCGCCAGCCCTACACCTTACCCCCAAGCCGTACCCTACTCCTGGCCCGTACGCTGGAACTGACCCGTGCGTCAGCACGTAGCCTGACCCTCCCACGTTTCCGTACCCTCACCTGTGCTCTAAACCTTGCCGTTCCCTAACCCTAACCCTAGCCCGGAACGGAAACCCACCACCAGCCCTACACCTTACCCTACACCGTAGCCTAATCCTGGCCCGTACGCTGGCACTGACCCGTGCGTCAGCACGTAGCCTGACCCTCCCACATTTCCGTACCCTCACCTGTGCCCTAAGCCTTGCCGTTCCCTAACCCTAACCCTAGCCCGGAACGGAAACCCACCACCAGCCCTACAACTTACCCCCAAGCCGTAGCCTACACCTGGCCTGTACGCTGGCACTGACCCGTGCGTCAGCACGTAGCCTGACCCTCCCACGTTTCCGTACCCTCACCTGTGCCCTAAGCCTTGCCGTTCCCTAACCCTAACCCTAGCCCGGAACGGAAACCCACCACCAGCCCTACAACTTACCCCCAAGCCGTAGCCTACTACTGGCCCGTACGCTGGCACTGACCCGTGCGTCACCACGTAGCCTGACCCTCCCACGTTTCCGTACCCTCACCTGTGCCCTAAGCCTTGCCGTTCCCTAACCCTAACCCTAGCCCGGAACGGAAACCCACCACCAGCCCTCCACCTTACCCTACGCCGTACCCTACTCCTGGCCCGTACGCTGGCACTGAACCATGCGTCAGCACGTAGCCTGACCCTCCCACGTTTCCGTACCCTCACCTGTGCCCTAAGCCTTGCCGTTCCCTAACCCTAACCCTAGCCCGGAACGGAAACCCACCACCAGCCCTACACCTTACCCCCAAGCCGTAGCCTACTCCTGGCCCGTACGCTGGCACTGACCCGTGCGTCAGCACGTAGCCTGACCCTCCCACGTTTCCGTACCCTCACCTGTGCCCTAAGCCTTGCCGTTCCCTAACCCTAACCCTAGCCCGGAACGGAAACCCACCACCAGCCCTACAACTTACCCACAAGCAGTAGCCTACACCTGGCCGGTACGCTGGCACTGACCCGTGAATCAGCACGTAGCCTGACACTCCCACGTTTCCGTACCCTCACCTGTGCCCTAAGCCTTGCCGTTCCCTAACCCTAACCCTAGCCCGGAACGGAAACCCACCACCAGCCCGACACCTTACCCTACGCCGTAGCCTACTCCTGGCCCGTACGCTGGCACTGACCCGTGCGTCAGCACGTAGCCTGACCCTCCCACGTTTCCGTACCCTCACCTGTGCCCTCAGCCTTGCCGTTCCCTAACCCTAACCCTAGCCCGGAACGGAAACCCACAACCAGCCCTACACATTACCCTACGCCGTAGCCTACTCCTGGCCCGTACGCTGGCACTGACCCGTGCATCAGCACGTAGCCTGACCCTCCCACGTTTCTGTACCCTCACCTGTGCCCTAAGCCTTGCCGTTCCCTAACCCTAAACCTAGCCCGGAATGGAAACCTACCACCAGCCCTACACCTTACCCACAAGCCGTAGCCTACACCTGGCCGGTACGCTGGCACTGACCCGTGCATCAGCACGTAGCCTGACCCTCCCACGTTTCCGTACCCTCACCTGTGCCCTAAGCCTTGCCGTTCCCTAACCCTAACCCTAGCCCGGAATGGAAACCCACCACCAGCCCTACACCTTACCCTACACCTTAGCCTACTCCTGGCCCGTACGCTGGCACTGACCCGTGCGTCACCACGTAGCCTGACCCTCCCACGTTTCCATACCCTCACCTGTGCCCTAAGCCTTGCCGTTCCCTAACCCTAACCCTAGCCCGGAACGGAAACCCACCACCAGCCCTACACCTTACCCTACGCCGTAGCCTACTCCTGGCCCGTACGCTGGCACTGACCCGTGCGTCAGCACGTAGCCTGACCCTCCCAAATTTCCGTACCCTCACCTGTGCCCTAAGCCTTGCCGTTCCCTAACCCTAACCCTAGCCCGGAACGGAAACCCACCACCAGCCCTACACCTTACACACAAGCAGTAGCCTACTCCTGGCCGGTACGCTGGCACTGACCCGTGTATCAGCACGTAGCCTGACCCTCCCACGTTTCCGTACCCTCACCTGTGCCCTAAGCCTTGCCGTTCCCTAACCCTAACCCTAGCCCGGAACGGAAACCCACCACCAGCCCTACACCTTACCCTACGCCGTAGCCTACTCCTGGCCCGTACGCTGGCACTGACCCGTGCGTCAGCACGTAGCCTGACCCTCCCACGTTTCCGTACCCTCACCTGTGCCCTCAGCCTTGCCATTCCCTAACCCTAACCCTAGCCCGGAACGGAAAGCCACCACCAGCCCTACACCTTACCCTACGCCGTAGCCTACTCCTGGCCCGTACGCTGGCACTGACCCATGCGTCAGCACGTAGCCTGAACCTCCCACGTTTCTGTACCCTCACCTGTGCCCTAAGCCTTGCCGTTCCCTAACCCTAAACCTAGCCCGGAATGGAAACCCACCACCAGCCCTACACCTTACCCACAAGCCGTAGCCTACACCTGGCCGGTACGCTGGCACTGACCCGTGCATCAGCACGTAGCCTGACCCTCCCACGTTTCCGTACCCTCACCTGTGCCCTAAGCCTTGCCGTTCCCTAACCCTAACCCTAGCCCGGAACGGAAACCCACCACCAGCCCTACACCTTACCCTACACCTTAGCCTACTCCTGGCCCGTACGCTGGCACTGACCCGTGCGTCAGCACGTAGCCTGACCCTCCCACGTTTCCATACCCTCACCTGTGCCCTAAGCCTTGCCGTTCCCTAACCCTAACCCTAGCCCGGAACGGAAACCCACCACCAGCCCTACACCTTACCCTACGCCGTACCCTACTCCTGGCCCGTACGCTGGCACTGACCCGTGCGTCAGCACGTAGCCTGACCCTCCCACGTTTCCGTACCCTCACCTGTGCCCTAAGCCTTGCCGTTCCCTAATCCTAACTCTAGCCGGAACGAAACCCACCGCCAGCCCTACACCTTACCCCCAAGCCGTACCCTACTCCTGGCCCGTACGCTGGAACTGACCCGTGCGTCAGCACGTAGCCTGACCCTCCCACGTTTCCGTACCCTCACCTGTGCTCTAAACCTTGCCGTTCCCTAACCCTAACCCTAGCCCGGAACGGAAACCCACCACCAGCCCTACACCTTACCCTACACCGTAGCCTAATCCTGGCCCGTACGCTGGCACTGACCCGTGCGTCAGCACGTAGCCTGACCCTCCCACATTTCCGTACCCTCACCTGTGCCCTAAGCCTTGCCGTTCCCTAACCCTAACCCTAGCCCGGAACGGAAACCCACCACCAGCCCTACAACTTACCCCCAAGCCGTAGCCTACACCTGGCCTGTACGCTGGCACTGACCCGTGCGTCAGCACGTAGCCTGACCCTCCCACGTTTCCGTACCCTCACCTGTGCCCTAAGCCTTGCCGTTCCCTAACCCTAACCCTAGCCCGGAACGGAAACCCACCACCAGCCCTACACCTTACCCTAAGCCGTAGCCTACTCCTGGCCCGTACGCTGGCACTGACCCGTGCGTCAGCACGTAGCCTGACCCTCCCACGTTTCCGTACCCTCACCTGTGCCCTAAGCCTTGCCGTTCCCTAACCCTAACCCTAGCCCGGAACGGAAACCCACCACCAGCCCTACAACTTACCCCCAAGCCGTAGCCTACACCTGGCCTGTACGCTGGCACTGACCCGTGCGTCAGCACGTAGCCTGACCCTCCCACGTTTCCGTACCCTCACCTGTGCCCTAAGCCTTGCCGTTCCCTAACCCTAACCCTAGCCCGGAACGGAAACCCACCACCAGCCCTACACCTTACCCTAAGCCGTAGCCTACTCCTGGCCCGTACGCTGGCACTGACCCGTGCGTCAGCACGTAGCCTGACCCTCCCAAGTTTCCGTACCCTCACGTGTGCCCTAAGCCTTGCCGTTCCCTAACCCTAACCCTAGCCCGGAACTGAAACCCACCAAAAGCCCTACATCTTACCCCCAAGCCGTAGCCTACTCATGGCCCGTACGCTGGCACTGACCCGTGCGTCAGCACGTAGCCTGACCCTCCCACGTTTCTGTACCCTCACCTGTGCCCCAAGCCTTGCCGTTCCCTAACCCTAACCCTAGCCCGGAACGGAAACCCACCACCAGCCCTACAACTTACCCCCAAGCCGTAGCCTACTCCTGGCCCGTACGCTGGCACTGACCCGTGCGTCAGCACGTAGCCTGACCCTCCCACGTTTCCGTACCCTCACCTGTGCCCTAAGCCTTGCCGTTCCCTAACCCTAACCCTAGCCCGGAACGGAAACCCACCACCAGCCCTACACCTTACCCACAAGCAGTAGCCTACACCTGGCCGGTACGCTGGCACTGACCCGTGCATCAGCACGTAGCCTGACCCTCCCACGTTTCCGTACCCTCACCTGTGCCCTAAGCCTTGCCGTTCCCTAACCCTAACCCTAGCCCGGAACGGAAACCCACCACCAGCCCTACACCTTACCCTACGCCGTAGCCTACTCCTGGCCCGTACGCTGGCACTGACCCGTGCGTCAGCACGTAGCCTGAACCTCCCACGTTTCCGTACCCTCACCTGTGCCCTAAGCCTTGCCGTTCCCTAACCCTAACCCTAGCCCGGAACGGAAACCCACCACCAGCCCTACACCTTACCCACAAGCAGTAGCCTACACCTGGCCGGTACGCTGGCACTGACCCGTGCATCAGCACGTAGCCTGACCCTCCCACGTTTCCGTACCCTCACCTGTGCCCTAAGCCTTGCCGTTCCCTAACCCTAACCCTAGCCCGGAACGGAAACCCACCACCAGCCCTACACCTTACCCTACGCCGTAGCCTACTCCTGGCCCGTACGCTGGCACTGACCCGTGCGTCACCACATAGCCTGACCCTCCCACGTTTCCGTACCCTCACCTGTGCCCTAAGCCTTGCCGTTCCCTAACCCTAACCCTAGCACGGAACGGAAACCCACCACCAGCCCTACACATTACCCTACACCGTAGCCTACTCCTGGCCCGTACGCTGGCACTGACCCGTGCATCAGCACGTAGCCTGAACCTCCCACGTTTCCGTACCCTCACCTGTGCCCTAAGCCTTGCCATTCCCTAACCCTAACCCTAGCCCGGAATGGAAACCCACCACCAGCCGTACACCTTACCCACAAGCCGTAGCCTACACCTGGCCGGTACGCTGGCACTGACCCGTGCATCAGCTCGTAGCCTGACCCTCCCACGTTTCCGTACCCTCACCTGTGCC
Source organism: Mesoplodon mirus (assembly GCF_964341445.2). Classification (NCBI taxonomy): domain Eukaryota; kingdom Metazoa; phylum Chordata; class Mammalia; order Artiodactyla; family Ziphiidae; genus Mesoplodon; species Mesoplodon mirus. Next base: position 127,518 of record NW_028295405.1, read on the forward strand.
CTAAGCCTTGCCGTTCCCTAACCCTAACCCTAGCCCGGAACGGAAACCCACCACCAGCCCTACACCTTACCCTACACCTTAGCCTACTCCTGGCCCGTACGCTGGCACTGACCCGTGCATCAGCACGTAGCCTGACCCTCCCACGTTTCCGTACCCTCACCTGTGCCCTAAGCCTTGCCGTTCCCTAACCCTAACCCTAGCACGGAACGGAAACCCACCACCAGCCCTACACATTACCCTACACCGTAGCCTACTCCTGGCCCGTACGCTGGCACTGACCCGTGCATCAGCACGTAGCCTGACCCTCCCACGTTTCCGTACCCTCACCTGTGCCCTAAGCCTTGCCATTCCCTAACCCTAACCCTAGCCCAGAACGGAAACCGACCACCAGCCCTACAACTTACCCCCAAGCCGTACCCTACTCCTGGCCCGTACGCTGGCACTGACCCGTGCGTCAGCACGTAGCCTGACCCTCCCACGTTTCCGTACCCTCACCTGTGCCCTAAGCCTTGCCGTTCCCTAACCCTAACCCTAGCCCGGAACGGAAACCCACCACCAGCCCTACACCTTACCCTACGCCGTAGCCTACTCCTGGCCCGTACGCTGGCACTGACCCGTGCGTCAGCACGTAGCCTGACCCTCCCAAGTTTCCGTACCCTCACCTGTGCCCTAAGCCTTGCCGTTCCCTAACCCTAACCCTAGCCCGGAACGGAAACCCACCACCAGCCCTACACCATACCCCCAAGCCGTAGCCTACACCTGGCCCGTACGCTGGCACTGACCCGTGCGTCAGCATGTAGCCTAACCCTCCCACGTTTCCGTACCCTCACCTGTGCCCTAAGCCTTGCCGTTCCTTAACCCTAACCCTAGCACGGAACGGAAACCCACCACCAGCCCTACACCTTACCCTACACCGTAGCCTACTCCTGGCCCGTACGCTGGCACTGACCCGTGCATCAGCACGTAGCCTGACCCTCCCACGTTTCCGTACCCTCACCTGTGCCCTAAGCCTTGCCGTTCCCTAACCCTAACCCTAGCCCGGAACGGAAACCCACCACCAGCCCTACAACTTACCCCCAAGCCGTAGCCTACTACTGGCCCGTACGCTGGCACTGACCCGTGCGTCACCACGTAGCCTGACCCTCCCACGTTTCCGTACCCTCACCTGTGCCCTAAGCCTTGCCGTTCCCTAACCCTAACCCTAGCCCGGAACGGAAACCCACCACCAGCCCTCCACCTTACCCTACGCCGTACCCTACTCCTGGCCCGTACGCTGGCACTGACCCATGCGTCAGCACGTAGCCTGACCCTCCCACGTTTCCGTACCCTCACCTGTGCCCTAAGCCTTGCCGTTCCCTAACCCTAACCCTAGCCCGGAACGGAAACCCACCACCAGCCCTACACCTTACCCCCAAGCCGTAGCCTACTCCTGGCCCGTACGCTGGCACTGACCCGTGCGTCAGCACGTAGCCTGACCCTCCCACGTTTCCGTACCCTCACCTGTGCCCTAAGCCTTGCCGTTCCCTAACCCTAACCCTAGCCCGGAACGGAAACCCACCACCAGCCCTACACCTTACCCACAAGCAGTAGCCTACACCTGGCCGGTACGCTGGCACTGACCCGTGAATCAGCACGTAGCCTGACCCTCCCACGTTTCCGTACCCTCACCTGTGCCCTAAGCCTTGCCGTTCCCTAACCCTAACCCTAGCCCGGAACGGAAACCCACCACCAGCCCGACACCTTACCCTACGCCGTAGCCTACTCCTGGCCCATACGCTGGCACTGACCCGTGCGTCAGCACGTAGCCTGACCCTCCCACGTTTCCGTACCCTCACCTGTGCCCTCAGCCTTGCCGTTCCCTAACCCTAACCCTAGCCCGGAACGGAAACCCACAACCAGCCCTACACATTACCCTACGCCGTAGCCTACTCCTGGCCCGTACGCTGGCACTGACCCGTGCATCAGCACGTAGCCTGACCCTCCCACGTTTCTGTACCCTCACCTGTGCCCTAAGCCTTGCCGTTCCCTAACCCTAAACCTAGCCCGGAATGGAAACCTACCACCAGCCCTACACCTTACCCACAAGCCGTAGCCTACACCTGGCCGGTACGCTGGCACTGACCCGTGCATCAGCACGTAGCCTGACCCTCCCACGTTTCCGTACCCTCACCTGTGCCCTAATCCTTGCCGTTCCCTAACCCTAACCCTAGCCCGGAACGGAAACCCACCACCAGCCCTACACCTTACCCTACACCTTAGCCTACTCCTGGCCCGTACGCTGGCACTGACCCGTGCGTCACCACGTAGCCTGACCCTCCCACGTTTCCATACCCTCACCTGTGCCCTAAGCCTTGCCGTTCCCTAACCCTAACCCTAGCCCGGAACGGAAACCCACCACCAGCCCTACACCTTACCCTACGCCGTAGCCTACTCCTGGCCCGTACGCTGGCACTGACCCGTGCGTCAGCACGTAGCCTGACCCTCCCAAATTTCCGTACCCTCACCTGTGCCCTAAGCCTTGCCGTTCCCTAACCCTAACCCTAGCCCGGAACGGAAACCCACCACCAGCCCTACACCTTACACACAAGCAGTAGCCTACTCCTGGCCGGTACGCTGGCACTGACCCGTGTATCAGCACGTAGCCTGACCCTCCCACGTTTCCGTACCCTCACCTGTGCCCTAAGCCTTGCCGTTCCCTAACCCTAACCCTAGCCCGGAACGGAAACCCACCACCAGCCCTAAACCTTACCCTACGCCGTAGCCTACTCCTGGCCCGTACGCTGGCACTGACCCGTGCGTCAGCACGTAGCCTGACCCTCCCACGTTTCCGTACCCTCACCTGTGCCCTCAGCCTTGCCATTCCCTAACCCTAACCCTAGCCCGGAACGGAAAGCCACCACCAGCCCTACACCTTACCCTACGCCGTAGCCTACTCCTGGCCCGTACGCTGGCACTGACCCATGCGTCAGCACGTAGCCTGAACCTCCCACGTTTCTGTACCCTCACCTGTGCCCTAAGCCTTGCCGTTCCCTAACCCTAAACCTAGCCCGGAATGGAAACCCACCACCAGCCCTACACCTTACCCACAAGCCGTAGCCTACACCTGGCCGGTACGCTGGCACTGACCCGTGCATCAGCACGTAGCCTGACCCTCCCACGTTTCCGTACCCTCACCTGTGCCCTAAGCCTTGCCGTTCCCTAACCCTAACCCTAGCCCGGAACGGAAACCCACCACCAGCCCTACACCTTACCCTACACCTTAGCCTACTCCTGGCCCGTACGCTGGCACTGACCCGTGCGTCAGCACGTAGCCTGACCCTCCCACGTTTCCATACCCTCACCTGTGCCCTAAGCCTTGCCGTTCCCTAACCCTAACCCTAGCCCGGAACGGAAAACCACCACCAGCCCTACACCTTACCCTACGCCGTACCCTACTCCTGGCCCGTACGCTGGCACTGACCCGTGCGTCAGCACGTAGCCTGACCCTCCCACGTTTCCGTACCCTCACCTGTGCCCTAAGCCTTGCCGTTCCCTAATCCTAACTCTAGCCGGAACGAAACCCACCGCCAGCCCTACACCTTACCCCCAAGCCGTACCCTACTCCTGGCCCGTACGCTGGAACTGACCCGTGCGTCAGCACGTAGCCTGACCCTCCCACGTTTCCGTACCCTCACCTGTGCTCTAAACCTTGCCGTTCCCTAACCCTAACCCTAGCCCGGAACGGAAACCCACCACCAGCCCTACACCTTACCCTACACCGTAGCCTAATCCTGGCCCGTACGCTGGCACTGACCCGTGCGTCAGCACGTAGCCTGACCCTCCCACGTATCCGTACCCTCACCTGTGCCCTAAGCCTTGCCGTTCCCTAACCCTAACCCTAGCCCGGAACGGAAACCCACCACCAGCCCTACACCTTACCCCCAAGCCGTAGCCTACACCTGGCCTGTACGCTGGCACTGACCCGTGCGTCAGCACGTAGCCTGACCCTCCCACGTTTCCGTACCCTCACCTGTGCCCTAAGCCTTGCCGTTCCCTAACCCTAACCCTAGCCCGGAACGGAAACCCACCACCAGCCCTACACCTTACCCTAAGCCGTAGCCTACTCCTGGCCCGTACGCTGGCACTGACCCGTGCGTCAGCACGTAGCCTGACCCTCCCACGTTTCCGTACCCTCACCTGTGCCCTAAGCCTTGCCGTTCCCTAACCCTAACTCTAGCCCGGAACGGAAACCCACCACCAGCCCTACAACTTACCCCCAAGCCGTAGCCTACACCTGGCCTGTACGCTGGCACTGACCCGTGCGTCAGCACGTAGCCTGACCCTCCCACGTTTCCGTACCCTCACCTGTGCCCTAAGCCTTGCCGTTCCCTAACCCTAACCCTAGCCCGGAACGGAAACCCACCACCAGCCCTACACCTTACCCTACGCCGTAGCCTACTCCTGACCCGTACGCTGGCACTGACCCGTGCGTCACCACATAGCCTGACCCTCCCACGTTTCCGTACCCTCACCTGTGCCCTAAGCCTTGCCGTTCCCTAACCCTAACCCTAGCACGGAACGGAAACCCACCACCAGCCCTACACCTTACCCTACACCGTAGCCTACTCCTGGCCCGTACGCTGGCACTGACCCGTGCATCAGCACGTAACCTGACCCTCCCACGTTTCCGTACCCTCACCTGTGCCCTAAGCCTTGCCATTCCCTAACCCTAACCCTAGCCCGGAACGGAAACCCACCACCAGCCCTACAACTTACCCCCAAGCCGTAGCCTACTCCTGGCCCGTACGCTGGCACTGACCCGTGCGTCAGCACGTAGCCTGACCCTCCCACGTTTCCGTACCCTCACCTGTGCCCTAAGCCTTGCCGTTCCCTAACCCTAACCCTAGCCCGGAACGGAAACCCAGCACCAGCCCTACACCTTACCCCCAAGCCGTAGCCTACTCCTGGCCCGTACGCTGGCACTGACCCGTGCGTCAGCACGTACCCTGACCCTCCCACGTTTCCGTACCCTCACCTGTGCCCTAAGCCTTGCCGTTCCCTAACCCTAACCCTAGCCCGGAACGGAAACCCACCACCAGCCCTACACCTTACCCACAAGCAGTAGCCTACACCTGGCCGGTACGCTGGCACTGACCCGTGCATCAGCACGTAGCCTGACCCTCCCACGTTTCCGTACCCTCACCTGTGCCCTAAGCCTTGCCGTTCCCTAACCCTAACTCTAGCCCGGAACGGAAACCCACCACCAGCCCTACACCTTACCCCAAAGCCTTAGCCTACACCTGGCCTGTACGCTGGCACTGACCCGTGCGTCAGCACGTAGCCTGACCCTCCCACGTTTCCGTACCCTCACCTGTGCCCTAAGCCTTGCCGTTCCCTAACTCTAACCCTAGCCCGGAACGGCAACCCACCACCAGCCCTACACCTTACCCTACGCCGTAGCCTAATCCTGGCCCGTACGCTGGCACTGACCCGTGCGTCAGCACGTAGCCTGACCCTCCCAAGTTTCGGTACCCAAACCTGTGCCCTAAGCCTTGCCGTTCCCTAACCCTAACCCTAGCCCGGAACGGAAACCCACCAAAAGCCCTACACCTTACCCCCAAGCCGTAGCCTACTACTGGCCCGTACCCTGGCACTGACCCGTGCGTCAGCACGTAGCCTGACCCTCCCACGTTTCCGTACCCTCACCTGTGCCCGAAGCCTTGCCGTTCCCTAACCCTAACCCTAGCCCGGAACGGAAACCCACCACCAGCCCTACAACTTACCCCCAAGCCGTAGACTACTCCTGGCCCGTACGCTGGCACTGACCCGTGCGTCAGCACGTAGCCTGACCCTCCCACGTTTCCGTACCCTCACCTGTGCCCTAAGCCTTGCCGTTCCTTAACCCTAACCCTAGCACGGAACGGAAACCCACCACCAGCCCTACACCTTACCCTACACCGTAGCCTATTCCTGGCCCGTACGCTGGCACTGGCCCGTGCATCAGCACGTAGCCTGACCCTCCCACGTTTCCGTACCCTCACCTGTGCCCTAAGCCTTGCCGTTCCCTAACCCTAACCCTAGCCCGGAACGGAAACCCACCACCAGCCCTACAACTTACCCCCAAGCCGTAGCCTACTCCTGGCCCGTACGCTGGCACTGACCCGTGCGTCAGCACGTAGCCTGACCCTCCCACGTTTCCGTACCCTCACCTGGGCCCTAAGCCTTGCTGTTCCCTAACCCTAACCCTAGCCCGGAACGGAAACCCACCACCAGCCCTACACCTTACCCTACGCCGTAGCCTACTCCTGGCCCGTACGCTGGCACTGACCCATGCGTCAGCACATAGCCTGACCCTCCCACGTTTCCGTACCCTCACCTGTGCCCTAAGCCTTGCCGTTCCCTAACCCTAACCCTAGCCCGGAACGGAAACCCACCACCAGCCCTACACCTTACCCCCAAGCCGTAGCCTACTCATGGCCCGTACGCTGGCACTGACCCGTGCGTCAGCACGTAGCCTGACCCTCCCACGTTTCCGTACCCTCACCTGTGCCCTAAGCCTTGCCGTTCCCTAACCCTAACCCTAGCCCGGAACGGAAACCCACCACCAGCCCTACACCTTACCCTACGCCGTAGCCTACTCCTGGCCCGTACGCTGGCACTGACCCGTGCGTCAGCACGTAGCCTGAACCTCCCACGTTTCCGTACCCTCACCTGTGCCCTAAGCCTTGCCGTTCCCTAACCCTAACCCTAGCCCGGAACGGAAACCCACCACCAGCCCTACACCTTACCCACAAGCAGTAGCCTACACCTGGCCGGTACGCTGGCACTGACCCGTGCGTCAGCACGTAGCCTGACCCTCCCACGTTTCCGTACCCTCACCTGTGCCCTAAGCCTTGCCGTTCCCTAACCCTAACCCTAGCCCGGAACGGAAACCCACCACCAGCCCTAAACCTTACCCTACGCCGTAGCCTACTCCTGGCCCGTACGCTGGCACTGACCCGTGCGTCAGCACGTAGCCTGACCCTCCCACGTTTCCGTACCCTCACCTGTGCCCTCAGCCTTGCCGTTCCCTAACCCTAACCCTAGCCCGGAACGGAAACCCACCACCAGCCCTACACCTTACCCTACGCCGTAGCCTACTCCTGGCCCGTACGCTGGCACTGACCCGTGCGTCAGCACGTAGCCTGACCCTCCCACGTTTCCGTACCCTCACCTGTGCCCTAAGCCTTGCCGTTCCCTAACCCTAACCCTAGCCCGGAACGGAAACCCACCACCAGCCCTACACCTTACCCTACGCCGTAGCCTACTCCTGGCCCGTACGCTGGCACTGACCCGTGCGTCAGCACGTAGCCTGACCCTCCCACGTTTCCGTACCCTCACCTGTGCCCTCAGCCTTGCCGTTCCCTAACCCTAACCCTAGCCCGGAACGGAAACCCACCACCAGCCCTACACCTTACCCTACGCCGTAGCCTACTCCTGGCCCGTACGCTGAAACTGACCCGTGCGTCAGCACGTAGCCTGACCCTCCCACGTTTCTGTACCCTCACATGTGCCCTAAGCCTTGCCGTTCCCTAACCCTAAACCTAGCCCGGAATGGAAACCCACCACCAACCGTACACCTTACCCACAAGCCGTAGCCTACACCTGGCCGGTACGCTGGCACTGACCCGTGCATCAGCTCGTAGCCTGACCCTCCCACGTTTCCGTACCCTCACCTGTGCCCTAAGCCTTGCCGTTCCCTAACCCTAACCCTAGCCCGGAACGGAAAACCACCACCAGCCCTACACCTTACCCTACACCTTAGCCTACTCCTGGCCCGTACGCTGGCACTGACCCGTGCATCAGCACGTAGCCTGACCCTCCCACGTTTCCGTACCCTCACCTGTGCCCTAAGCCTTGCCGTTCCCTAACCCTAACCCTAGCACGGAACGGAAACCCACCACCAGCCCTACACATTACCCTACACCGTAGCCTACTCCTGGCCCGTACGCTGGCACTGACCCGTGCATCAGCACGTAGCCTGACCCTCCCACGTTTCCGTACCCTCACCTGTGCCCTAAGCCTTGCCATTCCCTAACCCTAACCCTAGCCCGGAACGGAAACCGACCACCAGCCCTACAACTTACCCCCAAGCCGTAGCCTACTCCTGGCCCGTACGCTGGCACTGACCCGTGCGTCAGCACGTAGCCTGACCCTCCCACGTTTCCGTAACCTCACCTGTGCCCTAAGCCTTGCCGTTCCCTAACCCTAACCCTAGCCCGGAACGGAAACCCACCACCAGCCCTACACCTTACCCTACGCCGTAGCCTACTCCTGGCCCGTACGCTGGCACTGACCCGTGCGTCAGCACGTAGCCTGACCCTCCCAAGTTTCCGTACCCTCACCTGTGCCCTAAGCCTTGCCGTTCCCTAACCCTAACCCTAGCCCGGAACGAAAACCCACCACCAGCCCTACACCTTACCCCCAAGCCGTAGCCTACTCCTGGCCCGTACGCTGGCACTGACCCGTGCGTCAGCACGTAGCCTAACCCTCCCACGTTTCCGTACCCTCACCTGTGCCCTAAGCCTTGCCGTTCCTTAACCCTAACCCTAGCACGGAACGGAAACCCACCACCAGCCCTACACCTTACCCTACACCGTAGCCTACTCCTGGCCCGTACGCTGGCACTGACCCGTGCATCAGCACGTAGCCTGACCCTCCCACGTTTCCGTACCCTCACCTGTGCCCTAAGCCTTGCCGTTCCCTAACCCTAACCTTAGCCCGGAACGGAAACCCACCACCAGCCCTACAACTTACCCCCAAGCCGTAGCCTACTACTGGCACGTACGCTGGCACTGACCCGTGCGTCACCACGTAGCCTGACCCTCCCACGTTTCCGTACCCTCACCTGTGCCCTAAGCCTTGCCGTTCCCTAACCCTAACCCTAGCCCGGAACGGAAACCCACCACCAGCCCTCCACCTTACCCTACGCCGTAGCCTACTCCTGGCCCGTACGCTGGCACTGACCCATGCGTCAGCACGTAGCCTGACCCTCCCACGTTTCCGTACCCTCACCTGTGCCCTAAGCCTTGCCGTTCCCTAACCCTAACCCTAGCCCGGAACGGAAACCCACCACCAGCCCTACACCTTACCCCCAAGCCGTAGCCTACTCCTGGCCCGTACGCTGGCACTGACCCGTGCGTCAGCACGTAGCCTGACCCTCCCACGTTTCCGTACCCTCACCTGTGCCCTAAGCCTTGCCGTTCCCTAACCCTAACCCTAGCCCGGAACGGAAACCCACCACCAGCCCTACACCTTACCCACAAGCAGTAGCCTACACCTGGCCGGTACGCTGGCACTGACCCGTGAATCAGCACGTAGCCTGACCCTCCCACGTTTCCGTACCCTCACCTGTGCCCTAAGCCTTGCCGTTCCCTAACCCTAACCCTAGCCCGGAACGGAAACCCACCACCAGCCCGACACCTTACCCTACGCCGTAGCCTACTCCTGGCCCGTACGCTGGCACTGACCCGTGCGTCAGCACGTAGCCTGACCCTCCCACGTTTCCGTACCCTCACCTGTGCCCTCAGCCTTGCCGTTCCCTAACCCTAACCCTAGCCCGGAACGGAAACCCACCACCAGCCCTACACATTACCCTACGCCGTAGCCTACTCCTGGCCCGTACGCTGGCACTGACCCGTGCATCAGCACGTAGCCTGACCCTCCCACGTTTCTGTACCCTCACCTGTGCCCTAAGCCTTGCCGTTCCCTAACCCTAAACCTAGCCCGGAATGGAAACCTACCACCAGCCCTACACCTTACCCACAAGCCGTAGCCTACACCTGGCCGGTACGCTGGCACTGACCCGTGCATCAGCACGTAGCCTGACCCTCCCACGTTTCCGTACCCTCACCTGTGCCCTAAGCCTTGCCGTTCCCTAACCCTAACCCTAGCCCGGAACGGAAACCCACCACCAGCCCTACACCTTACACTACACCTTAGCCTACTCCTGGCCGGTACGCTGGCACTGACCCGTGCGTCACCACGTAGCCTGACCCTCCCACGTTTCCATACCCTCACCTGTGCCCTAAGCCTTGCCGTTCCCTAACCCTAACCCTAGCCCGGAACGGAAACACACCACCAGCCCTACACCTTACACACAAGCAGTAGCCTACTCCTGGCCGGTACGCTGGCACTGACCCGTGTATCAGCACGTAGCCTGACCCTCCCACGTTTCCGTACCCTCACCTGTGCCCTAAGCCTTGCCGTTCCCTAACCCTAACCCTAGCCCGGAACGGAAACCCACCACCAGCCCTACACCTTACCCTACGCCGTAGCCTACTCCTGGCCCGTACGCTGGCACTGACCCGTGCGTCAGCACGTAGCCTGACCCTCCCACGTTTCCGTACCCTCACCTGTGCCCTCAGCCTTGCCATTCCCTAACCCTAACCCTAGCCCGGAACGGAAAGCCACCACCAGCCCTACACCTTACCCTACGCCGTAGCCTACTCCTGGCCCGTACGCTGGCACTGACCCATGCGTCAGCACGTAGCCTGAACCTCCCACGTTTCTGTACCCTCACCTCTGCCCTAAGCCTTGCCGTTCCCTAACCCAAAACCTAGCCCGGAATGGAAACCCACCACCAGCCCTACACCTTACCCACAAGCCGTAGCCTACACCTGGCCGGTACCCTGGCACTGACCCGTGCATCAGCACGTAGCCTGACCCTCCCACGTTTCCGTACCCTCACCTGTGCCCTAAGCCTTGCCGTTCCCTAACCCTAACCCTAGCCCGGAACGGAAACCCACCACCAGCCCTACACCTTACCCTACACCTTAGCCTACTCCTGGCCCATACGCTGGCACTGACCCGTGCGTCAGCACGTAGCCTGACCCTCCCACGTTTCCATACCCTCACCTGTGCCCTAAGCCTTGCCGTTCCCTAACCCTAACCCTAGCCCGGAACGGAAACCCACCACCAGCCCTACACCTTACCCTACGCCGTAGCCTACTCCTGGCCCGTACGCTGGCACTGACCCGTGCGTCAGCACGTAGCCTGACCCTCCCACGTTTCCGTACCCTCACCTGTGCCCTAAGCCTTGCCGTTCCCTAATCCTAACTCTAGCCGGAACGAAACCCACCGCCAGCCCTACACCTGACCCCCAAGCCGTACCCTACTCCTGGCCCGTACGCTGGAACTGACCCGTGCGTCAGCACGTAGCCTGACCCTCCCACGTTTCCGTACCCTCACCTGTGCTCTAAACCTTGCCGTTCCCTAACCCTAACCCTAGCCCGGAACGGAAACCCACCACCAGCCCTACACCTTACCCTACGCCGTAGCCTAATCCTGGCCCGTACGCTGGCACTGACCCGTGCGTCAGCACGTAGCCTGACCCTCCCACGTTTCTGTACCCTCACCTGTGCCCTAAGCCTTGCCGTTCCCTAACCCTAACCCTAGCCCGGAACGGAAACCCACCACCAGCCCTACACCTTACCCCCAAGCCGTAGCCTACACCTGGCCTGTACGCTGGCACTGACCCGTGCGTCAGCACGTAGCCTGACCCTCCCACGTTTCCGTACCCTCACCTGTGCCCTAAGCCTTGCCGTTCCCTAACCCTAACCCTAGCCCGGAACGGAAACCCACCAACAGCCCTACAACTTACCCTAAGCCGTAGCCTACTCCTGGCCCGTACGCTGGCACTGACCCGTGCGTCAGCACGTAGCCTGACCCTCCCAAGTTTCCGTACCCTCACGTGTGCACTAAGCCTTGCCGTTCCCTAACCCTAACCCTAGCCCGTAACTGAAACCCACCAAAAGCCCTACATCTTACCCCCAAGCCGTAGCCTACTCCTGGCCCGTACGCTGGCACTGACCCGTGCGTCAGCACGTAGCCTGACCCTCCCACGTTTCTGTACCCTCACCTGTGCCCCAAGCCTTGCCGTTCCCTAACCCTAACCCTAGCCCGGAACGGAAACCCACCACCAGCCCTACAACTTACCCCCAAGCCGTAGCCTACTCCTGGCCCGTACGCTGGCACTGACCCGTGCGTCAGCACGTAGCCTGACCCTCCCACGTTTCCGTACCCTCACCTGTGCCCTAAGCCTTGCCGTTCCCTAATCCTAACTCTAGCCCGGAACGGAAACCCACCACCAGCCCTACACCTTACCCACAAGCAGTAGCCTACACCTGGCCGGTACGCTGGCACTGACCAGTGCATCAGCACGTAGCCTGACCCTCCCACGTTTCCGTACCCTCACCTGTGCCCTAAGCCTTGCCGTTCCCTAACCCTAACCCTAGCCCGGAACGGAAACCCACCACCAGCCCTACACCTTACCCTACGCCGTAGCCTACTCCTGGCCCGTACGCTGGCACTGACCCGTGCGTCAGCACGTAGCCTGAACCTCCCACGTTTCCGTACCCTCACCTGTGCCCTAAGCCTTGCCGTTCCCTAACCCTATCCCTAGCCCGGAACAGAAACCCACCACCAGCCCTACACCTTACCCACAAGCAGTAGCCTACACCTGGCCGGTACGCTGGCACTGACCCGTGCATCAGCACGTAGCCTGACCCTCCCACGTTTCCGTACCCTCACCTGTGCCCTAAGCCTTGCCGTTCCCTAACCCTAACCCTAGCCCGGAACGGAAACCCACCACCAGCCCTACACCTTACCCTACGCCGTAGCCTACTCCTGGCCCGTACGCTGGCACTGACCCGTGCGTCAGCACGTCGCCTGACCCTCCCACGTTTCTGTACCCTCACCTGTGCCCTAAGCCTTGCCGTTCCCTAACCCTAACCCTAGCACGGAACGGAAACCCACCACCAGCCCTACACATTACCCTACACCGTAGCCTACTCCTGGCCCGTACGCTGGCACTGACCCGTGCATCAGCACGTAGCCTGACCCTCCCACGTTTCCGTACCCTCACCTGTGCCCTAAGCCTTGCCATTCCCTAACCCTAACCCTAGCCCGGAACGGAAACCCACCACCAGCCCTACAACTTACCCCCAAGCCGTAGCCTACTCCTGGCCCGTACGCTGGCACTGACCCGTGCGTCAGCACGTAGCCTGACCCTCCCACGTTTCCGTACCCTCACCTGTGCCCTAAGCCTTGCCGTTCCCTAACCCTAACCCTAGCCCGGAACGGAAACCCACCACCAGCCCTACACCTTACCCACAAGCAGTAGCCTACACCTGGCCGGTACGCTGGCACTGACCCGTGCATCAGCACCTAGCCTGACCCTCCCACGTTTCCGTACCCTCACCTGTGCCCTAAGCCTTGCCGTTCCCTAACCCTAACCCTAGCCCAGAACGGAAACCCACCACCAGCCCTACACCTTACCCCAAAGCCTTAGCCTACACCTGGCCTGTACGCTGGCACTGACCCGTGCGTCAGCACGTAGCCTGACCCTCCCACGTTTCCGTACCCTCACCTGTGCCCTAAGCCTTGCCGTTCCCTAACCCTAACCCTAGCCCGGAACGGCAACCCACCACCAGCCCTACACCTTACCCTACGCCGTAGCCTAATCCTGGCCCGTACACTGGCACTGACCCGTGCGTCAGCACGTAGCCAGACCCTCCCAAGTTTCGGTACCCTCACCTGTGCCCTAAGCCTTGCCGTTCCCTAACCCTAACCCTAGCCCGGAACGGAAACCCACCAAAAGCCCTACACCTTACCCCCAAGCCGTAGCCTACTACTGGCCCGTACGCTGGCACTGACCCATGCGTCAGCACGTAGCCTGACCCTCCCACGTTTCCGTACCCTCACCTGTGCCCTAAGCCTTGCCGTTCCCTAACCCTAACCCTAGCCCGGAACGGAAACCCACCACCAGCCCTACAACTTACCCCCAAGCCGTAGACTACTCCTGGCCCGTACGCTGGCACTGACCCGTGCGTCAGCACGTAGCCTGACCCTCCCACGTTTCCGTACCCTCACCTGTGCCCTAAGCCTTGCCGTTCCTTAACCCTAACCCTAGCACGGAACGGAAACCCACCACCAGCCCTACACCTTACCCTACACCGTAGCCTACTCCTGGCCCATACGCTGGCACTGGCCCGTGCATCAGCACGTAGCCTGACCCTCCCACGTTTCCGTACCCTCACCTGTGCCCTAAGCCTTGCCGTTCCCTAACCCTAACCCTAGCCCGGAACGGAAACCCACCACCAGCCCTACAACTTACCCCCAAGCCGTAGCCTACTCCTGGCCCGTACGCTGGCACTGACCCGTGCGTCAGCACGTAGCCTGACCCTCCCACGTTTCCGTACCCTCACCTGTGCCCTAAGCCTTGCTGTTCCCTAACCCTAACCCTAGCCCGGAACGGAAACCCACCACCAGCCCTACACCTTACCCTACGCCGTAGCCTACTCCTGGCCCGTACGCTGGCACTGACCCATGCGTCAGCACATAGCCTGACCCTCCCACGTTTCCGTACCCTCACCTGTGCCCTAAGCCTTGCCGTTCCCTAACCCTAACCCTAGCCCGGAACGGAAACCCACCACCAGCCCTACACCTTACCCCCAAGCCGTAGCCTACTCATGGCCCGTACGCTGGCACTGACCCGTGCGTCAGCACGTAGCCTGACCCTCCCACGTTTCCGTACCCTCACCTGTGCCCTAAGCCTTGCCGTTCCCTAACCCTAACCCTAGCCCGGAACGGAAACCCACCACCAGCCCTACACCTTACCCCCAAGCCGTAGCCTACTCCTGGCCCGTACGCTGGCACTGACCCGTGCGTCAGCACGTAGCCTGACCCTCCCACGTTTCCGTACCCTCACCTGTGCCCTAAGCCTTGCCGTTCCCTAACCCTAACCCTAGCCCGGAACGGAAACCCACCACCAGCCCTACACCTTACCCCCAAGCCGTAGCCTACTCATGGCCCGTACGCTGGCACTGACCCGTGCGTCAGCACGTACCCTGACCCTCCCACGTTTCCGTACCCTCACCTGTGCCCTAAGCCTTGCCGTTCCCTAACCCTAACCCTAGCCCGGAACAGAAACCCACCACCAGCCCTACACCTTACCCACAAGCAGTAGCCTACACCTGGCCGGTACGCTGGCACTGGCCCGTGCATCAGCACGTAGCCTGACCCTCCCACGTTTCCGTACCCTCACCTGTGCCCTAAGCCTTGCCGTTCCCTAACCCTAACCCTAGCCCGGAACGGAAACCCACCACCAGCCCTACACCTTACCCTACGCCGTAGCCTACTCCTGGCCCGTACGCTGGCACTGACCCGTGCGTCAGCACGTAGCCTGAACCTCCCACGTTTCCGTACCCTCACCTGTGCCCTAAGCCTTGCCGTTCCCTAACCCTAACCCTAGCCCGGAACGGAAACCCACCACCAGCCCTACACCTTACCCACAAGCAGTAGCCTACACCTGGCCGGTACGCTGGCACTGACCCGTGCATCAGCACGTAGCCTGACCCTCCCACGTTTCCGTACCCTCACCTGTGCCCTAAGCCTTGCCGTTCCCTAACCCTAACCCTAGCCCGGAACGGAAACCCACCACCAGCCCTACACCTTACCCTACGCCGTAGCCTACTCCTGGCCCGTACGCTGGCACTGACCCGTGCGTCAGCACGTAGCCTGACCCTCCCACGTTTCCGTACCCTCACCTGTGCCCTCAGCCTTGCCGTTCCCTAACCCTAACCCTAGCCCGGAACGGAAACCCACCACCAGCCCTACACCTTACCCTACGCCGTAGCCTACTCCTGGCCCGTACGCTGAAACTGACCCGTGCGTCAGCACGTAGCCTGACCCTCCCACGTTTCTGTACCCTCACCTGTGCCCTAAGCCTTGCCGTTCCCTAACCCTAAACCTAGCCCGGAATGGAAAACCACCACCAGCCCTACACCTTACCCACAAGCCGTAGCCTACACCTGGCCAGTACGCTGGCACTGACCCGTGCATCAGCTCGTAGCCTGACCCTCCCACGTTTCCGTACCCTCACCTGTGCCCTAAGCCTTGCCGTTCCCTAACCCTAACCCTAGCCCGGAACGGAAACCCACCACCAGCCCTACACCTTACCCTACACCTTAGCCTACTCCTGGACCGTACGCTGGCACTGACCCGTGCATCAGCACGTAGCCTGACCCTCCCACGTTTCCGTACCCTCACCTGTGCCCTAAGCCTTGCCGTTCCCTAACCCTAACCCTAGCCCGGAACGGAAACCCACCACCAGCCCTACACCTTACCCTACGCCGTAGCCTACTCCTGGCCCGTACGCTGGCACTGACCCGTGCGTCAGCACGTAGCCTGACCCTCCCAAGTTTCCGTACCCTCACCTGTGCCCTAAGCCTTTCCGTTCCCTAACCCTAACCCTAGCCCGGAACGGAAACCCACCACCAGCCCTACACCTTACCCCCAAGCCGTAGCCTACTCCTGGCCCGTACACTGGCACTGACCTGTGCGTCAGCACGTAGCCTAACCCTCCCACGTTTCCGTACCCTCACCTGTGCCCTAAGCCTTGCCGTTCCTTAACCCTAACCCTAGCACGGAACGGAAACCCACCACCAGCCCTACACCTTACCCTACACCGTAGCCTACTCCTGGCCCGTACGCTGGCACTGACCCGTGCATCAGCACGTAGCCTGACCCTCCCACGTTTCCGTACCCTCACCTGTGCCCTAAGCCTTGCCGTTCCCTAACCCTAACCCTAGCCCGGAACGGAAACCCACCACCAGCCCTACACCTTACCCTACACCTTAGCCTACTCCTGGCCCGTACGCTGGCACTGACCCGTGCGTCAGCACGTAGCCTGACCCTCCCACGTTTCCATACCCTCACCTGTGCCTTAAGCCTTGCCGTTCCCTAACCCTAACCCTAGCCCGGAACGGAAACCCACCACCAGCCCTACACCTTACCCTACGCCGTACCCTACTCCTGGCCCGTACGCTGGCACTGACCCGTGCGTCAGCACGTAGCCTGACCCTCCCACGTTTCCGTACCCTCACCTGTGCCCTAAGCCTTGCCGTTCCCTAATCCTAACTCTAGCCGGAACGAAACCCACCGCCAGCCCTACACCTTACCCCCAAGCCGTACCCTACTCCTGGCCCGTACGCTGGAACTGACCCGTGCGTCAGCACGTAGCCTGACCCTCCCACGTTTCCGTACCCTCACCTGTGCTCTAAACCTTGCCGTTCCCTAACCCTAACCCTAGCCCGGAACGGAAACCCACCACCAGCCCTACACCTTACCCTACACCGTAGCCTAATCCTGGCCCGTACGCTGGCACTGACCCGTGCGTCAGCACGTAGCCTGACCCTCCCACGTTTCCGTACCCTCACCTGTGCC
Organism: Mesoplodon mirus; assembly: GCF_964341445.2. NCBI lineage: Eukaryota > Metazoa > Chordata > Mammalia > Artiodactyla > Ziphiidae > Mesoplodon > Mesoplodon mirus. The sequence goes on from NW_028295405.1 coordinate 144,762, forward strand.
CTAAGCCTTGCCGTTCCCTAACCCTAACCCTAGCCCGGAACGGAAACCCACCACCAGCCCTACACCTTACCCCCAAGCCGTAGCCTACACCTGGCCTGTACGCTGGCACTGACCCGTGCGTCAGCACGTAGCCTGACCCTCCCACGTTTCCGTACCCTCACCTGTGCCCTAAGCCTTGCCGTTCCCTAACCCTAACCCTAGCCCGGAACGGAAACCCACCACCAGCCCTACACCTTACCCTAAGCCGTAGCCTACACCTGGCCTGTACGCTGGCACTGACCCGTGCGTCAGCACGTAGCCTGACCCTCCCACGTTTCCGTACCCTCACCTGTGCCCTAAGCCTTGCCGTTCCCTAATCCTAACTCTAGCCGGAACGAAACCCACCGCCAGCCCTACACCTTACCCCCAAGCCGTACCCTACTCCTGGCCCGTACGCTGGAACTGACCCGTGCGTCAGCACGTAGCCTGACCCTCCCACGTTTCCGTACCCTCACCTGTGCTCTAAACCTTGCCGTTCCCTAACCCTAACCCTAGCCCGGAACGGAAACCCACCACCAGCCCTACACCTTACCCTACACCGTAGCCTAATCCTGGCCCGTACGCTGGCACTGACCCGTGCGTCAGCACGTAGCCTGACCCTCCCACGTTTCCGTACCCTCACCTGTGCCCTAAGCCTTGCCGTTCCCTAACCCTAACCCTAGCCCGGAACGGAAACCCACCACCAGCCCTACACCTTACCCCCAAGCCGTAGCCTACACCTGGCCTGTACGCTGGCACTGACCCGTGCGTCAGCACGTAGCCTGACCCTCCCACGTTTCCGTACCCTCACCTGTGCCCTAAGCCTTGCCGTTCCCTAACCCTAACCCTAGCCCGGAACGGAAACCCACCACCAGCCCTACACCTTACCCCCAAGCCGTAGCCTACACCTGGCCTGTACGCTGGCACTGACCCGTGCGTCAGCACGTAGCCTGACCCTCCCACGTTTCCGTACCCTCACCTGTGCCCTAAGCCTTGCCGTTCCCTAACCCTAACCCTAGCCCGGAACGGAAACCCACCACCAGCCCTACACCTTACCCTAAGCCGTAGCCTACTCCTGGCCCGTACGCTGGCACTGACCCGTGCGTCAGCACGTAGCCTGACCCTCCCAAGTTTCCGTACCCTCACGTGTGCCCTAAGCCTTGCCGTTCCCTAACCCTAACCCTAGCCCGGAACTGAAACCCACCAAAAGCCCTACATCTTACCCCCAAGCCGTAGCCTACTCATGGCCCGTACGCTGGCACTGACCCGTGCGTCAGCACGTAGCCTGACCCTCCCACGTTTCTGTACCCTCACCTGTGCCCCAAGCCTTGCCGTTCCCTAACCCTAACCCTAGCCCGGAACGGAAACCCACCACCAGCCCTACAACTTACCCCCAAGCCGTAGCCTACTCCTGGCCCGTACGCTGGCACTGACCCGTGCGTCAGCACGTAGCCTGACCCTCCCACGTTTCCGTACCCTCACCTGTGCCCTAAGCCTTGCCGTTCCCTAACCCTAACCCTAGCCCGGAACGGAAACCCACCACCAGCCCTACACCTTACCCACAAGCAGTAGCCTACACCTGGCCGGTACGCTGGCACTGACCCGTGCATCAGCACGTAGCCTGACCCTCCCACGTTTCCGTACCCTCACCTGTGCCCTAAGCCTTGCCGTTCCCTAACCCTAACCCTAGCCCGGAACGGAAACCCACCACCAGCCCTACACCTTACCCTACGCCGTAGCCTACTCCTGGCCCGTACGCTGGCACTGACCCGTGCGTCAGCACGTAGCCTGAACCTCCCACGTTTCCGTACCCTCACCTGTGCCCTAAGCCTTGCCGTTCCCTAACCCTAACCCTAGCCCGGAACGGAAACCCACCACCAGCCCTACACCTTACCCACAAGCAGTAGCCTACACCTGGCCGGTACGCTGGCACTGACCCGTGCATCAGCACGTAGCCTGACCCTCCCACGTTTCCGTACCCTCACCTGTGCCCTAAGCCTTGCCGTTCCCTAACCCTAACCCTAGCCCGGAACGGAAACCCACCACCAGCCCTACACCTTACCCTACACCGTAGCCTACTCCTGGCCCGTACGCTGGCACTGACCCGTGCGTCACCACATAGCCTGACCCTCCCACGTTTCCGTACCCTCACCTGTGCCCTAAGCCTTGCCGTTCCCTAACCCTAACCCTAGCACGGAACGGAAACCCACCACCAGCCCTACACATTACCCTACACCGTAGCCTACTCCTGGCCCGTACGCTGGCACTGACCCGTGCATCAGCACGTAGCCTGAACCTCCCACGTTTCCGTACCCTCACCTGTGCCCTAAGCCTTGCCATTCCCTAACCCTAACCCTAGCCCGGAATGGAAACCCACCACCAGCCGTACACCTTACCCACAAGCCGTAGCCTACACCTGGCCGGTACGCTGGCACTGACCCGTGCATCAGCTCGTAGCCTGACCCTCCCACGTTTCCGTACCCTCACCTGTGCCCTAAGCCTTGCCGTTCCCTAACCCTAACCCTAGCCCGGAACGGAAACCCACCACCAGCCCTACACCTTACCCTACACCTTAGCCTACTCCTGGCCCGTACGCTGGCACTGACCCGTGCATCAGCACGTAGCCTGACCCTCCCACGTTTCCGTACCCTCACCTGTGCCCTAAGCCTTGCCGTTCCCTAACCCTAACCCTAGCACGGAACGGAAACCCACCACCAGCCCTACACATTACCCTACACCGTAGCCTACTCCTGGCCCGTACGCTGGCACTGACCCGTGCATCAGCACGTAGCCTGACCCTCCCACGTTTCCGTACCCTCACCTGTGCCCTAAGCCTTGCCATTCCCTAACCCTAACCCTAGCCCGGAACGGAAACCGACCACCAGCCCTACAACTTACCCCCAAGCCGTACCCTACTCCTGGCCCGTACGCTGGCACTGACCCGTGCGTCAGCACGTAGCCTGACCCTCCCACGTTTCCGTACCCTCACCTGTGCCCTAAGCCTTGCCGTTCCCTAACCCTAACCCTAGCCCGGAACGGCAACCCACCACCAGCCCTACACCTTACCCTACGCCGTAGCCTAATCCTGGCCCGTACACTGGCACTGACCCGTGCGTCAGCACGTAGCCAGACCCTCCCAAGTTTCGGTACCCTCACCTGTGCCCTAAGCCTTGCCGTTCCCTAACCCTAACCCTAGCCCGGAACGGAAACCCACCAAAAGCCCTACACCTTACCCCCAAGCCGTAGCCTACTACTGGCCCGTACGCTGGCACTGACCCATGCGTCAGCACGTAGCCTGACCCTCCCACGTTTCCGTACCCTCACCTGTGCCCTAAGCCTTGCCGTTCCCTAACCCTAACCCTAGCCCGGAACGGAAACCCACCACCAGCCCTACAACTTACCCCCAAGCCGTAGACTACTCCTGGCCCGTACGCTGGCACTGACCCGTGCGTCAGCACGTAGCCTGACCCTCCCACGTTTCCGTACCCTCACCTGTGCCCTAAGCCTTGCCGTTCCTTAACCCTAACCCTAGCACGGAACGGAAACCCACCACCAGCCCTACACCTTACCCTACACCGTAGCCTACTCCTGGCCCATACGCTGGCACTGGCCCGTGCATCAGCACGTAGCCTGACCCTCCCACGTTTCCGTACCCTCACCTGTGCCCTAAGCCTTGCCGTTCCCTAACCCTAACCCTAGCCCGGAACGGAAACCCACCACCAGCCCTACAACTTACCCCCAAGCCGTAGCCTACTCCTGGCCCGTACGCTGGCACTGACCCGTGCGTCAGCACGTAGCCTGACCCTCCCACGTTTCCGTACCCTCACCTGTGCCCTAAGCCTTGCTGTTCCCTAACCCTAACCCTAGCCCGGAACGGAAACCCACCACCAGCCCTACACCTTACCCTACGCCGTAGCCTACTCCTGGCCCGTACGCTGGCACTGACCCATGCGTCAGCACATAGCCTGACCCTCCCACGTTTCCGTACCCTCACCTGTGCCCTAAGCCTTGCCGTTCCCTAACCCTAACCCTAGCCCGGAACGGAAACCCACCACCAGCCCTACACCTTACCCCCAAGCCGTAGCCTACTCATGGCCCGTACGCTGGCACTGACCCGTGCGTCAGCACGTAGCCTGACCCTCCCACGTTTCCGTACCCTCACCTGTGCCCTAAGCCTTGCCGTTCCCTAACCCTAACCCTAGCCCGGAACGGAAACCCACCACCAGCCCTACACCTTACCCCCAAGCCGTAGCCTACTCCTGGCCCGTACGCTGGCACTGACCCGTGCGTCAGCACGTAGCCTGACCCTCCCACGTTTCCGTACCCTCACCTGTGCCCTAAGCCTTGCCGTTCCCTAACCCTAACCCTAGCCCGGAACGGAAACCCACCACCAGCCCTACACCTTACCCCCAAGCCGTAGCCTACTCATGGCCCGTACGCTGGCACTGACCCGTGCGTCAGCACGTACCCTGACCCTCCCACGTTTCCGTACCCTCACCTGTGCCCTAAGCCTTGCCGTTCCCTAACCCTAACCCTAGCCCGGAACAGAAACCCACCACCAGCCCTACACCTTACCCACAAGCAGTAGCCTACACCTGGCCGGTACGCTGGCACTGGCCCGTGCATCAGCACGTAGCCTGACCCTCCCACGTTTCCGTACCCTCACCTGTGCCCTAAGCCTTGCCGTTCCCTAACCCTAACCCTAGCCCGGAACGGAAACCCACCACCAGCCCTACACCTTACCCTACGCCGTAGCCTACTCCTGGCACGTACGCTGGCACTGACCCGTGCGTCAGCACGTAGCCTGAACCTCCCACGTTTCCGTACCCTCACCTGTGCCCTAAGCCTTGCCGTTCCCTAACCCTAACCCTAGCCCGGAACGGAAACCCACCACCAGCCCTACACCTTACCCACAAGCAGTAGCCTACACCTGGCCGGTACGCTGGCACTGACCCGTGCATCAGCACGTAGCCTGACCCTCCCACGTTTCCGTACCCTCACCTGTGCCCTAAGCCTTGCCGTTCCCTAACCCTAACCCTAGCCCGGAACGGAAACCCACCACCAGCCCTACACCTTACCCTACGCCGTAGCCTACTCCTGGCCCGTACGCTGGCACTGACCCGTGCGTCAGCACGTAGCCTGACCCTCCCACGTTTCCGTACCCTCACCTGTGCCCTCAGCCTTGCCGTTCCCTAACCCTAACCCTAGCCCGGAACGGAAACCCACCACCAGCCCTACACCTTACCCTACGCCGTAGCCTACTCCTGGCCCGTACGCTGAAACTGACCCGTGCGTCAGCACGTAGCCTGACCCTCCCACGTTTCTGTACCCTCACCTGTGCCCTAAGCCTTGCCGTTCCCTAACCCTAACCCTAGCCCGGAACGGAAACCCACCACCAGCCCTACACCTTACCCTACGCCGTAGCCTACTCCTGGCCCGTACGCTGGCACTGACCCGTGCGTCAGCACGTAGCCTGACCCTCCCAAGTTTCCGTACCCTCACCTGTGCCCTAAGCCTTTCGGTTCCCTAACCCTAACCCTAGCCCGGAACGGAAACCCACCACCAGCCCTACACCTTACCCCCAAGCCGTAGCCTACTCCTGGCCCGTACACTGGCACTGACCCGTGCGTCAGCACGTAGCCTAACCCTCCCACGTTTCCGTACCCTCACCTGTGCCCTAAGCCTTGCCGTTCCTTAACCCTAACCCTAGCACGGAACGGAAACCCACCACCAGCCCTACACCTTACCCTACACCGTAGCCTACTCCTGGCCCGTACGCTGGCACTGACCCGTGCATCAGCACGTAGCCTGACCCTCCCACGTTTCCGTACCCTCACCTGTGCCCTAAACCTTGCCGTTCCCTAACCCTAACCCTAGCCCGGAACGGAAACCCACCACCAGCCCTACACCTTACCCTACACCTTAGCCTACTCCTGGCCCGTACGCTGGCACTGACCCGTGCGTCAGCACGTAGCCTGACCCTCCCACGTTTCCATACCCTCACCTGTGCCCTAAGCCTTGCCGTTCCCTAACCCTAACCCTAGCCCGGAACGGAAACCCACCACCAGCCCTACACCTTACCCTACGCCGTACCCTACTCCTGGCCCGTACGCTGGCACTGACCCGTGCGTCAGCACGTAGCCTGACCCTCCCACGTTTCCGTACCCTCACCTGTGCCCTAAGCCTTGCCGTTCCCTAATCCTAACTCTAGCCGGAACGAAACCCACCGCCAGCCCTACACCTTACCCCCAAGCCGTACCCTACTCCTGGCCCGTACGCTGGAACTGACCCGTGCGTCAGCACGTAGCCTGACCCTCCCACGTTTCCGTACCCTCACCTGTGCTCTAAACCTTGCCGTTCCCTAACCCTAACCCTAGCCCGGAACGGAAACCCACCACCAGCCCTACACCTTACCCTACACCGTAGCCTAATCCTGGCCCGTACGCTGGCACTGACCCGTGCGTCAGCACGTAGCCTGACCCTCCCACGTTTCCGTACCCTCACCTGTGCCCTAAGCCTTGCCGTTCCCTAACCCTAACCCTAGCCCGGAACGGAAACCCACCACCAGCCCTACACCTTACCCCCAAGCCGTAGCCTACACCTGGCCTGTACGCTGGCACTGACCCGTGCGTCAGCACGTAGCCTGACCCTCCCACGTTTCCGTACCCTCACCTCTGCCCTAAGCCTTGCCGTTCCCTAACCCTAACCCTAGCCCGGAACGGAAACCCACCACCAGCCCTACACCTTACCCTAAGCCGTAGCCTACTCCTGGCCCGTACGCTGGCACTGACCCGTGCGTCAGCACGTAGCCTGACCCTCCCACGTTTCCGTACCCTCACCTGTGCCCTAAGCCTTGCCGTTCCCTAACCCTAACCCTAGCCCGGAACGGAAACCCACCACCAGCCCTACAACTTACCCCCAAGCCGTAGCCTACACCTGGCCTGTACGCTGGCACTGACCCGTGCGTCAGCACGTAGCCTGACCCTCCCACGTTTCCGTACCCTCACCTGTGCCCTAAGCCTTGCCGTTCCCTAACCCTAACCCTAGCCCGGAACGGAAACCCACCACCAGCCCTACACCTTACCCTAAGCCGTAGCCTACTCCTGGCCCGTACGCTGGCACTGACCCGTGCGTCAGCACGTAGCCTGACCCTCCCAAGTTTCCGTACCCTCACGTGTGCCCTAAGCCTTGCCGTTCCCTAACCCTAACCCTAGCCCTGAACTGAAACCCACCAAAAGCCCTACATCTTACCCCCAAGCCGTAGCCTACTCATGGCCCGTACGCTGGCACTGACCCGTGCGTCAGCACGTAGCCTGACCCTCCCACGTTTCTGTACCCTCACCTGTGCCCCAAGCCTTGCCGTTCCCTAACCCTAACCCTAGCCCGGAACGGAAACCCACCACCAGCCCTACAACTTACCCCCAAGCCGTAGCCTACTCCTGGCCCGTACGCTGGCACTGACCCGTGCGTCAGCACGTAGCCTGACCCTCCCACGTTTCCGTACCCTCACCTGTGCCCTAAGCCTTGCCGTTCCCTAACCCTAACCCTAGCCCGGAACGGAAACCCACCACCAGCCCTACACCTTACCCACAAGCAGTAGCCTACACCTGGCCGGTACGCTGGCACTGACCCGTGCATCAGCACGTAGCCTGACCCTCCCACGTTTCCGTACCCTCACCTGTGCCCTAAGCCTTGCCGTTCCCTAACCCTAACCCTAGCCCGGAACGGAAACCCACCACCAGCCCTACACCTTACCCTACGCCGTAGCCTACTCCTGGCCCGTACGCTGGCACTGACCCGTGCGTCAGCACGTAGCCTGAACCTCCCACGTTTCCGTACCCTCACCTGTGCCCTAAGCCTTGCCGTTCCCTAACCCTAACCCTAGCCCGGAACGGAAACCCACCACCAGCCCTACACCTTACCCACAAGCAGTAGCCTACACCTGGCCGGTACGCTGGCACTGACCCGTGCATCAGCACGTAGCCTGACCCTCCCACGTTTCCGTACCCTCACCTGTGCCCTAAGCCTTGCCGTTCCCTAACCCTAACCCTAGCCCGGAACGGAAACCCACCACCAGCCCTACACCTTACCCTACGCCGTAGCCTACTCCTGGCCCGTACGCTGGCACTGACCCGTGCGTCACCACATAGCCTGACCCTCCCACGTTTCCGTACCCTCACCTGTGCCCTAAGCCTTGCCGTTCCCTAACCCTAACCCTAGCACGGAACGGAAACCCACCACCAGCCCTACACATTACCCTACACCGTAGCCTACTCCTGGCCTGTACGCTGGCACTGACCCGTGCATCAGCACGTAGCCTGAACCTCCCACGTTTCCGTACCCTCACCTGTGCCCTAAGCCTTGCCATTCCCTAACCCTAACCCTAGCCCGGAATGGAAACCCACCACCAGCCGTACACCTTACCCACAAGCCGTAGCCTACACCTGGCCGGTACGCTGGCACTGACCCGTGCATCAGCTCGTAGCCTGACCCTCCCACGTTTCCGTACCCTCACCTGTGCCCTAAGCCTTGCCGTTCCCTAACCCTAACCCTAGCCCGGAACGGAAACCCACCACCAGCCCTACACCTTACCCTACACCTTAGCCTACTCCTGGCCCGTACGCTGGCACTGACCCGTGCATCAGCACGTAGCCTGACCCTCCCACGTTTCCGTACCCTCACCTGTGCCCTAAGCCTTGCCGTTCCCTAACCCTAACCCTAGCACGGAACGGAAACCCACCACCAGCCCTACACATTACCCTACACCGTAGCCTACTCCTGGCCCGTACGCTGGCACTGACCCGTGCATCAGCACGTAGCCTGACCCTCCCACGTTTCCGTACCCTCACCTGTGCCCTAAGCCTTGCCATTCCCTAACCCTAACCCTAGCCCGGAACGGAAACCGACCACCAGCCCTACAACTTACCCCCAAGCCGTACCCTACTCCTGGCCCGTACGCTGGCACTGACCCGTGCGTCAGCACGTAGCCTGACCCTCCCACGTTTCCGTACCCTCACCTGTGCCCTAAGCCTTGCCGTTCCCTAACCCTAACCCTAGCCCGGAACGGAAACCCACCACCAGCCCTACACCTTACCCTACGCCGTAGCCTACTCCTGGCCCGTACGCTGGCACTGACCCGTGCGTCAGCACGTAGCCTGACCCTCCCAAGTTTCCGTACCCTCACCAGTGCCCTAAGCCTTGCCGTTCCCTAACCCTAACCCTAGCCCGGAACGGAAACCCACCACCAGCCCTACACCATACCCCCAAGCCGTAGCCTACTCCTGGCCCGTACGCTGGCACTGACCCGTGCGTCAGCATGTAGCCTAACCCTCCCACGTTTCCGTACCCTCACCTGTGCCCTAAGCCTTGCCGTTCCTTAACCCTAACCCTAGCACGGAACGGAAACCCACCACCAGCCCTACACCTTACCCTACACCGTAGCCTACTCCTGGCCCGTACGCTGGCACTGACCCGTGCATCAGCACGTAGCCTGACCCTCCCACGTTTCCGTACCCTCACCTGTGCCCTAAGCCTTGCCGTTCCCTAACCCTAACCCTAGCCCGGAACGGAAACCCACCACCAGCCCTACAACTTACCCCCAAGCCGTAGCCTACTACTGGCCCGTACGCTGGCACTGACCCGTGCGTCACCACGTAGCCTGACCCTCCCACGTTTTCGTACCCTCACCTGTGCCCTAAGCCTTGCCGTTCCCTAACCCTAACCCTAGCCCGGAACGGAAACCCACCACCAGCCCTCCACCTTACCCTACGCCGTACCCTACTCCTGGCCCGTACGCTGGCACTGACCCATGCGTCAGCACGTAGCCTGACCCTCCCACGTTTCCGTACCCTCACCTGTGCCCTAAGCCTTGCCGTTCCCTAACCCTAACCCTAGCCCGGAACGGAAACCCACCACCAGCCCTACACCTTACCCCCAAGCCGTAGCCTACTCCTGGCCCGTACGCTGGCACTGACCCGTGCGTCAGCACGTAGCCTGACCCTCCCACGTTTCCGTACCCTCACCTGTGCCCTAAGCCTTGCCGTTCCCTAACCCTAACCCTAGCCCGGAACGGAAACCCACCACCAGCCCTACACCTTACCCACAAGCAGTAGCCTACACCTGGCCGGTACGCTGGCACTGACCCGTGAATCAGCACGTAGCCTGACCCTCCCACGTTTCCGTACCCTCACCTGTGCCCTAAGCCTTGCCGTTCCCTAACCCTAACCCTAGCCCGGAACGGAAACCCACCACCAGCCCGACACCTTACCCTACGCCGTAGCCTACTCCTGGCCCGTACGCTGGCACTGACCCGTGCGTCAGCACGTAGCCTGACCCTCCCACGTTTCCGTACCCTCACCTGTGCCCTCAGCCTTGCCGTTCCCTAACCCTAACCCTAGCCCGGAACGGAAACCCACAACCAGCCCTACACATTACCCTACGCCGTAGCCTACTCCTGGCCCGTACGCTGGCACTGACCCGTGCATCAGCACGTAGCCTGACCCTCCCACGTTTCTGTACCCTCACCTGTGCCCTAAGCCTTGCCGTTCCCTAACCCTAAACCTAGCCAGGAATGGAAACCTACCACCAGCCCTACACCTTACCCACAAGCCGTAGCCTACACCTGGCCGGTACGCTGGCACTGACCCGTGCATCAGCACGTAGCCTGACCCTCCCACGTTTCAGTACCCTCACCTGTGCCCTAAGCCTTGCCGTTCCCTAACCCTAACCCTAGCCCGGAACGGAAACCCACCACCAGCCCTACACCTTACCCTACACCTTAGCCTACTCCTGGCCCGTACGCTGGCACTGACCCGTGCGTCACCACGTAGCCTGACCCTCCCACGTTTCCATACCCTCACCTGTGCCCTAAGCCTTGCCGTTCCCTAACCCTAACCCTAGCCCGGAACGGAAACCCACCACCAGCCCTACACCTTACCCTACGCCGTAGCCTACTCCTGGCCCGTACGCTGGCACTGACCCGTGCGTCAGCACGTAGCCTGACCCTCCCAAATTTCCGTACCCTCACCTGTGCCCTAAGCCTTGCCGTTCCCTAACCCTAACCCTAGCCCGGAACGGAAACCCACCACCAGCCCTACACCTTACACACAAGCAGTAGCCTACTCCTGGCCGGTACGCTGGCACTGACCCGTGTATCAGCACGTAGCCTGACCCTCCCACGTTTCCGTACCCTCACCTGTGCCCTAAGCCTTGCCGTTCCCTAACCCTAACCCTAGCCCGGAACGGAAACCCACCACCAGCCCTACACCTTACCCTACGCCGTAGCCTACTCCTGGCCCGTACGCTGGCACTGACCCGTGCGTCAGCACGTAGCCTGACCCTCCCACGTTTCCGTACCCTCACCTGTGCCCTCAGCCTTGCCATTCCCTAACCCTAACCCTAGCCCGGAACGGAAAGCCACCACCAGCCCTACACCTTACCCTACGCCGTAGCCTACTCCTGGCCCGTACGCTGGCACTGACCCATGCGTCAGCACGTAGCCTGAACCTCCCACGTTTCTGTACCCTCACCTGTGCCCTAAGCCTTGCCGTTCCCTAACCCTAAACCTAGCCCGGAATGGAAACCCACCACCAGCCCTACACCTTACCCACAAGCCGTAGCCTACACCTGGCCGGTACGCTGGCACTGACCCGTGCATCAGCACGTAGCCTGACCCTCCCACGTTTCCGTACCCTCACCTGTGCCCTAAGCCTTGCCGTTCCCTAACCCTAACCCTAGCCCGGAACGGAAACCCACCACCAGCCCTACACCTTACCCTACACCTTAGCCTACTCCTGGCCCGTACGCTGGCACTGACCCGTGCGTCAGCACGTAGCCTGACCCTCCCACGTTTCCATACCCTCACCTGTGCCCTAAGCCTTGCCGTTCCCTAACCCTAACCCTAGCCCGGAACGGAAACCCACCACCAGCCCTACACCTTACCCTACGCCGTACCCTACTCCTGGCCCGTACGCTGGCACTGACCCGTGCGTCAGCACGTAGCCTGACCCTCCCACGTTTCCGTACCCTCACCTGTGCCCTAAGCCTTGCCGTTCCCTAATCCTAACTCTAGCCGGAACGAAACCCACCGCCAGCCCTACACCTTACCCCCAAGCCGTACCCTACTCCTGGCCCGTACGCTGGAACTGACCCGTGCGTCAGCACGTAGCCTGACCCTCCCACGTTTCCGTACCCTCACCTGTGCTCTAAACCTTGCCGTTCCCTAACCCTAACCCTAGCCCGGAACGGAAACCCACCACCAGCCCTACACCTTACCCTACACCGTAGCCTAATCCTGGCCCGTACGCTGGCACTGACCCGTGCGTCAGCACGTAGCCTGACCCTCCCACGTATCCGTACCCTCACCTGTGCCCTAAGCCTTGCCGTTCCCTAACCCTAACCCTAGCCCGGAACGGAAACCCACCACCAGCCCTACACCTTACCCCCAAGCCTTAGCCTACACCTGGCCTGTACGCTGGCACTGACCCGTGCGTCAGCACGTAGCCTGACCCTCCCACGTTTCCGTACCCTCACCTGTGCCCTAAGCCTTGCCGTTCCCTTACCCTAACCCTAGCCCGGAACGGAAACCCACCACCAGCCCTACACCTTACCCTAAGCCGTAGCCTACTCCTGGCCCGTACGCTGGCACTGACCCGTGCGTCAGCACGTAGCCTGACCCTCCCACGTTTCCGTACCCTCACCTGTGCCCTAAGCCTTGCCGTTCCCTAACCCTAACCCTAGCCCGGAACGGAAACCCACCACCAGCCCTACACCTTACCCCCAAGCCGTAGCCTACACCTAGCCTGTACGCTGGCACTGACCCGTGCGTCAGCACGTAGCCTGACCCTCCCACGTTTCCGTACCCTCACCTGTGCCCTAAGCCTTGCCGTTCCCTAACCCTAACCCTAGCCCGGAACGGAAACCCACCACCAGCCCTACACCTTACCCTAAGCCGTAGCCTACTCCTGGCCCGTACGCTGGCACTGACCCGTGCGTCAGCACGTAGCCTGACCCTCCCAAGTTTCCGTACCCTCACGTGTGCCCTAAGCCTTGCCGTTCCCTAACCCTAACCCTAGCCCGGAACTGAAACCCACCAAAAGCCCTACATCTTACCCCCAAGCCGTAGCCTACTCATGGCCCGTACGCTGGCACTGACCCTTGCGTCAGCACGTAGCCTGACCCTCCCACGTTTCTGTACCCTCACCTGTGCCCTAAGCCTTGCCGTTCCCTAACCCTAACCCTAGCCCGGAACGGAAACCCACCACCAGCCCTACAACTTACCCCCAAGCCGTAGCCTACTCCTGGCCCGTACGCTGGCACTGACCCGTGCGTCAGCACGTAGCCTGACCCTCCCACGTTTCCGTACCCTCACCTGTGCCCTAAGCCTTGCCGTTCCCTAACCCTAACCCTAGCCCGGAACGGAAACCCACCACCAGCCCTACACCTTACCCACAAGCAGTAGCCTACACCTGGCCGGTACGCTGGCACTGACCCGTGCATCAGCACGTAGCCTGACCCTCCCACGTTTCCGTACCCTCACCTGTGCCCTAAGCCTTGCCGTTCCCTAACCCTAACCCTAGCCCGGAACGGAAACCCACCACCAGCCCTACACCTTACCCTACGCCGTAGCCTACTCCTGGCCCGTACGCTGGCACTGACCCGTGCGTCAGCACGTAGCCTGAACCTCCCACGTTTCCGTACCCTCACCTGTGCCCTAAGCCTTGCCGTTCCCTAACCCTAACCCTAGCCCGGAACGGAAACCCACCACCAGCCCTACACCTTACCCACAAGCAGTAGCCTACACCTGGCCGGTACGCTGGCACTGACCCGTGCATCAGCACGTAGCCTGACCCTCCCACGTTTCCGTACCCTCACCTGTGCCCTAAGCCTTGCCGTTCCCTAACCCTAACCCTAGCCCGGAACGGAAACCCACCACCAGCCCTACACCTTACCCTACGCCGTAGCCTACTCCTGGCCCGTACGCTGGCACTGACCCGTGCGTCACCACATAGCCTGACCCTCCCACGTTTCCGTACCCTCACCTGTGCCCTAAGCCTTGCCGTTCCCTAACCCTAACCCTAGCACGGAACGGAAACCCACCACCAGCCCTACACATTACCCTACACCGTAGCCTACTCCTGGCCCGTACGCTGGCACTGACCCGTGCGTCAGCACGTAGCCTGACCCTCCCACGTTTCCGTACCCTCACCTGTGCCCTAAGCCTTGCCGTTCCCTAACCCTAACCCTAGCCCGGAACGGAAACCCAGCACCTGCCCTACACCTTACCCCCAAGCCGTAGCCTACTCCTGGCCCGTACGCTGGCACTGACCCGTGCGTCAGCACGTACCCTGACCCTCCCACGTTTCCGTACCCTCACCTGTGCCCTAAGCCTTGCCGTTCCCTAACCCTAACCCTAGCCCGGAACGGAAACCCACCACCAGCCCTACACCTTACCCACAAGCAGTAGCCTACACCTGGCCGGTACGCTGGCACTGACCCGTGCATCAGCACGTAGCCTGACCCTCCCACGTTTCCGTACCCTCACCTGTGCCCTAAGCCTTGCCGTTCCCTAACCCTAACTCTAGCCCGGAACGGAAACCCACCACCAGCCCTACACCTTACCCCAAAGCCTTAGCCTACACCTGGCCTGTACGCTGGCACTGACCCGTGCGTCAGCACGTAGCCTGACCCTCCCACGTTTCCGTACCCTCACCTGTGCCCTAAGCCTTGCCGTTCCCTAACCCTAACCCTAGCCCGGAACGGAAACCCACCAAAAGCCCTACACCTTACCCCCAAGCCGTAGCCTACTACTGGCCCGTACCCTGGCACTGACCCGTGCGTCAGCACGTAGCCTGACCCTCCCACGTTTCCGTACCCTCACCTGTGCCCTAAGCCTTGCCGTTCCCTAACCCTAACCCTAGCCCGGAACGGAAACCCACCACCAGCCCTACAACTTACCCCCAAGCCGTAGACTACTCCTGGCCCGTACGCTGGCACTGACCCGTGCGTCAGCACGTAGCCTGACCCTCCCACGTTTCGGTACCCTCACCTGTGCCCTAAGCCTTGCCGTTCCTTAACCCTAACCCTAGCACGGAACGGAAACCCACCACCAGCCCTACACCTTACCCTACACCGTAGCCTACTCCTGGCCCGTACGCTGGCACTGGCCCGTGCATCAGCACGTAGCCTGACCCTCCCACGTTTCCGTACCCTCACCTGTGCCCTAAGCCTTGCCGTTCCCTAACCCTAACCCTAGCCCGGAACGGAAACCCACCACCAGCCCTACAACTTACCCCCAAGCCGTAGCCTACTCCTGGCCCGTACGCTGGCACTGACCCGTGCGTCAGCACGTAGCCTGACCCTCCCACGTTTCCGTACCCTCACCTGTGCCCTAAGCCTTGCTGTTCCCTAACCCTAACCCTAGCCCGGAACGGAAACCCACCACCAGCCCTACACCTTACCCTACGCCGTAGCCTACTCCTGGCCCGTACGCTGGCACTGACCCATGCGTCAGCACATAGCCTGAC
Organism: Mesoplodon mirus; assembly: GCF_964341445.2. Classification (NCBI taxonomy): domain Eukaryota; kingdom Metazoa; phylum Chordata; class Mammalia; order Artiodactyla; family Ziphiidae; genus Mesoplodon; species Mesoplodon mirus. Next base: position 160,304 of record NW_028295405.1, read on the forward strand.
CCTCCCACGTTTCCGTACCCTCACCTGTGCCCTAAGCCTTGCCGTTCCCTAACCCTAACCCTAGCCCGGAACGGAAACCCACCACCAGCCCTACACCTTACCCCCAAGCCGTAGCCTACTCATGGCCCGTACGCTGGCACTGACCCGTGCGTCAGCACGTAGCCTGACCCTCCCACGTTTCCGTACCCTCACCTGTGCCCTAAGCCTTGCCGTTCCCTAACCCTAACCCTAGCCCGGAACGGAAACCCACCACCAGCCCTACACCTTACCCTACGCCGTAGCCTACTCCTGGCCCGTACGCTGGCACTGACCCGTGCGTCAGCACGTAGCCTGAACCTCCCACGTTTCCGTACCCTCACCTGTGCCCTAAGCCTTGCCGTTCCCTAACCCTAACCCTAGCCCGGAACGGAAACCCACCACCAGCCCTACACCTTACCCACAAGCAGTAGCCTACACCTGGCCGGTACGCTGGCACTGACCCGTGTGTCAGCACGTAGCCTGACCCTCCCACGTTTCCGTACCCTCACCTGTGCCCTAAGCCTTGCCGTTCCCTAACCCTAACCCTAGCCCGGAACGGAAACCCACCACCAGCCCTAAACCTTACCCTACGCCGTAGCCTACTCCTGGCCCGTACGCTGGCACTGACCCGTGCGTCAGCACGTAGCCTGACCCTCCCACGTTTCCGTACCCTCACCTGTGCCCTCAGCCTTGCCGTTCCCTAACCCTAACCCTAGCCCGGAACGGAAACCCACCACCAGCCCTACACCTTACCCTACGCCGTAGCCTACGCCTGGCCCGTACGCTGGCACTGACCCGTGCGTCAGCACGTAGCCTGACCCTCCCACGTTTCCGTACCCTCACCTGTGCCCTAAGCCTTGCCGTTCCCTAACCCTAACCCTAGCCCGGAACGGAAACCCACCACCAGCCCTACAACTTACCAAGCCGTAACCTACTCCTGGCCCGTACGCTGGCACTGACCCGTGCGTCAGCACGTAGCCTGACCCTCCCACGTTTCCGTACCCTCACCTGTGCCCTAAGCCTTGCCGTTCCCTAACCCTAACCCTAGCCCGGAACGGAAACCCACCACCAGCCCTACACCTTACCCTACACCTTAGCCTACTCCTGGCCCGTAGGCTGGCACTGACCCGTGCATCAGCACGTAGCCTGACCCTCCCACGTTTCCGTACCCTCACCTGTGCCCTAAGCCTTGCCGTTCCCTAACCCTAACCCTAGCCCGGAACGGAAACCCACCACCAGCCCTACACCTTACCCTACGCCGTAGCCTACTCCTGGCCCGTACGCTGGCACTGACCCGTGCGTCAGCACGTAGCCTGACCCTCCCACGTTTCCGTACCCTCACCTGTGCCCTCAGCCTTGCCGTTCCCTAACCCTAACCCTAGCCCGGAACGGAAACCCACCACCAGCCCTACACCTTACCCTACACCGTAGCCTACTCCTGGCCCGTACGCTGAAACTGACCCGTGCGTCAGCACGTAGCCTGACCCTCCCACGTTTCTGTACCCTCACATGTGCCCTAAGCCTTGCCGTTCCCTAACCCTAAACCTAGCCCGGAATGGAAACCCACCACCAGCCGTACACCTTACCCACAAGCCGTAGCCTACACCTGGCCGGTACGCTGGCACTGACCCGTGCATCAGCTCGTAGCCTGACCCTCCCACGTTTCCGTACCCTCACCTGTGCCCTAAGCCTTGCCGTTCCCTAACCCTAACCCTAGCCCGGAACGGAAAACCACCACCAGCCCTACACCTTACCCTACACCTTAGCCTACTCCTGGCCCGTACGCTGGCACTGACCCGTGCATCAGCACGTAGCCTGACCCTCCCACGTTTCCGTACCCTCACCTGTGCCCTAAGCCTTGCCGTTCCCTAACCCTAACCCTAGCACGGAACGGAAACCCACCACCAGCCCTACACATTACCCTACACCGTAGCCTACTCCTGGCCCGTACGCTGGCACTGACCCGTGCATCAGCACGTAGCCTGACCCTCCCACGTTTCCGTACCCTCACCTGTGCCCTAAGCCTTGCCATTCCCTAACCCTAACCCTAGCCCGGAACGGAAACCGACCACCAGCCCTACAACTTACCCCCAAGCCGTAGCCTACTCCTGGCCCGTACGCTGGCACTGACCCGTGCGTCAGCACGTAGCCTGACCCTCCCACGTTTCCGTAACCTCACCTGTGCCCTAAGCCTTGCCGTTCCCTAACCCTAACCCTAGCCCGGAACGGAAACCCACCACCAGCCCTACACCTTACCCTACGCCGTAGCCTACTCCTGGCCCGTACGCTGGCACTGACCCGTGCGTCAGCACGTAGCCTGACCCTCCCACGTTTCCGTACCCTCACCTGTGCCCTAAGCCTTGCCGTTCCCTAACCCTAACCCTAGCCCGGAACGAAAACCCACCACCAGCCCTACACCTTACCCCCAAGCCGTAGCCTACTCCTGGCCCGTACGCTGGCACTGACCCGTGCGTCAGCACGTAGCCTAACCCTCCCACGTTTCCGTACCCTCACCTGTGCCCTAAGCCTTGCCGTTCCTTAACCCTAACCCTAGCACGGAACGGAAACACACCACCAGCCCTACACCTTACCCTACACCGTAGCCTACTCCTGGCCCGTACGCTGGCACTGACCCGTGCATCAGCACGTAGCCTGACCCTCCCACGTTTCCGTACCCTCACCTGTGCCCTAAGCCTTGCCGTTCCCTAACCCTAACCCTAGCCCGGAACGGAAACCCACCACCAGCCCTACAACTTACCCCCAAGCCGTAGCCTACTACTGGCCCGTACGCTGGCACTGACCCGTGCGTCACCACGTAGCCTGACCCTCCCACGTTTCCGTACCCTCACCTGTGCCCTAAGCCTTGCCGTTCCCTAACCCTAACCCTAGCCCGGAACGGAAACCCACCACCAGCCCTCCACCTTACCCTACGCCGTAGCCTACTCCTGGCCCGTACGCTGGCACTGACCCATGCGTCAGCACGTAGCCTGACCCTCCCACGTTTCCGTACCCTCACCTGTGCCCTAAGCCTTGCCGTTCCCTAACCCTAACCCTAGCCCGGAACGGAAACCCACCACCAGCCCTACACCTTACCCCCAAGCCGTAGCCTACTCCTGGCCCGTACGCTGGCACTGACCCGTGCGTCAGCACGTAGCCTGACCCTCCCACGTTTCCGTACCCTCACCTGTGCCCTAAGCCTTGCCGTTCCCTAACCCTAACCCTAGCCCGGAACGGAATCCCACCACCAGCCCTACACCTTACCCACAAGCAGTAGCCTACACCTGGCCGGTACGCTGGCACTGACCCGTGAATCAGCACGTAGCCTGACCCTCCCACGTTTCCGTACCCTCACCTGTGCCCTAAGCCTTGCCGTTCCCTAACCCTAACCCTAGCCCGGAACGGAATCCCACCACCAGCCCGACACCTTACCCTACGCCGTAGCCTACTCCTGGCCCGTACGCTGGCACTGACCCGTGCGTCAGCACGTAGCCTGACCCTCCCACGTTTCCGTACCCTCACCTGTGCCCTCAGCCTTGCCGTTCCCTAACCCTAACCCTAGCCCGGAACGGAAACCCACCACCAGCCCTACACATTACCCTACGCCGTAGCCTACTCCTGGCCCGTACGCTGGCACTGACCCGTGCATCAGCACGTAGCCTGACCCTCCCACGTTTCTGTACCCTCACCTGTGCCCTAAGCCTTTCCGTTCCCTAACCCTAAACCTAGCCCGGAATGGAAACCTACCACCAGCCCTACACCTTACCCACAAGCCGTAGCCTACACCTGGCCGGTACGCTGGCACTGACCCGTGCATCAGCACGTAGCCCGACCCTCCCACGTTTCCGTACCCTCACCTGTGCCCTAAGCCTTGCCGTTCCCTAACCCTAACCCTAGCCCGGAACGGAAACCCACCACCAGCCCTACACCTTACCCTACACCTTAGCCTACTCCTGGCCCATACGCTGGCACTGACCCGTGCGTCAGCACGTAGCCTGACCCTCCCACGTTTCCATACCCTCACCTGTGCCCTAAGCCTTGCCGTTCCCTAACCCTAACCCTAGCCCGGAACGGAAACCCACCACCAGCCCTACACCTTACCCTACGCCGTACCCTACTCCTGGCCCGTACGCTGGCACTGACCCGTGCGTCAGCACGTAGCCTGACCCTCCCACGTTTCCGTACCCTCACCTGTGCCCTAAGCCTTGCCGTTCCCTAATCCTAACTCTAGCCGGAACGAAACCCACCGCCAGCCCTACACCTGACCCCCAAGCCGTACCCTACTCCTGGCCCGTACGCTGGAACTGACCCGTGCGTCAGCACGTAGCCTGACCCTCCCACGTTTCCGTACCCTCACCTGTGCTCTAAACCTTGCCGTTCCCTAACCCTAACCCTAGCCCGGAACGGAAACCCACCACCAGCCCTACACCTTACCCTACGCCGTAGCCTAATCCTGGCCCGTACGCTGGCACTGACCCGTGCGTCAGCACGTAGCCTGACCCTCCCACGTTTCCGTACCCTCACCTGTGCCCTAAGCCTTGCCGTTCCCTAACCCTAACCCTAGCCCGGAACGGAAACCCACCACCAGCCCTACAACTTACCCCCAAGCCGTAGCCTACACCTGGCCTGTACGCTGGCACTGACCCGTGCGTCAGCACGTAGCCTGACCCTCCCACGTTTCCGTACCCTCACCTGTGCCCTAAGCCTTGCCGTTCCCTAACCCTAACCCTAGCCCGGAACGGAAACCCACCAACAGCCCTACAACTTACCCTAATCCGTAGCCTACTCCTGGCCCGTACGCTGGCACTGACCCATGCGTCAGCACGTAGCCTGACCCTCCCAAGTTTCCGTACCCTCACGTGTGCACTAAGCCTTGCCGTTCCCTAACCCTAACCCTAGCCCGTAACTGAAACCCACCAAAAGCCCTACATCTTACCCCCAAGCCGTAGCCTACTCCTGGCCCGTACGCTGGCACTGACCCGTGCGTCAGCACGTAGCCTGACCCTCCCACGTTTCTGTACCCTCACCTGTGCCCCAAGCCTTGCCGTTCCCTAACCCTAACCCTAGCCCGGAACGGAAACCCACCACCAGCCCTACAACTTACCCCCAAGCCGTAGCCTACTCCTGGCCCGTACGCTGGCACTGACCCGTGCGTCAGCACGTAGCCTGACCCTCCCACGTTTCCGTACCCTCACCTGTGCCCTAAGCCTTGCCGTTCCCTAACCCTAACCCTAGCCCGGAACGGAAACCCACCACCAGCCCTACAACTTACCAAGCCGTAACCTACTCCTGGCCCGTACGCTGGCACTGACCCGTGCGTCAGCACGTAGCCTGACCCTCCCACGTTTCCGTACCCTCACCTGTGCCCTAAGCCTTGCCGTTCCCTAACCCTAACCCTAGCCCGGAACGGAAACCCACCACCAGCCCTACACCTTACCCTACACCTTAGCCTACTCCTGGCCCGTAGGCTGGCACTGACCCGTGCATCAGCACGTAGCCTGACCCTCCCACGTTTCCGTACCCTCACCTGTGCCCTAAGCCTTGCCGTTCCCTAACCCTAACCCTAGCCCGGAACGGAAACCCACCACCAGCCCTACACCTTACCCTACGCCGTAGCCTACTCCTGGCCCGTACGCTGGCACTGACCCGTGCGTCAGCACGTAGCCTGACCCTCCCACGTTTCCGTACCCTCACCTGTGCCCTCAGCCTTGCCGTTCCCTAACCCTAACCCTAGCCCGGAACGGAAACCCACCACCAGCCCTACACCTTACCCTACGCCGTAGCCTACTCCTGGCCCGTACGCTGAAACTGACCCGTGCGTCAGCACGTAGCCTGACCCTCCCACGTTTCTGTACCCTCACATGTGCCCTAAGCCTTGCCGTTCCCTAACCCTAAACCTAGCCCGGAATGGAAACCCACCACCAGCCGTACACCTTACCCACAAGCCGTAGCCTACACCTGGCCGGTACGCTGGCACTGACCCGTGCATCAGCTCGTAGCCTGACCCTCCCACGTTTCCGTACCCTCACCTGTGCCCTAAGCCTTGCCGTTCCCTAACCCTAACCCTAGCCCGGAACGGAAAACCACCACCAGCCCTACACCTTACCCTACACCTTAGCCTACTCCTGGCCCGTACGCTGGCACTGACCCGTGCATCAGCACGTAGCCTGACCCTCCCACGTTTCCGTACCCTCACCTGTGCCCTAAGCCTTGCCGTTCCCTAACCCTAACCCTAGCACGGAACGGAAACCCACCACCAGCCCTACACATTACCCTACACCGTAGCCTACTCCTGGCCCGTACGCTGGCACTGACCCGTGCATCAGCACGTAGCCTGACCCTCCCACGTTTCCGTACCCTCACCTGTGCCCTAAGCCTTGCCATTCCCTAACCCTAACCCTAGCCCGGAACGGAAACCGACCACCAGCCCTACAACTTACCCCCAAGCCGTAGCCTACTCCTGGCCCGTACGCTGGCACTGACCCGTGCGTCAGCACGTAGCCTGACCCTCCCACGTTTCCGTAACCTCACCTGTGCCCTAAGCCTTGCCGTTCCCTAACCCTAACCCTAGCCCGGAACGGAAACCCACCACCAGCCCTACACCTTACCCTACGCCGTAGCCTACTCCTGGCCCGTACGCTGGCACTGACCCGTGCGTCAGCACGTAGCCTGACCCTCCCACGTTTCCGTACCCTCACCTGTGCCCTAAGCCTTGCCGTTCCCTAACCCTAACCCTAGCCCGGAACGAAAACCCACCACCAGCCCTACACCTTACCCCCAAGCCGTAGCCTACTCCTGGCCCGTACGCTGGCACTGACCCGTGCGTCAGCACGTAGCCTAACCCTCCCACGTTTCCGTACCCTCACCTGTGCCCTAAGCCTTGCCGTTCCTTAACCCTAACCCTAGCACGGAACGGAAACACACCACCAGCCCTACACCTTACCCTACACCGTAGCCTACTCCTGGCCCGTACGCTGGCACTGACCCGTGCATCAGCACGTAGCCTGACCCTCCCACGTTTCCGTACCCTCACCTGTGCCCTAAGCCTTGCCGTTCCCTAACCCTAACCCTAGCCCGGAACGGAAACCCACCACCAGCCCTACAACTTACCCCCAAGCCGTAGCCTACTACTGGCCCGTACGCTGGCACTGACCCGTGCGTCACCACGTAGCCTGACCCTCCCACGTTTCCGTACCCTCACCTGTGCCCTAAGCCTTGCCGTTCCCTAACCCTAACCCTAGCCCGGAACGGAAACCCACCACCAGCCCTCCACCTTACCCTACGCCGTAGCCTACTCCTGGCCCGTACGCTGGCACTGACCCATGCGTCAGCACGTAGCCTGACCCTCCCACGTTTCCGTACCCTCACCTGTGCCCTAAGCCTTGCCGTTCCCTAACCCTAACCCTAGCCCGGAACGGAAACCCACCACCAGCCCTACACCTTACCCCCAAGCCGTAGCCTACTCCTGGCCCGTACGCTGGCACTGACCCGTGCGTCAGCACGTAGCCTGACCCTCCCACGTTTCCGTACCCTCACCTGTGCCCTAAGCCTTGCCGTTCCCTAACCCTAACCCTAGCCCGGAACGGAATCCCACCACCAGCCCTACACCTTACCCACAAGCAGTAGCCTACACCTGGCCGGTACGCTGGCACTGACCCGTGAATCAGCACGTAGCCTGACCCTCCCACGTTTCCGTACCCTCACCTGTGCCCTAAGCCTTGCCGTTCCCTAACCCTAACCCTAGCCCGGAACGGAATCCCACCACCAGCCCGACACCTTACCCTACGCCGTAGCCTACTCCTGGCCCGTACGCTGGCACTGACCCGTGCGTCAGCACGTAGCCTGACCCTCCCACGTTTCCGTACCCTCACCTGTGCCCTCAGCCTTGCCGTTCCCTAACCCTAACCCTAGCCCGGAACGGAAACCCACCACCAGCCCTACACATTACCCTACGCCGTAGCCTACTCCTGGCCCGTACGCTGGCACTGACCCGTGCATCAGCACGTAGCCTGACCCTCCCACGTTTCTGTACCCTCACCTGTGCCCTAAGCCTTTCCGTTCCCTAACCCTAAACCTAGCCCGGAATGGAAACCTACCACCAGCCCTACACCTTACCCACAAGCCGTAGCCTACACCTGGCCGGTACGCTGGCACTGACCCGTGCATCAGCACGTAGCCCGACCCTCCCACGTTTCCGTACCCTCACCTGTGCCCTAAGCCTTGCCGTTCCCTAACCCTAACCCTAGCCCGGAACGGAAACCCACCACCAGCCCTACACCTTACCCTACACCTTAGCCTACTCCTGGCCCATACGCTGGCACTGACCCGTGCGTCAGCACGTAGCCTGACCCTCCCACGTTTCCATACCCTCACCTGTGCCCTAAGCCTTGCCGTTCCCTAACCCTAACCCTAGCCCGGAACGGAAACCCACCACCAGCCCTACACCTTACCCTACGCCGTACCCTACTCCTGGCCCGTACGCTGGCACTGACCCGTGCGTCAGCACGTAGCCTGACCCTCCCACGTTTCCGTACCCTCACCTGTGCCCTAAGCCTTGCCGTTCCCTAATCCTAACTCTAGCCGGAACGAAACCCACCGCCAGCCCTACAACTGACCCCCAAGCCGTACCCTACTCCTGGCCCGTACGCTGGAACTGACCCGTGCGTCAGCACGTAGCCTGACCCTCCCACGTTTCCGTACCCTCACCTGTGCTCTAAACCTTGCCGTTCCCTAACCCTAACCCTAGCCCGGAACGGAAACCCACCACCATCCCTACACCTTACCCTACGCCGTAGCCTAATCCTGGCCCGTACGCTGGCACTGACCCGTGCGTCAGCACGTAGCCTGACCCTCCCACGTTTCCGTACCCTCACCTGTGCCCTAAGCCTTGCCGTTCCCTAACCCTAACCCTAGCCCGGAACGGAAACCCACCACCAGCCCTACAACTTACCCCCAAGCCGTAGCCTACACCTGGCCTGTACGCTGGCACTGACCCGTGCGTCAGCACGTAGCCTGACCCTCCCAAGTTTCCGTACCCTCACCTGTGCCCTAAGCCTTTCGGTTCCCTAACCCTAACCCTAGCCCGGAACGGAAACCCACCACCAGCCCTACACCTTACCCCCAAGCCGTAGCCTACTCCTGGCCCGTACACTGGCACTGACCCGTGCGTCAGCACGTAGCCTAACCCTCCCACGTTTCCGTACCCTCACCTGTGCCCTAAGCCTTGCCGTTCCTTAACCCTAACCCTAGCACGGAACGGAAACCCACCACCAGCCCTACACCTTACCCTACACCGTAGCCTACTCCTGGCCCGTACGCTGGCACTGACCCGTGCATCAGCACGTAGCCTGACCCTCCCACGTTTCCGTACCCTCACCTGTGCCCTAAACCTTGCCGTTCCCTAACCCTAACCCTAGCCCGGAACGGAAACCCACCACCAGCCCTACACCTTACCCTACACCTTAGCCTACTCCTGGCCCGTACGCTGGCACTGACCCGTGCGTCAGCACGTAGCCTGACCCTCCCACGTTTCCATACCCTCACCTGTGCCCTAAGCCTTGCCGTTCCCTAACCCTAACCCTAGCCCGGAACGGAAACCCACCACCAGCCCTACACCTTACCCTACGCCGTACCCTACTCCTGGCCCGTACGCTGGCACTGACCCGTGCGTCAGCACGTAGCCTGACCCTCCCACGTTTCCGTACCCTCACCTGTGCCCTAAGCCTTGCCGTTCCCTAATCCTAACTCTAGCCGGAACGAAACCCACCGCCAGCCCTACACCTTACCCCCAAGCCGTACCCTACTCCTGGCCCGTACGCTGGAACTGACCCGTGCGTCAGCACGTAGCCTGACCCTCCCACGTTTCCGTACCCTCACCTGTGCTCTAAACCTTGCCGTTCCCTAACCCTAACCCTAGCCCGGAACGGAAACCCACCACCAGCCCTACACCTTACCCTACACCGTAGCCTAATCCTGGCCCGTACGCTGGCACTGACCCGTGCGTCAGCACGTAGCCTGACCCTCCCACGTTTCCGTACCCTCACCTGTGCCCTAAGCCTTGCCGTTCCCTAACCCTAACCCTAGCCCGGAACGGAAACCCACCACCAGCCCTACACCTTACCCCCAAGCCGTAGCCTACACCTGGCCTGTACGCTGGCACTGACCCGTGCGTCAGCACGTAGCCTGACCCTCCCACGTTTCCGTACCCTCACCTCTGCCCTAAGCCTTGCCGTTCCCTAACCCTAACCCTAGCCCGGAACGGAAACCCACCACCAGCCCTACACCTTACCCTAAGCCGTAGCCTACTCCTGGCCCGTACGCTGGCACTGACCCGTGCGTCAGCACGTAGCCTGACCCTCCCACGTTTCCGTACCCTCACCTGTGCCCTAAGCCTTGCCGTTCCCTAACCCTAACCCTAGCCCGGAACGGAAACCCACCACCAGCCCTACAACTTACCCCCAAGCCGTAGCCTACACCTGGCCTGTACGCTGGCACTGACCCGTGCGTCAGCACGTAGCCTGACGCTCCCACGTTTCCGTACCCTCACCTGTGCCCTAAGCCTTGCCGTTCCCTAACCCTAACCCTAGCCCGGAACGGAAACCCACCACCAGCCCTACACCTTACCCTAAGCCGTAGCCTACTCCTGGCCCGTACGCTGGCACTGACCCGTGCGTCAGCACGTAGCCTGACCCTCCCAAGTTTCCGTACCCTCACGTGTGCCCTAAGCCTTGCCGTTCCCTAACCCTAACCCTAGCCCTGAACTGAAACCCACCAAAAGCCCTACATCTTACCCCCAAGCCGTAGCCTACTCATGGCCCGTACGCTGGCACTGACCCGTGCGTCAGCACGTAGCCTGACCCTCCCACGTTTCTGTACCCTCACCTGTGCCCCAAGCCTTGCCGTTCCCTAACCCTAACCCTAGCCCGGAACGGAAACCCACCACCAGCCCTACAACTTACCCCCAAGCCGTAGCCTACTCCTGGCCCGTACGCTGGCACTGACCCGTGCGTCAGCACGTAGCCTGACCCTCCCACGTTTCCGTACCCTCACCTGTGCCCTAAGCCTTGCCGTTCCCTAACCCTAACCCTAGCCCGGAACGGAAACCCACCACCAGCCCTACACCTTACCCACAAGCAGTAGCCTACACCTGGCCGGTACGCTGGCACTGACCCGTGCATCAGCACGTAGCCTGACCCTCCCACGTTTCCGTACCCTCACCTGTGCCCTAAGCCTTGCCGTTCCCTAACCCTAACCCTAGCCCGGAACGGAAACCCACCACCAGCCCTACACCTTACCCTACGCCGTAGCCTACTCCTGGCCCGTACGCTGGCACTGACCCGTGCGTCAGCACGTAGCCTGAACCTCCCACGTTTCCGTACCCTCACCTGTGCCCTAAGCCTTGCCGTTCCCTAACCCTAACCCTAGCCCGGAACGGAAACCCACCACCAGCCCTACACCTTACCCACAAGCAGTAGCCTACACCTGGCCGGTACGCTGGCACTGACCCGTGCATCAGCACGTAGCCTGACCCTCCCACGTTTCCGTACCCTCACCTGTGCCCTAAGCCTTGCCGTTCCCTAACCCTAACCCTAGCCCGGAACGGAAACCCACCACCAGCCCTACACCTTACCCTACGCCGTAGCCTACTCCTGGCCCGTACGCTGGCACTGACCCGTGCGTCACCACATAGCCTGACCCTCCCACGTTTCCGTACCCTCACCTGTGCCCTAAGCCTTGCCGTTCCCTAACCCTAACCCTAGCACGGAACGGAAACCCACCACCAGCCCTACACATTACCCTACACCGTAGCCTACTCCTGGCCTGTACGCTGGCACTGACCCGTGCATCAGCACGTAGCCTGAACCTCCCACGTTTCCGTACCCTCACCTGTGCCCTAAGCCTTGCCATTCCCTAACCCTAACCCTAGCCCGGAATGGAAACCCACCACCAGCCGTACACCTTACCCACAAGCCGTAGCCTACACCTGGCCGGTACGCTGGCACTGACCCGTGCATCAGCTCGTAGCCTGACCCTCCCACGTTTCCGTACCCTCACCTGTGCCCTAAGCCTTGCCGTTCCCTAACCCTAACCCTAGCCCGGAACGGAAACCCACCACCAGCCCTACACCTTACCCTACACCTTAGCCTACTCCTGGCCCGTACGCTGGCACTGACCCGTGCATCAGCACGTAGCCTGACCCTCCCACGTTTCCGTACCCTCACCTGTGCCCTAAGCCTTGCCGTTCCCTAACCCTAACCCTAGCACGGAACGGAAACCCACCACCAGCCCTACACATTACCCTACACCGTAGCCTACTCCTGGCCCGTACGCTGGCACTGACCCGTGCATCAGCACGTAGCCTGACCCTCCCACGTTTCCGTACCCTCACCTGTGCCCTAAGCCTTGCCATTCCCTAACCCTAACCCTAGCCCGGAACGGAAACCGACCACCAGCCCTACAACTTACCCCCAAGCCGTACCCTACTCCTGGCCCGTACGCTGGCACTGACCCGTGCGTCAGCACGTAGCCTGACCCTCCCACGTTTCCGTACCCTCACCTGTGCCCTAAGCCTTGCCGTTCCCTAACCCTAACCCTAGCCCGGAACGGAAACCCACCACCAGCCCTACACCTTACCCTACGCCGTAGCCTACTCCTGGCCCGTACGCTGGCACTGACCCGTGCGTCAGCACGTAGCCTGACCCTCCCAAGTTTCCGTACCCTCACCAGTGCCCTAAGCCTTGCCGTTCCCTAACCCTAACCCTAGCCCGGAACGGAAACCCACCACCAGCCCTACACCATACCCCCAAGCCGTAGCCTACTCCTGGCCCGTACGCTGGCACTGACCCGTGCGTCAGCATGTAGCCTAACCCTCCCACGTTTCCGTACCCTCACCTGTGCCCTAAGCCTTGCCGTTCCTTAACCCTAACCCTAGCACGGAACGGAAACCCACCACCAGCCCTACACCTTACCCTACACCGTAGCCTACTCCTGGCCCGTACGCTGGCACTGACCCGTGCATCAGCACGTAGCCTGACCCTCCCACGTTTCCGTACCCTCACCTGTGCCCTAAGCCTTGCCGTTCCCTAACCCTAACCCTAGCCCGGAACGGAAACCCACCACCAGCCCTACAACTTACCCCCAAGCCGTAGCCTACTACTGGCCCGTACGCTGGCACTGACCCGTGCGTCACCACGTAGCCTGACCCTCCCACGTTTTCGTACCCTCACCTGTGCCCTAAGCCTTGCCGTTCCCTAACCCTAACCCTAGCCCGGAACGGAAACCCACCACCAGCCCTCCACCTTACCCTACGCCGTACCCTACTCCTGGCCCGTACGCTGGCACTGACCCATGCGTCAGCACGTAGCCTGACCCTCCCACGTTTCCGTACCCTCACCTGTGCCCTAAGCCTTGCCGTTCCCTAACCCTAACCCTAGCCCGGAACGGAAACCCACCACCAGCCCTACACCTTACCCCCAAGCCGTAGCCTACTCCTGGCCCGTACGCTGGCACTGACCCGTGCGTCAGCACGTAGCCTGACCCTCCCACGTTTCCGTACCCTCACCTGTGCCCTAAGCCTTGCCGTTCCCTAACCCTAACCCTAGCCCGGAACGGAAACCCACCACCAGCCCTACACCTTACCCACAAGCAGTAGCCTACACCTGGCCGGTACGCTGGCACTGACCCGTGAATCAGCACGTAGCCTGACCCTCCCACGTTTCCGTACCCTCACCTGTGCCCTAAGCCTTGCCGTTCCCTAACCCTAACCCTAGCCCGGAACGGAAACCCACCACCAGCCCTACAACTTACCCCCAAGCCGTAGCCTACTACTGGCCCGTACGCTGGCACTGACCCGTGCGTCACCACGTAGCCTGACCCTCCCACGTTTCCGTACCCTCACCTGTGCCCTCAGCCTTGCCGTTCCCTAACCCTAACCCTAGCCCGGAACGGAAACCCACAACCAGCCCTACACATTACCCTACGCCGTAGCCTACTCCTGGCCCGTACGCTGGCACTGACCCGTGCATCAGCACGTAGCCTGACCCTCCCACGTTTCTGTACCCTCACCTGTGCCCTAAGCCTTGCCGTTCCCTAACCCTAAACCTAGCCAGGAATGGAAACCTACCACCAGCCCTACACCTTACCCACAAGCCGTAGCCTACACCTGGCCGGTACGCTGGCACTGACCCGTGCATCAGCACGTAGCCTGACCCTCCCACGTTTCAGTACCCTCACCTGTGCCCTAAGCCTTGCCGTTCCCTAACCCTAACCCTAGCCCGGAACGGAAACCCACCACCAGCCCTACACCTTACCCTACACCTTAGCCTACTCCTGGCCCGTACGCTGGCACTGACCCGTGCGTCACCACGTAGCCTGACCCTCCCACGTTTCCATACCCTCACCTGTGCCCTAAGCCTTGCCGTTCCCTAACCCTAACCCTAGCCCGGAACGGAAACCCACCACCAGCCCTACACCTTACCCTACGCCGTAGCCTACTCCTGGCCCGTACGCTGGCACTGACCCGTGCGTCAGCACGTAGCCTGACCCTCCCAAATTTCCGTACCCTCACCTGTGCCCTAAGCCTTGCCGTTCCCTAACCCTAACCCTAGCCCGGAACGGAAACCCACCACCAGCCCTACACCTTACACACAAGCAGTAGCCTACTCCTGGCCGGTACGCTGGCACTGACCCGTGTATCAGCACGTAGCCTGACCCTCCCACGTTTCCGTACCCTCACCTGTGCCCTAAGCCTTGCCGTTCCCTAACCCTAACCCTAGCCCGGAACGGAAACCCACCACCAGCCCTACACCTTACCCTACGCCGTAGCCTACTCCTGGCCCGTACGCTGGCACTGACCCGTGCGTCAGCACGTAGCCTGACCCTCCCACGTTTCCGTACCCTCACCTGTGCCCTCAGCCTTGCCATTCCCTAACCCTAACCCTAGCCCGGAACGGAAAGCCACCACCAGCCCTACACCTTACCCTACGCCGTAGCCTACTCCTGGCCCGTACGCTGGCACTGACCCATGCGTCAGCACGTAGCCTGAACCTCCCACGTTTCTGTACCCTCACCTGTGCCCTAAGCCTTGCCGTTCCCTAACCCTAAACCTAGCCCGGAATTGAAACCCACCACCAGCCCTACACCTTACCCACAAGCCGTAGCCTACACCTGGCCGGTACGCTGGCACTGACCCGTGCATCAGCACGTAGCCTGACCCTCCCACGTTTCCGTACCCTCACCTGTGCCCTAAGCCTTGCCGTTCCCTAACCCTAACCCTAGCCCGGAACGGAAACCCACCACCAGCCCTACACCTTACCCTACACCTTAGCCTACTCCTGGCCCGTACGCTGGCACTGACCCGTGCGTCAGCACGTAGCCTGACCCTCCCACGTTTCCATACCCTCACCTGTGCCCTAAGCCTTGCCGTTCCCTAACCCTAACCCTAGCCCGGAACGGAAACCCACCACCAGCCCTACACCTTACCCTACGCCGTACCCTACTCCTGGCCCGTACGCTGGCACTGACCCGTGCGTCAGCACGTAGCCTGACCCTCCCACGTTTCCGTACCCTCACCTGTGCCCTAAGCCTTGCCGTTCCCTAATCCTAACTCTAGCCGGAACGAAACCCACCGCCAGCCCTACACCTTACCCCCAAGCCGTACCCTACTCCTGGCCCGTACGCTGGAACTGACCCGTGCGTCAGCACGTAGCCTGACCCTCCCACGTTTCCGTACCCTCACCTGTGCTCTAAACCTTGCCGTTCCCTAACCCTAACCCTAGCCCGGAACGGAAACCCACCACCAGCCCTACACCTTACCCTACACCGTAGCCTAATCCTGGCCCGTACGCTGGCACTGACCCGTGCGTCAGCACGTAGCCTGACCCTCCCACGTATCCGTACCCTCACCTGTGCCCTAAGCCTTGCCGTTCCCTAACCCTAACCCTAGCCCGGAACGGAAACCCACCACCAGCCCTACACCTTACCCCCAAGCCTTAGCCTACACCTGGCCTGTACGCTGGCACTGACCCGTGCGTCAGCACGTAGCCTGACCCTCCCACGTTTCCGTACCCTCACCTGTGCCCTAAGCCTTGCCGTTCCCTTACCCTAACCCTAGCCCGGAACGGAAACCCACCACCAGCCCTACACCTTACCCTAAGCCGTAGCCTACTCCTGGCCCGTACGCTGGCACTGACCCGTGCGTCAGCACGTAGCCTGACCCTCCCACGTTTCCGTACCCTCACCTGTGCCCTAAGCCTTGCCGTTCCCTAACCCTAACCCTAGCCCGGAACGGAAACCCACCACCAGCCCTACACCTTACCCCCAAGCCGTAGCCTACACCTAGCCTGTACGCTGGCACTGACCCGTGCGTCAGCACGTAGCCTGACCCTCCCACGTTTCCGTACCCTCACCTGTGCCCTAAGCCTTGCCGTTCCCTAACCCTAACCCTAGCCCGGAACGGAAACCCACCACCAGCCCTACACCTTACCCTAAGCCGTAGCCTACTCCTGGCCCGTACGCTGGCACTGACCCGTGCGTCAGCACGTAGCCTGACCCTCCCAAGTTTCCGTACCCTCACGTGTGCCCTAAGCCTTGCCGTTCCCTAACCCTAACCCTAGCCCGGAACTGAAACCCACCAAAAGCCCTACATCTTACCCCCAAGCCGTAGCCTACTCATGGCCCGTACGCTGGCACTGACCCTTGCGTCAGCACGTAGCCTGACCCTCCCACGTTTCTGTACCCTCACCTGTGCCCTAAGCCTTGCCGTTCCCTAACCCTAACCCTAGCCCGGAACGGAAACCCACCACCAGCCCTACAACTTACCCCCAAGCCGTAGCCTACTCCTGGCCCGTACGCTGGCACTGACCCGTGCGTCAGCACGTAGCCTGACCCTCCCACGTTTCCGTACCCTCACCTGTGCCCTAAGCCTTGCCGTTCCCTAACCCTAACCCTAGCCCGGAACGGAAACCCACCACCAGCCCTACACCTTACCCACAAGCAGTAGCCTACACCTGGCCGGTACGCTGGCACTGACCCGTGCATCAGCACGTAGCCTGACCCTCCCACGTTTCCGTACCCTCACCTGTGCCCTAAGCCTTGCCGTTCCCTAACCCTAACCCTAGCCCGGAACGGAAACCCACCACCAGCCCTACACCTTACCCTACGCCGTAGCCTACTCCTGGCCCGTACGCTGGCACTGACCCGTGCGTCAGCACGTAGCCTGAACCTCCCACGTTTCCGTACCCTCACCTGTGCCCTAAGCCTTGCCGTTCCCTAACCCTAACCCTAGCCCGGAACGGAAACCCACCACCAGCCCTACACCTTACCCACAAGCAGTAGCCTACACCTGGCCGGTACGCTGGCACTGACCCGTGCATCAGCACGTAGCCTGACCCTCCCACGTTTCCGTACCCTCACCTGTGCCCTAAGCCTTGCCGTTCCCTAACCCTAACCCTAGCCCGGAACGGAAACCCACCACCAGCCCTACACCTTACCCTACGCCGTAGCCTACTCCTGGCCCGTACGCTGGCACTGACCCGTGCGTCACCACATAGCCTGACCCTCCCACGTTTCCGTACCCTCACCTGTGCCCTAAGCCTTGCCGTTCCCTAACCCTAACCCTAGCACGGAACGGAAACCCACCACCAGCCCTACACATTACCCTACACCGTAGCCTACTCCTGGCCCGTACGCTGGCACTGACCCGTGCGTCAGCACGTAGCCTGACCCTCCCACGTTTCCGTACCCTCACCTGTGCCCTAAGCCTTGCCGTTCCCTAACCCTAACCCTAGCCCGGAACGGAAACCCAGCACCTGCCCTACACCTTACCCCCAAGCCGTAGCCTACTCCTGGCCCGTACGCTGGCACTGACCCGTGCGTCAGCACGTACCCTGACCCTCCCACGTTTCCGTACCCTCACCTGTGCCCTAAGCCTTGCCGTTCCCTAACCCTAACCCTAGCCCGGAACGGAAACCCACCACCAGCCCTACACCTTACCCACAAGCAGTAGCCTACACCTGGCCGGTACGCTGGCACTGACCCGTGCATCAGCACGTAGCCTGACCCTCCCACGTTTCCGTACCCTCACCTGTGCCCTAAGCCTTGCCGTTCCCTAACCCTAACTCTAGCCCGGAACGGAAACCCACCACCAGCCCTACACCTTACCCCAAAGCCTTAGCCTACACCTGGCCTGTACGCTGGCACTGACCCGTGCGTCAGCACGTAGCCTGACCCTCCCACGTTTCCGTACCCTCACCTGTGCCCTAAGCCTTGCCGTTCCCTAACCCTAACCCTAGCCCGGAACGGAAACCCACCAAAAGCCCTACACCTTACCCCCAAGCCGTAGCCTACTACTGGCCCGTACCCTGGCACTGACCCGTGCGTCAGCACGTAGCCTGACCCTCCCACGTTTCCGTACCCTCACCTGTGCCCTAAGCCTTGCCGTTCCCTAACCCTAACCCTAGCCCGGAACGGAAACCCACCACCAGCCCTACAACTTACCCCCAAGCCGTAGACTACTCCTGGCCCGTACGCTGGCACTGACCCGTGCGTCAGCACGTAGCCTGACCCTCCCACGTTTCCGTACCCTCACCTGTGCCCTAAGCCTTGCCGTTCCTTAACCCTAACCCTAGCACGGAACGGAAACCCACCACCAGCCCTACACCTTACCCTACACCGTAGCCTACTCCTGGCCCGTACGCTGGCACTGGCCCGTGCATCAGCACGTAGCCTGACCCTCCCACGTTTCCGTACCCTCACCTGTGCCCTAAGCCTTGCCGTTCCCTAACCCTAACCCTAGCCCGGAACGGAAACCCACCACCAGCCCTACAACTTACCCCCAAGCCGTAGCCTACTCCTGGCCCGTACGCTGGCACTGACCCGTGCGTCAGCACGTAGCCTGACCCTCCCACGTTTCCGTACCCTCACCTGTGCCCTAAGCCTTGCTGTTCCCTAACCCTAACCCTAGCCCGGAACGGAAACCCACCACCAGCCCTACACCTTACCCTACGCCGTAGCCTACTCCTGGCCCGTACGCTGGCACTGACCCATGCGTCAGCACATAGCCTGACCCTCCCACGTTTCCGTACCCTCACCTGTGCCCTAAGCCTTGCCGTTCCCTAACCCTAACCCTAGCCCGGAACGGAAACCCACCACCAGCCCTACACCTTACCCCCAAGCCGTAGCCTACTCATGGCCCGTACGCTGGCACTGACCCGTGCGTCAGCACGTAGCCTGACCCTCCCACGTTTCCGTACCCTCACCTGTGCCCTAAGCCTTGCCGTTCCCTAACCCTAACCCTAGCCCGGAACGGAAACCCACCACCAGCCCTACACCTTACCCTACGCCGTAGCCTACTCCTGGCCCGTACGCTGGCACTGACCCGTGCGTCAGCACGTAGCCTGAACCTCCCACGTTTCCGTACCCTCACCTGTGCCCTAAGCCTTGCCGTTCCCTAACCCTAACCCTAGCCCGGAACGGAAACCCACCACCAGCCCTACACCTTACCCACAAGCAGTAGCCTACACCTGGCCGGTACGCTGGCACTGACCCGTGTGTCAGCACGTAGCCTGACCCTCCCACGTTTCCGTACCCTCACCTGTGCCCTAAGCCTTGCCGTTCCCTAACCCTAACCCTAGCCCGGAACGGAAACCCACCACCAGCCCTAAACCTTACCCTACGCCGTAGCCTACTCCTGGCCCGTACGCTGGCACTGACCCGTGCGTCAGCACGTAGCCTGACCCTCCCACGTTTCCGTACCCTCACCTGTGCCCTCAGCCTTGCCGTTCCCTAACCCTAACCCTAGCCCGGAACGGAAACCCACCACCAGCCCTACACCTTACCCTACGCCGTAGCCTACGCCTGGCCCGTACGCTGGCACTGACCCGTGCGTCAGCACGTAGCCTGACCCTCCCACGTTTCCGTACCCTCACCTGTGCCCTAAGCCTTGCCGTTCCCTAACCCTAACCCTAGCCCGGAACGGAAACCCACCACCAGCCCTACAACTTACCAAGCCGTAACCTACTCCTGGCCCGTACGCTGGCACTGACCCGTGCGTCAGCACGTAGCCTGACCCTCCCACGTTTCCGTACCCTCACCTGTGCCCTAAGCCTTGCCGTTCCCTAACCCTAACCCTAGCCCGGAACGGAAACCCACCACCAGCCCTACACCTTACCCTACACCTTAGCCTACTCCTGGCCCGTAGGCTGGCACTGACCCGTGCATCAGCACGTAGCCTGACCCTCCCACGTTTCCGTACCCTCACCTGTGCCCTAAGCCTTGCCGTTCCCTAACCCTAACCCTAGCCCGGAACGGAAACCCACCACCAGCCCTACACCTTACCCTACGCCGTAGCCTACTCCTGGCCCGTACGCTGGCACTGACCCGTGCGTCAGCACGTAGCCTGACCCTCCCACGTTTCCGTACCCTCACCTGTGCCCTCAGCCTTGCCGTTCCCTAACCCTAACCCTAGCCCGGAACGGAAACCCACCACCAGCCCTACACCTTACCCTACGCCGTAGCCTACTCCTGGCCCGTACGCTGAAACTGACCCGTGCGTCAGCACGTAGCCTGACCCTCCCACGTTTCTGTACCCTCACATGTGCCCTAAGCCTTGCCGTTCCCTAACCCTAAACCTAGCCCGGAATGGAAACCCACCACCAGCCGTACACCTTACCCACAAGCCGTAGCCTACACCTGGCCGGTACGCTGGCACTGACCCGTGCATCACCTCGTAGCCTGACCCTCCCACGTTTCCGTACCCTCACCTGTGCCCTAAGCCTTGCCGTTCCCTAACCCTAACCCTAGCCCGGAACGGAAAACCACCACCAGCCCTACACCTTACCCTACACCTTAGCCTACTCCTGGCCCGTACGCTGGCACTGACCCGTGCATCAGCACGTAGCCTGACCCTCCCACGTTTCCGTACCCTCACCTGTGCCCTAAGCCTTGCCGTTCCCTAACCCTAACCCTAGCACGGAACGGAAACCCACCACCAGCCCTACACATTACCCTACACCGTAGCCTACTCCTGGCCCGTACGCTGGCACTGACCCGTGCATCAGCACGTAGCCTGACCCTCCCACGTTTCCGTACCCTCACCTGTGCCCTAAGCCTTGCCATTCCCTAACCCTAACCCTAGCCCGGAACGGAAACCGACCACCAGCCCTACAACTTACCCCCAAGCCGTAGCCTACTCCTGGCCCGTACGCTGGCACTGACCCGTGCGTCAGCACGTAGCCTGACCCTCCCACGTTTCCGTAACCTCACCTGTGCCCTAAGCCTTGCCGTTCCCTAACCCTAACCCTAGCCCGGAACGGAAACCCACCACCAGCCCTACACCTTACCCTACGCCGTAGCCTACTCCTGGCCCGTACGCTGGCACTGACCCGTGCGTCAGCACGTAGCCTGACCCTCCCACGTTTCCGTACCCTCACCTGTGCCCTAAGCCTTGCCGTTCCCTAACCCTAACCCTAGCCCGGAACGAAAACCCACCACCAGCCCTACACCTTACCCCCAAGCCGTAGCCTACTCCTGGCCCGTACGCTGGCACTGACCCGTGCGTCAGCACGTAGCCTAACCCTCCCACGTTTCCGTACCCTCACCTGTGCCCTAAGCCTTGCCGTTCCTTAACCCTAACCCTAGCACGGAACGGAAACACACCACCAGCCCTACACCTTACCCTACACCGTAGCCTACTCCTGGCCCGTACGCTGGCACTGACCCGTGCATCAGCACGTAGCCTGACCCTCCCACGTTTCCGTACCCTCACCTGTGCCCTAAGCCTTGCCGTTCCCTAACCCTAACCCTAGCCCGGAACGGAAACCCACCACCAGCCCTACAACTTACCCCCAAGCCGTAGCCTACTACTGGCCCGTACGCTGGCACTGACCCGTGCGTCACCACGTAGCCTGACCCTCCCACGTTTCCGTACCCTCACCTGTGCCCTAAGCCTTGCCGTTCCCTAACCCTAACCCTAGCCCGGAACGGAAACCCACCACCAGCCCTCCACCTTACCCTACGCCGTAGCCTACTCCTGGCCCGTACGCTGGCACTGACCCATGCGTCAGCACGTAGCCTGACCCTCCCACGTTTCCGTACCCTCACCTGTGCCCTAAGCCTTGCCGTTCCCTAACCCTAACCCTAGCCCGGAACGGAAACCCACCACCAGCCCTACACCTTACCCCCAAGCCGTAGCCTACTCCTGGCCCGTACGCTGGCACTGACCCGTGCGTCAGCACGTAGCCTGACCCTCCCACGTTTCCGTACCCTCACCTGTGCCCTAAGCCTTGCCGTTCCCTAACCCTAACCCTAGCCCGGAACGGAATCCCACCACCAGCCCTACACCTTACCCACAAGCAGTAGCCTACACCTGGCCGGTACGCTGGCACTGACCCGTGAATCAGCACGTAGCCTGACCCTCCCACGTTTCCGTACCCTCACCTGTGCCCTAAGCCTTGCCGTTCCCTAACCCTAACCCTAGCCCGGAACGGAATCCCACCACCAGCCCGACACCTTACCCTACGCCGTAGCCTACTCCTGGCCCGTACGCTGGCACTGACCCGTGCGTCAGCACGTAGCCTGACCCTCCCACGTTTCCGTACCCTCACCTGTGCCCTCAGCCTTGCCGTTCCCTAACCCTAACCCTAGCCCGGAACGGAAACCCACCACCAGCCCTACACATTACCCTACGCCGTAGCCTACTCCTGGCCCGTACGCTGGCACTGACCCGTGCATCAGCACGTAGCCTGACCCTCCCACGTTTCTGTACCCTCACCTGTGCCCTAAGCCTTTCCGTTCCCTAACCCTAAACCTAGCCCGGAATGGAAACCTACCACCAGCCCTACACCTTACCCACAAGCCGTAGCCTACACCTGGCCGGTACGCTGGCACTGACCCGTGCATCAGCACGTAGCCCGACCCTCCCACGTTTCCGTACCCTCACCTGTGCCCTAAGCCTTGCCGTTCCCTAACCCTAACCCTAGCCCGGAACGGAAACCCACCACCAGCCCTACACCTTACCCTACACCTTAGCCTACTCCTGGCCCATACGCTGGCACTGACCCGTGCGTCAGCACGTAGCCTGACCCTCCCACGTTTCCATACCCTCACCTGTGCCCTAAGCCTTGCCGTTCCCTAACCCTAACCCTAGCCCGGAACGGAAACCCACCACCAGCCCTACACCTTACCCTACGCCGTACCCTACTCCTGGCCCGTACGCTGGCACTGACCCGTGCGTCAGCACGTAGCCTGACCCTCCCACGTTTCCGTACCCTCACCTGTGCCCTAAGCCTTGCCGTTCCCTAATCCTAACTCTAGCCGGAACGAAACCCACCGCCAGCCCTACACCTGACCCCCAAGCCGTACCCTACTCCTGGCCCGTACGCTGGAACTGACCCGTGCGTCAGCACGTAGCCTGACCCTCCCACGTTTCCGTACCCTCACCTGTGCTCTAAACCTTGCCGTTCCCTAACCCTAACCCTAGCCCGGAACGGAAACCCACCACCAGCCCTACACCTTACCCTACGCCGTAGCCTAATCCTGGCCCGTACGCTGGCACTGACCCGTGCGTCAGCACGTAGCCTGACCCTCCCACGTTTCCGTACCCTCACCTGTGCCCTAAGCCTTGCCGTTCCCTAACCCTAACCCTAGCCCGGAACGGAAACCCACCACCAGCCCTACAACTTACCCCCAAGCCGTAGCCTACACCTGGCCTGTACGCTGGCACTGACCCGTGCGTCAGCACGTAGCCTGACCCTCCCACGTTTCCGTACCCTCACCTGTGCCCTAAGCCTTGCCGTTCCCTAACCCTAACCCTAGCCCGGAACGGAAACCCACCAACAGCCCTACAACTTACCCTAATCCGTAGCCTACTCCTGGCCCGTACGCTGGCACTGACCCATGCGTCAGCACGTAGCCTGACCCTCCCAAGTTTCCGTACCCTCACGTGTGCACTAAGCCTTGCCGTTCCCTAACCCTAACCCTAGCCCGTAACTGAAACCCACCAAAAGCCCTACATCTTACCCCCAAGCCGTAGCCTACTCCTGGCCCGTACGCTGGCACTGACCCGTGCGTCAGCACGTAGCCTGACCCTCCCACGTTTCTGTACCCTCACCTGTGCCCCAAGCCTTGCCGTTCCCTAACCCTAACCCTAGCCCGGAACGGAAACCCACCACCAGCCCTACAACTTACCCCCAAGCCGTAGCCTACTCCTGGCCCGTACGCTGGCACTGACCCGTGCGTCAGCACGTAGCCTGACCCTCCCACGTTTCCGTACCCTCACCTGTGCCCTAAGCCTTGCCGTTCCCTAACCCTAACCCTAGCCCGGAACGGAAACCCACCACCAGCCCTACAACTTACCAAGCCGTAACCTACTCCTGGCCCGTACGCTGGCACTGACCCGTGCGTCAGCACGTAGCCTGACCCTCCCACGTTTCCGTACCCTCACCTGTGCCCTAAGCCTTGCCGTTCCCTAACCCTAACCCTAGCCCGGAACGGAAACCCACCACCAGCCCTACACCTTACCCTACACCTTAGCCTACTCCTGGCCCGTAGGCTGGCACTGACCCGTGCATCAGCACGTAGCCTGACCCTCCCACGTTTCCGTACCCTCACCTGTGCCCTAAGCCTTGCCGTTCCCTAACCCTAACCCTAGCCCGGAACGGAAACCCACCACCAGCCCTACACCTTACCCTACGCCGTAGCCTACTCCTGGCCCGTACGCTGGCACTGACCCGTGCGTCAGCACGTAGCCTGACCCTCCCACGTTTCCGTACCCTCACCTGTGCCCTCAGCCTTGCCGTTCCCTAACCCTAACCCTAGCCCGGAACGGAAACCCACCACCAGCCCTACACCTTACCCTACGCCGTAGCCTACTCCTGGCCCGTACGCTGAAACTGACCCGTGCGTCAGCACGTAGCCTGACCCTCCCACGTTTCTGTACCCTCACATGTGCCCTAAGCCTTGCCGTTCCCTAACCCTAAACCTAGCCCGGAATGGAAACCCACCACCAGCCGTACACCTTACCCACAAGCCGTAGCCTACACCTGGCCGGTACGCTGGCACTGACCCGTGCATCAGCTCGTAGCCTGACCCTCCCACGTTTCCGTACCCTCACCTGTGCCCTAAGCCTTGCCGTTCCCTAACCCTAACCCTAGCCCGGAACGGAAAACCACCACCAGCCCTACACCTTACCCTACACCTTAGCCTACTCCTGGCCCGTACGCTGGCACTGACCCGTGCATCAGCACGTAGCCTGACCCTCCCACGTTTCCGTACCCTCACCTGTGCCCTAAGCCTTGCCGTTCCCTAACCCTAACCCTAGCACGGAACGGAAACCCACCACCAGCCCTACACATTACCCTACACCGTAGCCTACTCCTGGCCCGTACGCTGGCACTGACCCGTGCATCAGCACGTAGCCTGACCCTCCCACGTTTCCGTACCCTCACCTGTGCCCTAAGCCTTGCCATTCCCTAACCCTAACCCTAGCCCGGAACGGAAACCGACCACCAGCCCTACAACTTACCCCCAAGCCGTAGCCTACTCCTGGCCCGTACGCTGGCACTGACCCGTGCGTCAGCACGTAGCCTGACCCTCCCACGTTTCCGTAACCTCACCTGTGCCCTAAGCCTTGCCGTTCCCTAACCCTAACCCTAGCCCGGAACGGAAACCCACCACCAGCCCTACACCTTACCCTACGCCGTAGCCTACTCCTGGCCCGTACGCTGGCACTGACCCGTGCGTCAGCACGTAGCCTGACCCTCCCACGTTTCCGTACCCTCACCTGTGCCCTAAGCCTTGCCGTTCCCTAACCCTAACCCTAGCCCGGAACGAAAACCCACCACCAGCCCTACACCTTACCCCCAAGCCGTAGCCTACTCCTGGCCCGTACGCTGGCACTGACCCGTGCGTCAGCACGTAGCCTAACCCTCCCACGTTTCCGTACCCTCACCTGTGCCCTAAGCCTTGCCGTTCCTTAACCCTAACCCTAGCACGGAACGGAAACACACCACCAGCCCTACACCTTACCCTACACCGTAGCCTACTCCTGGCCCGTACGCTGGCACTGACCCGTGCATCAGCACGTAGCCTGACCCTCCCACGTTTCCGTACCCTCACCTGTGCCCTAAGCCTTGCCGTTCCCTAACCCTAACCCTAGCCCGGAACGGAAACCCACCACCAGCCCTACAACTTACCCCCAAGCCGTAGCCTACTACTGGCCCGTACGCTGGCACTGACCCGTGCGTCACCACGTAGCCTGACCCTCCCACGTTTCCGTACCCTCACCTGTGCCCTAAGCCTTGCCGTTCCCTAACCCTAACCCTAGCCCGGAACGGAAACCCACCACCAGCCCTCCACCTTACCCTACGCCGTAGCCTACTCCTGGCCCGTACGCTGGCACTGACCCATGCGTCAGCACGTAGCCTGACCCTCCCACGTTTCCGTACCCTCACCTGTGCCCTAAGCCTTGCCGTTCCCTAACCCTAACCCTAGCCCGGAACGGAAACCCACCACCAGCCCTACACCTTACCCCCAAGCCGTAGCCTACTCCTGGCCCGTACGCTGGCACTGACCCGTGCGTCAGCACGTAGCCTGACCCTCCCACGTTTCCGTACCCTCACCTGTGCCCTAAGCCTTGCCGTTCCCTAACCCTAACCCTAGCCCGGAACGGAATCCCACCACCAGCCCTACACCTTACCCACAAGCAGTAGCCTACACCTGGCCGGTACGCTGGCACTGACCCGTGAATCAGCACGTAGCCTGACCCTCCCACGTTTCCGTACCCTCACCTGTGCCCTAAGCCTTGCCGTTCCCTAACCCTAACCCTAGCCCGGAACGGAATCCCACCACCAGCCCGACACCTTACCCTACGCCGTAGCCTACTCCTGGCCCGTACGCTGGCACTGACCCGTGCGTCAGCACGTAGCCTGACCCTCCCACGTTTCCGTACCCTCACCTGTGCCCTCAGCCTTGCCGTTCCCTAACCCTAACCCTAGCCCGGAACGGAAACCCACCACCAGCCCTACACATTACCCTACGCCGTAGCCTACTCCTGGCCCGTACGCTGGCACTGACCCGTGCATCAGCACGTAGCCTGACCCTCCCACGTTTCTGTACCCTCACCTGTGCCCTAAGCCTTTCCGTTCCCTAACCCTAAACCTAGCCCGGAATGGAAACCTACCACCAGCCCTACACCTTACCCACAAGCCGTAGCCTACACCTGGCCGGTACGCTGGCACTGACCCGTGCATCAGCACGTAGCCCGACCCTCCCACGTTTCCGTACCCTCACCTGTGCCCTAAGCCTTGCCGTTCCCTAACCCTAACCCTAGCCCGGAACGGAAACCCACCACCAGCCCTACACCTTACCCTACACCTTAGCCTACTCCTGGCCCATACGCTGGCACTGACCCGTGCGTCAGCACGTAGCCTGACCCTCCCACGTTTCCATACCCTCACCTGTGCCCTAAGCCTTGCCGTTCCCTAACCCTAACCCTAGCCCGGAACGGAAACCCACCACCAGCCCTACACCTTACCCTACGCCGTACCCTACTCCTGGCCCGTACGCTGGCACTGACCCGTGCGTCAGCACGTAGCCTGACCCTCCCACGTTTCCGTACCCTCACCTGTGCCCTAAGCCTTGCCGTTCCCTAATCCTAACTCTAGCCGGAACGAAACCCACCGCCAGCCCTACACCTGACCCCCAAGCCGTACCCTACTCCTGGCCCGTACGCTGGAACTGACCCGTGCGTCAGCACGTAGCCTGACCCTCCCACGTTTCCGTACCCTCACCTGTGCTCTAAACCTTGCCGTTCCCTAACCCTAACCCTAGCCCGGAACGGAAACCCACCACCAGCCCTACACCTTACCCTACGCCGTAGCCTAATCCTGGCCCGTACGCTGGCACTGACCCGTGCGTCAGCACGTAGCCTGACCCTCCCACGTTTCCGTACCCTCACCTGTGCCCTAAGCCTTGCCGTTCCCTAACCCTAACCCTAGCCCGGAACGGAAACCCACCACCAGCCCTACAACTTACCCCCAAGCCGTAGCCTACACCTGGCCTGTACGCTGGCACTGACCCGTGCGTCAGCACGTAGCCTGACCCTCCCACGTTTCCGTACCCTCACCTGTGCCCTAAGCCTTGCCGTTCCCTAACCCTAACCCTAGCCCGGAACGGAAACCCACCAACAGCCCTACAACTTACCCTAATCCGTAGCCTACTCCTGGCCCGTACGCTGGCACTGACCCATGCGTCAGCACGTAGCCTGACCCTCCCAAGTTTCCGTACCCTCACGTGTGCACTAAGCCTTGCCGTTCCCTAACCCTAACCCTAGCCCGTAACTGAAACCCACCAAAAGCCCTACATCTTACCCCCAAGCCGTAGCCTACTCCTGGCCCGTACGCTGGCACTGACCCGTGCGTCAGCACGTAGCCTGACCCTCCCACGTTTCTGTACCCTCACCTGTGCCCCAAGCCTTGCCGTTCCCTAACCCTAACCCTAGCCCGGAACGGAAACCCACCACCAGCCCTACAACTTACCCCCAAGCCGTAGCCTACTCCTGGCCCGTACGCTGGCACTGACCCGTGCGTCAGCACGTAGCCTGACCCTCCCACGTTTCCGTACCCTCACCTGTGCCCTAAGCCTTGCCGTTCCCTAACCCTAACTCTAGCCCGGAACGGAAACCCACCACCAGCCCTACACCTTACCCACAAGCAGTAGCCTACACCTGGCCGGTACGCTGGCACTGACCAGTGCATCAGCACGTAGCCTGACCCTCCCACGTTTCCGTACCCTCACCTGTGCCCTAAGCCTTGCCGTTCCCTAACCCTAACCCTAGCCCGGAACGGAAACCCACCACCAGCCCTACACCTTACCCTACGCCGTAGCCTACTCCTGGCCCGTACGCTGGCACTGACCCGTGCGTCAGCACGTAGCCTGAACCTCCCACGTTTCCGTACCCTCACCTGTGCCCTAAGCCTTGCCGTTCCCTAACCCTATCCCTAGCCCGGAACGGAAACCCACCACCAGCCCTACACCTTACCCACAAGCAGTAGCCTACACCTGGCCGGTACGCTGGCACTGACCCGTGCATCAGCACGTAGCCTGACCCTCCCACGTTTCCGTACCCTCACCTGTGCCCTAAGCCTTGCCGTTCCCTAACCCTAACCCTAGCCCGGAACGGAAACCCACCACCAGCCCTACACCTTACCCTACGCCGTAGCCTACTCCTGGCCCGTACGCTGGCACTGACCCGTGCGTCAGCACGTAGCCTGACCCTCCCACGTTTCTGTACCCTCACCTGTGCCCTCAGCCTTGCCGTTCCCTAACCCTAACCCTAGCACGGAACGGAAACCCACCACCAGCCCTACACATTACCCTACACCGTAGCCTACTCCTGGCCCGTACGCTGGCACTGACCCGTGCATCAGCACGTAGCCTGACCCTCCCACGTTTCCGTACCCTCACCTGTGCCCTAAGCCTTGCCATTCCCTAAAACTAACCCTAGCCCGGAACGGAAACCCACCACCAGCCCTACAACTTACCCCCAAGCCGTAGCCTACTCCTGGCCCGTACGCTGGCACTGACCCGTGCGTCAGCACGTAGCCTGACCCTCCCACGTTTCCGTACCCTCACCTGTGCCCTAAGCCTTGCCGTTCCCTAACCCTAACCCTAGCCCGGAACGGAAACCCACCACCAGCCCTACACCTTACCCACAAGCAGTAGCCTACACCTGGCCGGTACGCTGGCACTGACCCGTGCATCAGCACGTAGCCTGACCCTCCCACGTTTCCGTACCCTCACCTGTGCCCTAAGCCTTGCCGTTCCCTAACCCTAACCCTAGCCCGGAACGGAAACCCACCACCAGCCCTACACCTTACCCCAAAGCCTTAGCCTACACCTGGCCTGTACGCTGGCACTGACCCGTGCGTCAGCACGTAGCCTGACCCTCCCACGTTTCCGTACCCTCACCTGTGCCCTAAGCCTTGCCGTTCCCTAACCCTAACCCTAGCCCGGAACGGCAACCCACCACCAGCCCTACACCTTACCCTACGCCGTAGCCTAATCCTGGCCCGTACACTGGCACTGACCCGTGCGTCAGCACGTAGCCAGACCCTCCCAAGTTTCGGTACCCTCACCTGTGCCCTAAGCCTTGCCGTTCCCTAACCCTAACCCTAGCCCGGAACGGAAACCCACCAAAAGCCCTACACCTTACCCCCAAGCCGTAGCCTACTACTGGCCCGTACGCTGGCACTGACCCATGCGTCAGCACGTAGCCTGACCCTCCCACGTTTCCGTACCCTCACCTGTGCCCTAAGCCTTGCCGTTCCCTAACCCTAACCCTAGCACGGAACGGAAACCCACCACCAGCCCTACAACTTACCCCCAAGCCGTAGACTACTCCTGGCCCGTACGCTGGCACTGACCCGTGCGTCAGCACGTAGCCTGACCCTCCCACGTTTCCGTACCCTCACCTGTGCCCTAAGCCTTGCCGTTCCTTAACCCTAACCCTAGCACGGAACGGAAACCCACCACTAGCCCTACACCTTACCCTACACCGTAGCCTACTCCTGGCCCATACGCTGGCACTGGCCCGTGCATCAGCACGTAGCCTGACCCTCCCACGTTTCCGTACCCTCACCTGTGCCCTAAGCCTTGCCGTTCCCTAACCCTAACCCTAGCCCGGAACGGAAACCCACCACCAGCCCTACAACTTACCCCCAAGCCGTAGCCTACTCCTGGCCCGTACGCTGGCACTGACCCGTGCGTCAGCACGTAGCCTGACCCTCCCACGTTTCCGTACCCTCACCTGTGCCCTAAGCCTTGCTGTTCCCTAACCCTAACCCTAGCCCGGAACGGAAACCCACCACCAGCCCTACACCTTACCCTACGCCGTAGCCTACTCCTGGCCCGTACGCTGGCACTGACCCATGCGTCAGCACATAGCCTGACCCTCCCACGTTTCCGTACCCTCACCTGTGCCCTAAGCCTTGCCGTTCCCTAACCCTAACCCTAGCCCGGAACGGAAACCCACCACCAGCCCTACACCTTACCCCCAAGCCGTAGCCTACTCATGGCCTGTACGCTGGCACTGACCCGTGCGTCAGCACGTAGCCTGACCCTCCCACGTTTCCGTACCCTCACCTGTGCCCTAAGCCTTGCCGTTCCCTAACCCTAACCCTAGCCCGGAACGGAAACCCACCACCAGCCCTACACCTTACCCCCAAGCCGTAGCCTACTCCTGGCCCGTACGCTGGCACTGACCCGTGCGTCAGCACGTAGCCTGACCCTCCCACGTTTCCGTACCCTCACCTGTGCCCTAAGCCTTGCCGTTCCCTAACCCTAACCCTAGCCCGGAACGGAAACCCACCACCAGCCCTACACCTTACCCCCAAGCCGTAGCCTACTCATGGCCCGTACGCTGGCACTGACCCGTGCGTCAGCACGTACCCTGACCCTCCCACGTTTCCGTACCCTCACCTGTGCCCTAAGCCTTGCCGTTCCCTAACCCTAACCCTAGCCCGGAACAGAAACCCACCACCAGCCCTACACCTTACCCACAAGCAGTAGCCTACACCTGGCCGGTACGCTGGCACTGGCCCGTGCATCAGCACGTAGCCTGACCCTCCCACGTTTCCGTACCCTCACCTGTGCCCTAAGCCTTGCCGTTCCCTAACCCTAACCCTAGCCCGGAACGGAAACCCACCACCAGCCCTACACCTTACCCTACGCCGTAGCCTACTCCTGGCCCGTACGCTGGCACTGACCCGTGCGTCAGCACGTAGCCTGACCCTCCCACGTTTCCGTACCCTCACCTGTGCCCTAAGCCTTGCCGTTCCCTAACCCTAACCCTAGCCCGGAACGGAAACCCACCACCAGCCCTACACCTTACCCACAAGCAGTAGCCTACACCTGGCCGGTACGCTGGCACTGACCCGTGCATCAGCACGTAGCCTGACCCTCCCACGTTTCCGTACCCTCACCTGTGCCCTAAGCCTTGCCGTTCCCTAACCCTAACCCTAGCCCGGAACGGAAACCCACCACCAGCCCTACACCTTACCCTACGCCGTAGCCTACTCCTGGCCCGTACGCTGGCACTGACCCGTGCGTCAGCACGTAGCCTGACCCTCCCACGTTTCCGTACCCTCACCTGTGCCCTCAGCCTTGCCGTTCCCTAACCCTAACCCTAGCCCGGAAAGGAAACCCACCACCAGCCCTACACCTTACCCTACGCCGTAGCCTACTCCTGGCCCGTACGCTGAAACTGACCCGTGCGTCAGCACGTAGCCTGACCCTCCCACGTTTCTGTACCCTCACCTGTGCCCTAAGCCTTGCCGTTCCCTAACCCTAAACCTAGCCCGGAATGGAAAACCACCACCAGCCCTACACCTTACCCACAAGCCGTAGCCTACACCTGGCCAGTACGCTGGCACTGACCCGTGCATCAGCTCGTAGCCTGACCCTCCCACGTTTCCGTACCCTCACCTGTGCCCTAAGCCTTGCCGTTCCCTAACCCTAACCCTAGCCCGGAACGGAAACCCACCACCAGCCCTACACCTTACCCTACACCTTAGCCTACTCCTGGCCCGTACGCTGGCACTGACCCGTGCATCAGCACGTAGCCTGACCCTCCCACGTTTCCGTACCCTCACCTGTGCCCTAAGCCTTGCCGTTCCCTAACCCTAACCCTAGCACGGAACGGAAACCCACCACCAGCCCTACACATTACCCTACACCGTAGCCTACTCCTGGCCCGTACGCTGGCACTGACCCGTGCATCAGCACGTAGCCTGACCCTCCCACGTTTCCGTACCCTCACCTGTGCGCTAAGCCTTGCCATTCCCTAACCCTAACCCTAGCCCGGAACGGAAACCCACCACCAGCCCTACAACTTACCCCCAAGCCGTAGCCTACTCCTGGCCCGTACGCTGGCACTGACCCGTGCGTCAGCACGTAGCCTGACCCTCCCACGTTTCCGTACCCTCACCTGTGCCCTAAGCCTTGCCGTTCCCTAACCCTAACCCTAGCCCGGAATGGAAACCCACCACCAGCCCTACACCTTACCCTACGCCGTAGCCTACTCCTGGCCCGTACGCTGGCACTGACCCGTGCGTCAGCACGTAGCCTGACCCTCCCAAGTTTCCGTACCCTCACCTGTGCCCTAAGCCTTTCCGTTCCCTAACCCTAACCCTAGCCCGGAACGGAAACCCACCACCAGCCCTACACCTTACCCCCAAGCCGTAGCCTACTCCTGGCCCGTACACTGGCACTGACCCGTGCGTCAGCACGTAGCCTAACCCTCCCACGTTTCCGTACCCTCACCTGTGCCCTAAGCCTTGCCGTTCCTTAACCCTAACCCTAGCACGGAACGGAAACCCACCACCAGCCCTACACCTTACCCTACACCGTAGCCTACTCCTGGCCCGTACGCTGGCACTGACCCGTGCATCAGCACGTAGCCTGACCCTCCCACGTTTCCGTACCCTCACCTGTTCCCTAAGCCTTGCCGTTCCCTAACCCTAACCCTAGCCCGGAACGGAAACCCACCACCAGCCCTACAACTTACCCCCAAGCCGTAGCCTACTCCTGGCCCTTACGCTGGCACTGACCCGTGCGTCACCACGTAGCCTGACCCTCCCACGTTTCCGTACCCTCACCTGTGCCCTAAGCCTTGCTGTTCCCTAACCCTAACCCTAGCCCGGAACGGAAACCCACCACCAGCCCGACACCTTACCCTACGCCGTAGCCTACTCCTGGCCCGTACGCTGGCACTGACCCATGCGTCAGCACGTAGCCTGACCCTCCCACGTTTCCGTACCCTCACCTGTGCCCTAAGCCTTGCCGTTCCCTAACCCTAACCCTAGCCCGGAACATAAACCCACCACCAGCCCTACACCTTACCCCCAAGCCGTAGCCTACTCCTGGCCCGTACGCTGGCACTGACCCGTGCGTCAGCACGTAGCCTGACCCTCCCACGTTTCCGTACCCTCACCTGTGCCCTAAGCCTTGCCATTCCCTAACCCTAACCCTAGCCCGGAACGGAAACCCACCACAGGCCTACAACTTACCCACAAGCAGTAGCCTACACCTTGCCGGTACGCTGGCACTGACCCGTGAATCAGCACGTAGCCTGACCCTCCCACGTTTCCGTACCCTCACCTGTGCCCTCAGCCTTGCCGTTCCCTAACCCTAACCCTAGCCCGGAACGGAAACCCACCACCAGCCCTACACATTACCCTACGCCGTAGCCTACTCCTGGCCCGTACGCTGGCACTGACCCGTGCATCAGCACGTAGCCTGACCCTCCCACGTTTCTGTACCCTCACCTGTGCCCTAAGCCTTGCCGTTCCCTAACCCTAAACCTAGCCCGGAATGGAAACCTACCACCAGCCCTACACCTTACCCACAATCCGTAGCCTACACCTGGCCGGTAGGCTGGCACTGACCCGTGCATCAGCACGTAGCCTGACCCTCCCACGTTTCCGTACCCTCACCTGTGCCCTAAGCCTTGCCGTTCCCTAACCCTAACCCTAGCCCGGAACGGAAACCCACCACCAGCCCTACACCTTACCCTACACCTTAGCCTACTCCTGGCCCGTACGCTGGCACTGACCCGTGCGTCACCACGTAGCCTGACCCTCCCACGTTTCCATACCCTCACCTGTGCCCTAAGCCTTGCCGTTCCCTAACCCTAACCCTAGCCCGGAACGGAAACCCACCACCAGCCCTACACCTTACCCTACGCCGTAGCCTACTCCTGGCCCGTACGCTGGCACTGACCCGTGCGTCAGCACGTAGCCTGACCCTCCCACGTTTCCGTACCCTCACCTGTGCCCTAAGCCTTGCCGTTCCCTAATCCTAACTCTAGCCGGAACGGAAACCCACCGCCAGCCCTACACCTTACCCCCAAGCCGTACCCTACTCCTGGCCCGTACGCTGGCACTGACCCGTGCGTCAGCACGTAGCCTGACCCTCCCACGTTTCCGTACCCTCACCTGTGCTCTAAACCTTGCCGTTCCCTAACCCTAACCCTAGCCCGGAACGGAAACCCACCACCAGCCCTACACCTTACCCTATGCCGTAGCCTAATCCTGGCCCGTACGCTGGCACTGACCCGTGCGTCAGCACGTAGCCTGACCCTCCCACGTTTCCGTACCCTCACCTGTGCCCTCAGCCTTGCCGTTCCCTAACCCTAACCCTAGCCCGGAACGGAAACCCACCACCAGCCCTACACCTTACTCCCAAGCCGTAGCCTACACCTGGCCTGTACGCTGGCACTGACCCGTGCGTCAGCACGTAGCCTGACCCTCCCACGTTTCCGTACCCTCACCTGTGCCCTAAGCCTTGCCGTTCCCTAACCCTAACCCTAGCCCGGAACGGAAACCCACCACCAGCCCTACACCTTACCCTACGCCGTAGCCTACTCCTGGCCCGTACGCTGGCACTGACCCGTGCGTCAGCACGTAGCCTGACCCTCCCAAGTTTCCGTACCCTCACCTGTGCCCTAAGCCTTGCAGTTCCCTAACCCTAACCCTAGCCCGGAACTGAAACCCACCAAAAGCCCTACACCTTACCCCCAAGCCGTAGCCTACTCCTGGCCCGTACGCTGGCACTGACCCGTGCGTCAGCACGTAGCCTGACCCTCCCACGTTTCTGTACCCTCACCTGTGCCCCAAGCCTTGCCGTTCCCTAACCCTAACCCTAGCCCGGAACGGAAAACCACCACCAGCCCTACATCTTACCCCCAAGCCGTAGCCTACTCCTGGCCCGTACGCTGGCACTGACTCGTGCGTCAGCACGAAGCCTGACCCTCCCACGTTTCCGTACCCTCACCTGTGCCCTAAGCCTTGCCGTTCCCTAACCCTAACCCTAGCCCGGAACGGAAACCCACCACCAGCCCTACACCTTACCCCCAAGCCGTAGCCTACTCCTGGCCCGTACGCTGGCACTGACCCATGCGTCAGCACGTAGCCTGACCCTCCCACGTTTCCGTACCCTCACCTGTGCCCTAAGCCTTGCCGTTCCCTAACTCTAACCCTAGCCCGGAACGGAAACCCACCACCAGCCCTACACCTTACCCCCAAGACGTAGCCTACTCCTGGCCCGTACGCTGGCACTGACCCGTGCGTCAGCACGTAGCCTGACCCTCCCAAGTTTCCGTACCCTCAGCTGTGCCCTAAGCCTTGCCGTTCCCTAACCCTAAACCTAGCCCGGAATGGAAACCCACCACCAGCCCTACAACTTACCCACAAGCCGTAGCCTATACCTGGCCGGTACGCTGGCACTGACCCGTGCGTCAGCACGTAGCCTGACCCTCCCACGTTTCCGTACCCTCACCTGTGCCCTAAGCCTTGCCGTTCCCTAACCCTAACCCTAGCCCGGAACGGAAACCCACCACCAGCCCTACACCTTACCCTACGCCGTAGCCTACTCCTGGCCCGTACGCTGGCACTGACCCGTGCGTCAGCACGTAGCCTGACCCTCCTACGTTTCCGTACCCTCACCTGTGCCCTAAGCCTTGCCGTTGCCTAACCCTAACCCTAGCACGGAACGGAAACCCACCACCAGCCCTACACCTTACCCTACACCGTAGCCTACTCCTGGCCCGTACGCTGGCACTGACCCGTGCATCAGCACGTAGCCTGACCCTCCCACGTTTCCGTACCCTCACCTGTGCCCTAAGCCTTGCCGTTCCCTAACCCTAACCCTAGCCCGGAACGGAAACCCACCACCAGCCCTACAACTTACCCCCAAGCCATAGCCTACTCCTGGCCCGTACGCTGGCACTGACCCGTGCGTCAGCACGTAGCCTGACCCTCCCACGTTTCCGTACCCTCACCTGTGCCCTAAGCCTTGCCGTTCCCTAACCCTAACCCTAGCCCGGAACGGAAACCCACCACCAGCCCTACACCTTACCCCCAAGCCGTAGCCTACTCCTGGCCCGTACGCTGGCACTGACCCGTGCGTCAGCACGTAGCCTGACCCTCCCACGTTTCCGTACCCTCACCTGTGCCCTAAGCGTTGCCGTTCCCTAACCCTGACCCTAGCCCGGAACGGAAACCCACCACCAGCCCTACACCTTACCCACAAGCCGTAGCCTACACCTGGCCGGTACGCTGGCACTGACCCGTGAGTCAGCACGTAGCCTGACCCTCCCACGTTTCTGTACCCTCACCTGTGCCCTAAGACTTGCCGTTCCGTAACCCTAACCCTAGCCCGGAACGGAAACCCACCACCAGCCCTACACCTTACCCTACGCCGTAGCCTACTCCTGGCCCGTACGCTGGCACTGACCCGTGCGTCAGCACGTAGCCTGACCCTCCCACGTTTCCGTACCCTCACCTGTGCCCTAAGCCTTGCCGTTCCCTAACCCTAACCCTAGCCCGGAACGGAAACCCACCACCAGCCCTACACCTTACCCACAAGCCGTAGCCTACTCCTGGCCCGTACGCTGGCACTGACCCGTGCGTCAGCACGTAGCCTGACCCTCCCACGTTTCCGTACCCTCACCTGTGCCCTAAGCCTTGCCGTTCCCTAACCCTAACCCTAGCCCGGAACGGAAACCCACCACCAGCCCTACAACTTACCCCCAAGCCGTAGCCTACTCCTGGCCCAGACGCTGGCACTGACCCTTGTGTCAGCACGTAGCCTGACCCGCCCACGTTTCCGTACCCTCACCTGTGCCCTAAGCCTTGCCGTTCCCTAACCCTAACCCTAGCCCGGAACGGAAACCCACCACCAGCCCTACACCTTACCCCCAAGCCGTAGCCTACTCCTGGCCCGTACGCTGGCACTGACCCGTGCGTCAGCACGTAGCCTGACCCTCCCACGTTTCCGTACCCTCACCTGTGCTCTAAGCCTTGCCGTTCCCTAACCCTAACTCTAGCACGGAACGGAAACCGACCACCAGCCCTGCACCTTACCCTACGCCGTAGCCTACTCCTGGCCCGTACGCTGGCACTGACCCGTGCGTCAGCACGTAGCCTGACCCTCCCACGTTTCCGTACCCTCACCTGTGCCCTAAGCCTTGCCGTTCCCTAACCCTAACCCTAGCCCGGAACGGAAACCCACCACCAGCCCTACACCTTACCCTACGCCGTAGCCTACTCCTGGCCCGTACGCTGGCACTGACCCATGCGTCAGCACGTAGCCTGACCCTCCCACGTTTCCGTACCCTCACCTGTGCCCTAAGCCTTGCCGTTCCCTAACCCTAACCCTAGCCCGGAACGGAAACCCACCACCAGCCCTCCACCTTACCCTACGCCGTAGCTTACTCCTGACCCGTACGCTGGCACTGACCCATGCGTCAGCACGTAGCCTGACCCTCCCACGTTTCCGTACCCTCACCTGTGCCCTAAGCCTTGCCGTTCCCTAACCCTAACCCTAGCCCGGAACGGAAACCCACCACCAGCCCTACAACTTACCCCCAAGCCGTAGCCTACTCCTGGCCCGTACGGTGGCACTGAACCATGCGTCAGCACGTAGCCTGACCCTCCCACGTTTCCGTACACTCACCTGTGCCCTAAGCCTTGCCGTTCCCTAACCCTAACCCTAGCCCGGAACGGAAACCCAACACCAGCCCTACACCTTACCCCCAAGCCGTAGCCTACTCCTGGCCCGTACGCTGGCACTGACCCGTGCGTCAGCACGTAGCCTGACGCTCCCACGTTTCCGTACCCTCACCTGTGCCCTAAGCCTTGCCGTTCCCTAACCCTAACCCTAGCCCGGAACAGAAACCCACCACCAGCCCTACAACTTACCCCCAAGCCGTACCCTACTCCTGGCCCGTACGCTGGCACTGACCCGTGCGTCAGCACGTAGCCTGACCCTCCCACGTTTCCGTACCCTCACCTGTGCCCTAAGCCTTGCCGTTCCCTAACCCTAACCCTAGCCCGGAACGGAAACCCACCACCAGCCCTACACCTTACCCTACGCCGTAGCCTAATCCTGGCCCGTACGCTGGCACTGACCCGTGCGTCAGCACGTAGCCTGACCCTCCCACGTTTCCGTACCCTCACCTGTGCCCTAAGCCTTGCCGTTCCCTAACCCTAACCCTAGCCCGGAACGGAAACCCACCACCAGCCCTACACCTTACCCCCAAGCCGTAGCCTACACCTGGCCTGTACGCTGGCACTGACCCGTGCGTCAGCACGTAGCCAGACCCTCCCACGTTTCCGTACCCTCACCTGTGCCCTAAGCCTAGCCGTTCCCTAACCCTAACCCTAGCCCGGAACGGAAACCCCCCACCAGCCCTACACCTTACCCTACGCCGTAGCCTACTCCTGGCCCGTACGCTGGCACTGACCCGTGCGTCAGCACGTAGCCTGACCCTCCCAAGTTTCCGTACCCTGACCTGT
Organism: Mesoplodon mirus; assembly: GCF_964341445.2. NCBI lineage: Eukaryota > Metazoa > Chordata > Mammalia > Artiodactyla > Ziphiidae > Mesoplodon > Mesoplodon mirus. The sequence continues at coordinate 199,669 of NW_028295405.1, forward strand.
GCCCTAAGCCTTGCCGTTCCCTAACCCTAACCCTAGCCCGGAACGGAAACCCACCAAAAGCCCTACACCTTACCCCCAAGCCGTAGCCTACTCCTGGCCCGTACGCTGGCACTGACCCTTGCGTCAGCACGTAGCCTGACCCTCCCACGTTTCCGTACCCTCACCTGTGCCCTAAGCCTTGCCGTTCCCTAACCCTAACCCTAGCCCGGAACGGAAACCCACCACCAGCCCTACAACTTACCAAGCCGTAACCTACTCCTGGCCCGTACGCTGGCACTGACCCGTGCGTCAGCACGTAGCCTGACCCTCCCACGTTTCTGTACCCTCACCTGTGCCCTAAGCCTTGCCGTTCCCTAACCCTAACCCTAGCCCGGAACGGAAACCCACCACCAGCCCTACACCTTACCCTACACCTTAGCCTACTCCTGGCCCGTAGGCTGGCACTGACCCGTGCATCAGCACGTAGCCTGACCCTCCCACGTTTCCGTACCCTCACCTGTGCCCTAAGCCTTGCCGTTCCCTAACCCTAACCCTAGCCCGGAACGGAAACCCACCACCAGCCCTACACCTTACCCTACGCCGTAGCCTACTCCTGGCCCGTACGCTGGCACTGACCCGTGCGTCAGCACGTATCCTGACCCTCCCACGTTTCCGTACCCTCACCTGTGCCCTCAGCCTTGCCGTTCCCTAACCCTAACCCTAGCCCGGAACGGAAACCCACCACCAGCCCTACACCTTACCCTACGCCGTAGCCTACTACTGGCCCGTACGCTGAAACTGACCCGTGCGTCAGCACGTAGCCTGACCCTCCCACGTTTCTGTACCCTCACATGTGCCCTAAGCCTTGCCGTTCCCTAACCCTAAACCTAGCCCGGAATGGAAACCCACCACCAGCCGTACACCTTACCCACAAGCCGTAGCCTACACCTGGCCGGTACGCTGGCACTGACCCGTGCATCAGCTCGTAGCCTGACCCTCCCACGTTTCCGTACCCTCACCTGTGCCCTAAGCCTTGCCGTTCCCTAACCCTAACCCTAGCCCGGAACGGAAACCCACCACCAGCCCTACACCTTACCCTACACCTTAGCCTACTCCTGGCCCGTACGCTGGCACTGACCCGTGCATCAGCACGTAGCCTGACCCTCCCACGTTTCCGTACCCTCACCTGTGCCCTAAGCCTTGCCGTTCCCTAACCCTAACCCTAGCACGGAACGGAAACCCACCACCAGCCCTACACATTACCCTACACCGTAGCCTACTCCTGGCCCGTACGCTGGCACTGACCCGTGCATCAGCACGTAGCCTGACCCTCCCACGTTTCCGTACCCTCACCTGTGCCCTAAGCCTTGCCATTCCCTAACCCTAACCCTAGCCCGGAACGGAAACCGACCACCAGCCCTACAACTTACCCCCAAGCCGTAGCCTACTCCTGGCCCGTACGCTGGCACTGACCCGTGCGTCAGCACGTAGCCTGACCCTCCCACGTTTCCGTACCCTCACCTGTGCCCTAAGCCTTGCCGTTCCCTAACCCTAACCCTAGCCCGGAACGGAAACCCACCACCAGCCCTACACCTTACCCTACACCGTAGCCTACTCCTGGCCCGTACGCTGAAACTGACCCGTGCATCAGCACGTAGCCTGACCCTCCCACGTTTCCGTACCCTCACCTGTGCACTAAGCCTTGCCGTTCCCTAACCCTAACCCTAGCCCGGAACGGAAACCCACCACCAGCCCTACAACTTACCCCCAAGCCGTAGCCTACTACTGGCCCGTACGCTGGCACTGACCCGTGCGTCACCACGTAGCCTGACCCTCCCACGTTTCCGTACCCTCACCAGTGCCCTAAGCCTTGCCGTTCCCTAACCCTAACCCTAGCCCGGAACGGAAACCCACCACCAGCCCTCCACCTTACCCTACGCCGTAGCCTACTCCTGGCCCGTACGCTGGCACTGACCCATGCGTCAGCACGTAGCCTGACCCTCCCACGTTTCCGTACCCTCACCTGTGCCCTAAGCCTTGCCGTTCCCTAACCCTAACCCTAGCCCGGAACGGAAACCCACCACCAGCCCTACACCTTACCCCCAAGCCGTAGCCTACTCCTGGCCCGTACGCTGGCACTGACCCGTGCGTCAGCACGTAGCCTAAACCTCCCACGTTTCCGTACCCTCACCTGTGCCCTAAGCCTTGCCGTTCCCTAACCCTAACCCTAGCCCGGAACGGAAACCCACCACCAGCCCTACACCTTACCCACAAGCAGTAGCCTACACCTGGCCCGTACGCTGGCACTGACCCGTGCATCAGCACGTAGCCTGACCCTCCCACGTTTCCGTACCCTCACCTGTGCCCTAAGCCTTGCCGTTCCCTAACCCTAACCCTAGCCCGGAACGGAAACCCACCACCAGCCCGACACCTTACCCTACGCCGTAGCCTACTCCTGGCCCGTTCGCTGGCACTGACCCGTGCGTCAGCACGTAGCCTGACCCTCCCACGTTTCCGTACCCTCACCTGTGCCCTCAGCCTTCCCGTTCCCTAACCCTAACCCTAGCCCGGAACGGAAACCCACAACCAGCCCTACACATTACCCTACGCCGTAGCCTATTCCTGGCCCGTACGCTGGCACTGACCCGTGCATCAGCACGTAGCCTGACCCTCCCACGTTTCTGTACCCTCACCTGTGCCCTAAGCCTTGCCGTTCCCTAACCCTAAACCTAGCCCGGAATGGAAACCTACCACCAGCCCTACACCTTACCCACAAGCCGTAGCCTACACCTGGCCGGTACGCTAGCACTGACCCGTGCATCAGCACGTAGCCTGACCCTCCCACGTTTCCGTACCCTCACCTGTGCCCTAAGCCTTGCCGTTCCCTAACCCTAACCCTAGCCCGGAACGGAAACCCACCACCAGCCCTACACCTTACCCTACACCTTAGCCTACTCCTGGCCCGTACGCTGGCACTGACCCGTGCGTCACCACGTAGCCTGACCCTCCCACGTTTCCATACCCTCACCTGTGCCCTAAGCCTTGCCGTTCCCTAACCCTAACCCTAGCCCGGAACGGAAACCCACCACCAGCCCTACACCTTACAAACAAGCAGTAGCCTACTCCTGGCCGGTACGCTGGCACTGACCCGTGTATCAGCACGTAGCCTGACCCTCCCACGTTTCCGTACCCTCACCTGTGCCCTAAGCCTTGCCGTTCCCTAACCCTAACCCTAGCCCGGAACGGAAACCCACCACCAGCCCTACACCTTACCCTACGCCGTAGCCTACTCCTGGCCCGTACGCTGGCACTGACCCGTGCGTCAGCACGTAGCCTGACCCTCCCACGTTTCCGTACCCTCACCTGTGCCCTAAGCCTTGCCGTTCCCTAATCCTAACTCTAGCCGGAACCAAACCCACCGCCAGCCCTACACCTGACCCCCAAGCCGTACCCTACTCCTGGCCCGTACGCTGGAACTGACCCGTGCGTCAGCACGTAGCCTGACCCTCCCACGTTTCCGTACCCTCACCTGTGCTCTAAACCTTGCCGTTCCCTAACCCTAACCCTAGCCCGGAACGGAAACCCACCACCAGCCCTACACCTTACCCTACGCCGTAGCCTAATCCTGGCCCGTACGCTGGCACTGACCTGTGCGTCAGCACGTAGGCTGACCCTCCCACGTTTCCGTACCCTCACCTGTGCCCTAAGCCTTGCCGTTCCCTAACCCTAACCCTAGCCCGGAACGGAAACCCACCACCAGCCCTACAACTTACCCCCAAGCCGTAGCCTACACCTGGCCTGTACGCTGGCACTGACCCGTGCGTCAGCACGTAGCCTGACCCTCCCACGTTTCCGTACCCTCACCTGTGCCCTAAGCCTTGCCGTTCCCTAACCCTAACCCTAGCCCGGAACGGAAACCCACCACCAGCCCTACACCTTACCCTAAGCCGTAGCCTACTCCTGGCCCGTACGCTGCCACTGACCCGTGCGTCAGCACGTAGCCTGACCCTCCCAAGTTTCCGTACCCTCACGTGTGCCCTAAGCCTTGCCGTTCCCTAACCCTAACCCTAGCCCGGAACTGAAACCCACCAAAAGCCCTACATCTTACCCCCAAGCCGTAGCCTACTCCTGGCCCGTACGCTGGCACTGACCCGTGCGTCAGCACGTAGCCTGACCCTCCCACGTTTCTGTACCCTCACCTGTGCCCCAAGCCTTGCCGTTCCCTAACCCTAACCCTAGCCCGGAACGGAAACCCACCACCAGCCCTACAACTTACCCCCAAGCCGTAGCCTACTCCTGGCCCGTACGCTGGCACTGACCCGTGCGTCAGCACGTAGCCTGACCCTCCCACGTTTCCGTACCCTCACCTGTGCCCTAAGCCTTGCCGTTCCCTAACCCTAACCCTAGCCCGGAACAGAAACCCACCACCAGCCCTACACCTTACCCACAAGCAGTAGCCTACACCTGGCCGGTACGCTGGCACTGACCCGTGCATCAGCACGTAGCCTGACCCTCCCACGTTTCCGTACCCTCACCTGTGCCCTAAGCCTTGCCGTTCCCTAACCCTAACCCTAGCCCGGAACGGAAACCCACCACCAGCCCTACACCTTACCCTACGCCGTAGCCTACTCCTGGCCCGTACGCTGGCACTGACCCGTGCGTCAGCACGTAGCCTGAACCTCCCACGTTTCCGTACCCTCACCTGTGCCCTAAGCCTTGCCGTTCCCTAACCCTAACCCTAGCCCGGAACGGAAACCCACCACCAGCCCTACACCTTACCCACAAGCAGTAGCCTACACCTGGCCGGTACGCTGGCACTGACCCGTGCATCAGCACGTAGCCTGACCCTCCCACGTTTCCGTACCCTCACCTGTGCCCTAAGCCTTGCCGTTCCCTAACCCTAACCCTAGCCCGGAACGGAAACCCACCACCAGCCCTACACCTTACCCTACGCCGTAGCCTACTCCTGGCCCGTACGCTGGCACTGACCCGTGCGTCAGCACGTAGCCTGACCCTCCCACGTTTCCGTACCCTCACCTGTGCCCTAAGCCTTGCCGTTCCCTAACCCTAACCCTAGCACGGAACGGAAACCCACCACCAGCCCTACACATTACCCTACACCGTAGCCTACTCCTGGCCCGTACGCTGGCACTGACCCGTGCATCAGCACGTAGCCTGACCCTCCCACGTTTCCGTACCCTCACCTGTGCCCTAAGCCTTGCCATTCCCTAACCCTAACCCTAGCCCGGAACGGAAACCCACCACCAGCCCTACAACTTACCCCCAAGCCGTAGCCTACTCCTGGCCCGTACGCTGGCACTGACCCGTGCGTCAGCACGTAGCCTGACCCTCCCACGTTTCCGTACCCTCACCTGTGCCCTAAGCCTTGCCGTTCCCTAACCCTAACCCTAGCCCGGAACGGAAACCCACCACCAGCCCTACACCTTACCCCCAAGCCGTAGCCTACTCCTGGCCCGTACGCTGGCACTGACCCGTGCGTCAGCACGTAGCCTGACCCTCCCACGTTTCCGTACCCTCGCCTGTGCCCTAAGCCTTGCCGTTCCCTAACCCTAACCCTAGCCCGGAACGGAAACCCACCACCAGCCCTACACCTTACCCACAAGCAGTAGCCTACACCTGGCCGGTACGCTGGCACTGACCCGTGCATCAGCACGTAGCCTGACCCTCCCACGTTTCCGTACCCTCACCTGTGCCCTAAGCCTTGCCGTTCCCTAACCCTAACCCTAGCCCGGAACGGAAACCCACCACCAGCCCTACACCTTACCCCAAAGCCTTAGCCTACACCTGGCCTGTACGCTGGCACTGACCCGTGCGTCAGCACGTAGCCTGACCCTCCCACGTTTCCGTACCCTCACCTGTGCCCTAAGCCTTGCCGTTCCCTAACCCTAACCCTAACCCGGAACGGCAACCCACCACCAGCCCTACACCTTACCCTACGCCGTAGCCTAATCCTGGCCCGTACACTGGCACTGACCCGTGCGTCAGCACGTAGCCAGACCCTCCCAAGTTTCGGTACCCTCACCTGTGCCCTAAGCCTTGCCGTTCCCTAACCCTAACCCTAGCCCGGAACGGAAACCCACCAAAAGCCCTACAACTTACTCCCAAGCCGTAGCCTACTACTGGCCCGTACGCTGGCACTGACCCGTGCGTCAGCACGTAGCCTGACCCTCCCACGTTTCCGTACCCTCACCTGTGCCCTCAGCCTTCCCGTTCCCTAACCCTAACCCTAGCCCGGAACGGAAACCCACAACCAGCCCTACACATTACCCTACGCCGTAGCCTATTCCTGGCCCGTACGCTGGCACTGACCCGTGCATCAGCACGTAGCCTGACCCTCCCACGTTTCTGTACCCTCACCTGTGCCCTAAGCCTTGCCGTTCCCTAACCCTAAACCTAGCCCGGAATGGAAACCTACCACCAGCCCTACACCTTACCCACAAGCCGTAGCCTACACCTGGCCGGTACGCTAGCACTGACCCGTGCATCAGCACGTAGCCTGACCCTCCCACGTTTCCGTACCCTCACCTGTGCCCTAAGCCTTGCCGTTCCCTAACCCTAACCCTAGCCCGGAACGGAAACCCACCACCAGCCCTACACCTTACCCTACACCTTAGCCTACTCCTGGCCCGTACGCTGGCACTGACCCGTGCGTCACCACGTAGCCTGACCCTCCCACGTTTCCATACCCTCACCTGTGCCCTAAGCCTTGCCGTTCCCTAACCCTAACCCTAGCCCGGAACGGAAACCCACCACCAGCCCTACACCTTACACACAAGCAGTAGCCTACTCCTGGCCGGTACGCTGGCACTGACCCGTGTATCAGCACGTAGCCTGACCCTCCCACGTTTCCGTACCCTCACCTGTGCCCTAAGCCTTGCCGTTCCCTAACCCTAACCCTAGCCCGGAACGGAAACCCACCACCAGCCCTACACCTTACCCTACGCCGTAGCCTACTCCTGGCCCGTACGCTGGCACTGACCCGTGCGTCAGCACGTAGCCTGACCCTCCCACGTTTCCGTACCCTCACCTGTGCCCTCAGCCTTGCCATTCCCTAACCCTAACCCTAGCCAGGAACGGAAAGCCACCACCAGCCCTACACCTTACCCTACGCCGTAGCCTACTCCTGGCCCGTACGCTGGCACTGACCCATGCGTCAGCACGTAGCCTGAACCTCCCACGTTTCTGTACCCTCACCTGTGCCCTAAGCCTTGCCGTTCCCTAACCCTAAACCTAGCCCGGAATGGAAACCCACCACCAGCCCTACACCTTACCCACAAGCCGTAGCCTACACCTGGCCGGTACGCTGGCACTGACCCGTGCATCAGCACGTAGCCTGACCCTCCCACGTTTCCATACCCTCACCTGTGCCCTAAGCCTTGCCGTTCCCTAACCCTAACCCTAGCCCGGAACGGAAACCCACCACCAGCCCTACACCTTACCCTACGCCGTACCCTACTCCTGGCCCGTACGCTGGCACTGACCCGTGCGTCAGCACGTAGCCTGACCCTCCCACGTTTCCGTACCCTCACCTGTGCCCTAAGCCTTGCCGTTCCCTAATCCTAACTCTAGCCGGAACCAAACCCACCGCCAGCCCTAGACCTGACCCCCAAGCCGTACCCTACTCCTGGCCCGTACGCTGGAACTGACCCGTGCGTCAGCACGTAGCCTGACCCTCCCACGTTTCCGTACCCTCACCTGTGCTCTAAACCTTGCCGTTCCCTAACCCTAACCCTAGCCCGGAACGGAAACCCACCACCAGCCCTACACCTTACCCTACGCCGTAGCCTAATCCTGGCCCGTACGCTGGCACTGACCTGTGCGTCAGCACGTAGCCTGACCCTCCCACGTTTCCGTACCCTCACCTGTGCCCTAAGCCTTGCCGTTCCCTAACCCTAACCCTAGCCCGGAACGGAAACCCACCACCAGCCCTACAACTTACCCCCAAGCCGTAGCCTACACCTGGCCTGTACGCTGGCACTGACCCGTGCGTCAGCACGTAGCCTGACCCTCCCACGTTTCCGTACCCTCACCTGTGCCCTAAGCCTTGCCGTTCCCTAACCCTAACCCTAGCCCGGAACGGAAACCCACCACCAGCCCTACACCTTACCCTAAGCCGTAGCCTACTCCTGGCCCGTACGCTGCCACTGACCCGTGCGTCAGCACGTAGCCTGACCCTCCCAAGTTTCCGTACCCTCACGTGTGCCCTAAGCCTTGCCGTTCCCTAACCCTAACCCTAGCCCGGAACTGAAACCCACCAAAAGCCCTACATCTTACCCCCAAGCCGTAGCCTACTCCTGGCCCGTACGCTGGCACTGACCCGTGCGTCAGCACGTAGCCTGACCCTCCCACGTTTCTGTACCCTCACCTGTGCCCCAAGCCTTGCCGTTCCCTAACCCTAACCCTAGCCCGGAACGGAAACCCACCACCAGCCCTACAACTTACCCCCAAGCCGTAGCCTACTCCTGGCCCGTACGCTGGCACTGACCCGTGCGTCAGCACGTAGCCTGACCCTCCCACGTTTCCGTACCCTCACCTGTGCCCTAAGCCTTGCCGTTCCCTAACCCTAACCCTAGCCCGGAACAGAAACCCACCACCAGCCCTACACCTTACCCACAAGCAGTAGCCTACACCTGGCCGGTACGCTGGCACTGACCCGTGCATCAGCACGTAGCCTGACCCTCCCACGTTTCCGTACCCTCACCTGTGCCCTAAGCCTTGCCGTTCCCTAACCCTAACCCTAGCCCGGAACGGAAACCCACCACCAGCCCTACACCTTACCCTACGCCGTAGCCTACTCCTGGCCCGTACGCTGGCACTGACCCGTGCGTCAGCACGTAGCCTGAACCTCCCACGTTTCCGTACCCTCACCTGTGCTCTAAGCCTTGCCGTTCCCTAACCCTAACCCTAGCCCGGAACGGAAACCCACCACCAGCCCTACACCTTACCCACAAGCAGTAGCCTACACCTGGCCGGTACGCTGGCACTGACCCGTGCATCAGCACGTAGCCTGACCCTCCCACGTTTCCGTACCCTCACCTGTGCCCTAAGCCTTGCCGTTCCCTAACCCTAACCCTAGCCCGGAACGGAAACCCACCACCAGCCCTACACCTTACCCTACGCCGTAGCCTACTCCTGGCCCGTACGCTGGCACTGACCCGTGCGTCAGCACGTAGCCTGACCCTCCCACGTTTCCGTACCCTCACCTGTGCCCTAAGCCTTGCCGTTCCCTAACCCTAACCCTAGCACGGAACGGAAACCCACCACCAGCCCTACACATTACCCTACACCGTAGCCTACTCCTGGCCCGTACGCTGGCACTGACCCGTGCATCAGCACGTAGCCTGACCCTCCCACGTTTCCGTACCCTCACCTGTGCCCTAAGCCTTGCCATTCCCTAACCCTAACCCTAGCCCGGAACGGAAACCCACCACCAGCCCTACAACTTACCCCCAAGCCGTAGCCTACTCCTGGCCCGTACGCTGGCACTGACCCGTGCGTCAGCACGTAGCCTGACCCTCCCACGTTTCCGTACCCTCACCTGTGCCCTAAGCCTTGCCGTTCCCTAACCCTAACCCTAGCCCGGAACGGAAACCCACCACCAGCCCTACACCTTACCCCCAAGCCGTAGCCTACTCCTGGCCCGTACGCTGGCACTGACCTGTGCGTCAGCACGTAGCCTGACCCTCCCACGTTTCCGTACCCTCGCCTGTGCCCTAAGCCTTGCCGTTCCCTAACCCTAACCCTAGCCCGGAACGGAAACCCACCACCAGCCCTACACCTTACCCACAAGCAGTAGCCTACACCTGGCCGGTACGCTGGCACTGACCCGTGCATCAGCACGTAGCCTGACCCTCCCACGTTTCCGTACCCTCACCTGTGCCCTAAGCCTTGCCGTTCCCTAACCCTAACCCTAGCCCGGAACGGAAACCCACCACCAGCCCTACACCTTACCCCAAAGCCTTAGCCTACACCTGGCCTGTACGCTGGCACTGACCCGTGCGTCAGCACGTAGCCTGACCCTCCCACGTTTCCGTACCCTCACCTGTGCCCTAAGCCTTGCCGTTCCCTAACCCTAACCCTAACCCGGAACGGCAACCCACCACCAGCCCTACACCTTACCCTACGCCGTAGCCTAATCCTGGCCCGTACACTGGCACTGACCCGTGCGTCAGCACGTAGCCAGACCCTCCCAAGTTTCGGTACCCTCACCTGTGCCCTAAGCCTTGCCGTTCCCTAACCCTAACCCTAGCCCGGAACGGAAACCCACCAAAAGCCCTACAACTTACTCCCAAGCCGTAGCCTACTACTGGCCCGTACGCTGGCACTGACCCGTGCGTCAGCACGTAGCCTGACCCTCCCACGTTTCCGTACCCTCACCTGTGCCCTAAGCCTTGCCGTTCCCTAACCCTAACCCTAGCCCGGAACGGAAACCCACCACCAGCCCTACAACTTACCCCCAAGCCGTAGACTACTCCTGGCCCGTAGGCTGGCACTGACCCGTGCGTCAGCACGTAGCCTGACCCTCCCACGCTTCCGTACCCTCACCTGTGCCCTAAGCCTTGCCGTTCCTTAACCCTAACCCTAGCACGGAACGGAAACCCACCACCAGCCCTACACCTTACCCTACACCGTAGCCTACTCCTGGCCCGTACGCTGGCACTGGCCCGTGCATCAGCACGTAGCCTGACCCTCCCACGTTTCCGTACCCTCACCTGTGCCCTAAGCCTTGCCGTTCCCTAACCCTAACCCTAGCCCGGAACGGAAACCCACCACCAGCCCTACACCTTACCCTACGCCGTAGCCTACTCCTGGCCCGTACGCTGGCACTGACCCGTGCGTCAGCACGTAGCCTGACCCTCCCACGTTTCCGTACCCTCACCTGTGCCCTCAGCCTTGCCATTCCCTAACCCTAACCCTAGCCCGGAACGGAAAGCCACCACCAGCCCTACACCTTACCCTACGCCGTAGCCTACTCCTGGCCCGTACGCTGGCACTGACCCATGCGTCAGCACGTAGCCTGAACCTCCCACGTTTCTGTACCCTCACCTGTGCCCTAAGCCTTGCCGTTCCCTAACCCTAATCCTAGCCCGGAATGGAAACCCACCACCAGCCCTACACCTTACCCACAAGCCGTAGCCTACACCTGGCCGGTACGCTGGCACTGACCCGTGCATCAGCACGTAGCCTGACCCTCCCACGTTTCCGTACCCTCACCTGTGCCCTAAGCCTTGCCGTTCCCTAACCCTAACCCTAGCCCGGAACGGAAACCCACCACCAGCCCTACAACTGACCCCCAAGCCGTACCCTACTCCTGGCCCGTACGCTGGAACTGACCCGTGCGTCAGCACGTAGCCTGACCCTCCCACGTTTCCGTACCCTCACCTGTGCTCTAAACCTTGCCGTTCCCTAACCCTAACCCTAGCCCGGAACGGAAACCCACCACCAGCCCTACACCTTACCCTACGCCGTAGCCTAATCCTGGCCCGTACGCTGGCACTGACCCGTGCGTCAGCACGTAGCCTGACCCTCCCACGTTTCTGTACCCTCACCTGTGCCCTAAGCCTTGCCGTTCCCTAACCCTAACCCTAGCCCGGAACGGAAACACACCACCAGCCCTACACCTTACCCCCAAGCCGTAGCCTACACCTGGCCTGTACGCTGGCACTGACCCGTGCGTCAGCACGTAGCCTGACCCTCCCACGTTTCCGTACCCTCACCTGTGCCCTAAGCCTTGCCGTTCCCTAACCCTAACCCTAGCCCGGAACGGAAACCCACCACCAGCCCTACACCTTACCCTAAGCCGTAGCCTACTCCTGGCCCGTACGCTGGCACTGACCCGTGCGTCAGCACGTAGCCTGACCCTCCCAAGTTTCCGTACCCTCACGTGTGCACTAAGCCTTGCCGTTCCCTAACCCTAACCCTAGCCCGGAACTGAAACCCACCAAAAGCCCTACATCTTACCCCCAAGCCGTAGCCTACTCCTGGCCCGTACGCTGGCACTGACCCGTGCGTCAGCACGTAGCCTGACCCTCCCACGTTTCTGTACCCTCACCTGTGCCCCAAGCCTTGCCGTTCCCTAACCCTAACCCTAGCCCGGAACGGAAACCCACCACCAGCCCTACAACTTACCCCCAAGCCGTAGCCTACTCCTGGCCCGTACGCTGGCACTGACCCGTGCGTCAGCACGTAGCCTGACCCTCCCACGTTTCCGTACCCTCACCTGTGCCCTAAGCCTTGCCGTTACCTAACCCTAACCCTAGCCCGGAACGGAAACCCACCACCAGCCCTACACCTTACCCACAAGCAGTAGCCTACACCTGGCCGGTACGCTGGCACTGACCAGTGCATCAGCACGTAGCCTGACCCTCCCACGTTTCCGTACCCTCACCTGTGCCCTAAGCCTTGCCGTTCCCTAACCCTAACCCTAGCCCGGAACGGAAACCCACCACCAGCCCTACACCTTACCCTACGCCGTAGCCTACTCCTGGCCCGTACGCTGGCACTGACCCGTGCGTCAGCACGTAGCCTGAACCTCCCACGTTTCCGTACCCTCACCTGTGCCCTAAGCCTTGCCGTTCCCTAACCCTAACCCTAGCCCGGAACGGAAACACACCACCAGCCCTACACCTTACCCACAAGCAGTAGCCTACACCTGGCCGGTACGCTGGCACTGACCCGTGCATCAGCACGTAGCCTGACCCTCCCACGTTTCCGTACCCTCACCTGTGCCCTAAGCCTTGCCGTTCCCTAACCCTAACCCTAGCCCGGAACGGAAACCCACCACCAGCCCTACACCTTACCCTACGCCGTAGCCTACTCCTGGCCCGTACGCTGGCACTGACCCGTGCGTCAGCACGTAGCCTGACCCTCCCACGTTTCCGTACCCTCACCTGTGCCCTCAGCCTTGCCATTCCCTAACCCTAACCCTAGCCAGGAACGGAAAGCCACCACCAGCCCTACACCTTACCCTACGCCGTAGCCTACTCCTGGCCCGTACGCTGGCACTGACCCATGCGTCAGCACGTAGCCTGAACCTCCCACGTTTCTGTACCCTCACCTGTGCCCTAAGCCTTGCCGTTCCCTAACCCTAAACCTAGCCCGGAATGGAAACCCACCACCAGCCCTACACCTTACCCACAAGCCGTAGCCTACACCTGGCCGGTACGCTGGCACTGACCCGTGCATCAGCACGTAGCCTGACCCTCCCACGTTTCCATACCCTCACCTGTGCCCTAAGCCTTGCCGTTCCCTAACCCTAACCCTAGCCCGGAACGGAAACCCACCACCAGCCCTACACCTTACCCTACGCCGTACCCTACTCCTGGCCCGTACGCTGGCACTGACCCGTGCGTCAGCACGTAGCCTGACCCTCCCACGTTTCCGTACCCTCACCTGTGCCCTAAGCCTTGCCGTTCCCTAATCCTAACTCTAGCCGGAACCAAACCCACCGCCAGCCCTACACCTGACCCCCAAGCCGTACCCTACTCCTGGCCCGTACGCTGGAACTGACCCGTGCGTCAGCACGTAGCCTGACCCTCCCACGTTTCCGTACCCTCACCTGTGCTCTAAACCTTGCCGTTCCCTAACCCTAACCCTAGCCCGGAACGGAAACCCACCACCAGCCCTACACCTTACCCTACGCCGTAGCCTAATCCTGGCCCGTACGCTGGCACTGACCTGTGCGTCAGCACGTAGCCTGACCCTCCCACGTTTCCGTACCCTCACCTGTGCCCTAAGCCTTGCCGTTCCCTAACCCTAACCCTAGCCCGGAACGGAAACCCACCACCAGCCCTACAACTTACCCCCAAGCCGTAGCCTACACCTGGCCTGTACGCTGGCACTGACCCGTGCGTCAGCACGTAGCCTGACCCTCCCACGTTTCCGTACCCTCACCTGTGCCCTAAGCCTTGCCGTTCCCTAACCCTAACCCTAGCCCGGAACGGAAACCCACCACCAGCCCTACACCTTACCCTAAGCCGTAGCCTACTCCTGGCCCGTACGCTGCCACTGACCCGTGCGTCAGCACGTAGCCTGACCCTCCCAAGTTTCCGTACCCTCACGTGTGCCCTAAGCCTTGCCGTTCCCTAACCCTAACCCTAGCCCGGAACTGAAACCCACCAAAAGCCCTACATCTTACCCCCAAGCCGTAGCCTACTCCTGGCCCGTACGCTGGCACTGACCCGTGCGTCAGCACGTAGCCTGACCCTCCCACGTTTCTGTACCCTCACCTGTGCCCCAAGCCTTGCCGTTCCCTAACCCTAACCCTAGCCCGGAACGGAAACCCACCACCAGCCCTACAACTTACCCCCAAGCCGTAGCCTACTCCTGGCCCGTACGCTGGCACTGACCCGTGCGTCAGCACGTAGCCTGACCCTCCCACGTTTCCGTACCCTCACCTGTGCCCTAAGCCTTGCCGTTCCCTAACCCTAACCCTAGCCCGGAACAGAAACCCACCACCAGCCCTACACCTTACCCACAAGCAGTAGCCTACACCTGGCCGGTACGCTGGCACTGACCCGTGCATCAGCACGTAGCCTGACCCTCCCACGTTTCCGTACCCTCACCTGTGCCCTAAGCCTTGCCGTTCCCTAACCCTAACCCTAGCCCGGAACGGAAACCCACCACCAGCCCTACACCTTACCCTACGCCGTAGCCTACTCCTGGCCCGTACGCTGGCACTGACCCGTGCGTCAGCACGTAGCCTGAACCTCCCACGTTTCCGTACCCTCACCTGTGCCCTAAGCCTTGCCGTTCCCTAACCCTAACCCTAGCCCGGAACGGAAACCCACCACCAGCCCTACACCTTACCCACAAGCAGTAGCCTACACCTGGCCGGTACGCTGGCACTGACCCGTGCATCAGCACGTAGCCTGACCCTCCCACGTTTCCGTACCCTCACCTGTGCCCTAAGCCTTGCCGTTCCCTAACCCTAACCCTAGCCCGGAACGGAAACCCACCACCAGCCCTACACCTTACCCTACGCCGTAGCCTACTCCTGGCCCGTACGCTGGCACTGACCCGTGCGTCAGCACGTAGCCTGACCCTCCCACGTTTCCGTACCCTCACCTGTGCCCTAAGCCTTGCCGTTCCCTAACCCTAACCCTAGCACGGAACGGAAACCCACCACCAGCCCTACACATTACCCTACACCGTAGCCTACTCCTGGCCCGTACGCTGGCACTGACCCGTGCATCAGCACGTAGCCTGACCCTCCCACGTTTCCGTACCCTCACCTGTGCCCTAAGCCTTGCCATTCCCTAACCCTAACCCTAGCCCGGAACGGAAACCCACCACCAGCCCTACAACTTACCCCCAAGCCGTAGCCTACTCCTGGCCCGTACGCTGGCACTGACCCGTGCGTCAGCACGTAGCCTGACCCTCCCACGTTTCCGTACCCTCACCTGTGCCCTAAGCCTTGCCGTTCCCTAACCCTAACCCTAGCCCGGAACGGAAAACCACCACCAGCCCTACACCTTACCCCCAAGCCGTAGCCTACTCCTGGCCCGTACGCTGGCACTGACCCGTGCGTCAGCACGTAGCCTGACCCTCCCACGTTTCCGTACGCTCGCCTGTGCCCTAAGCCTTGCCGTTCCCTAACCCTAACCCTAGCCCGGAACGGAAACCCACCACCAGCCCTACACCTTACCCACAAGCAGTAGCCTACACCTGGCCGGTACGCTGGCACTGACCCGTGCATCAGCACGTAGCCTGACCCTCCCACGTTTCCGTACCCTCACCTGTGCCCTAAGCCTTGCCGTTCCCTAACCCTAACCCTAGCCCGGAACGGAAACCCACCACCAGCCCTACACCTTACCCCAAAGCCTTAGCCTACACCTGGCCTGTACGCTGGCACTGACCCGTGCGTCAGCACGTAGCCTGACCCTCCCACGTTTCCGTACCCTCACCTGTGCCCTAAGCCTTGCCGTTCCCTAACCCTAACCCTAACCCGGAACGGCAACCCACCACCAGCCCTACACCTTACCCTACGCCGTAGCCTAATCCTGGCCCGTACACTGGCACTGACCCGTGCGTCAGCACGTAGCCAGACCCTCCCAAGTTTCGGTACCCTCACCTGTGCCCTAAGCCTTGCCGTTCCCTAACCCTAACCCTAGCCCGGAACGGAAACCCACCAAAAGCCCTACAACTTACTCCCAAGCCGTAGCCTACTACTGGCCCGTACGCTGGCACTGACCCGTGCGTCAGCACGTAGCCTGACCCTCCCACGTTTCCGTACCCTCACCTGTGCCCTAAGCCTTGCCGTTCCCTAACCCTAACCCTAGCCCGGAACGGAAACCCACCACCAGCCCTACAACTTACCCCCAAGCCGTAGACTACTCCTGGCCCGTAGGCTGGCACTGACCCGTGCGTCAGCACGTAGCCTGACCCTCCCACGCTTCCGTACCCTCACCTGTGCCCTAAGCCTTGCCGTTCCTTAACCCTAACCCTAGCACGGAACGGAAACCCACCACCAGCCCTACACCTTACCCTACACCGTAGCCTACTCCTGGCCCGTACGCTGGCACTGGCCCGTGCATCAGCACGTAGCCTGACCCTCCCACGTTTCCGTACCCTCACCTGTGCCCTAAGCCTTGCCGTTCCCTAACCCTAACCCTAGCCCGGAACGGAAACCCACCACCAGCCCTACACCTTACCCTACGCCGTAGCCTACTCCTGGCCCGTACGCTGGCACTGACCCGTGCGTCAGCACGTAGCCTGACCCTCCCACGTTTCCGTACCCTCACCTGTGCCCTCAGCCTTGCCATTCCCTAACCCTAACCCTAGCCCGGAACGGAAAGCCACCACCAGCCCTACACCTTACCCTACGCCGTAGCCTACTCCTGGCCCGTACGCTGGCACTGACCCATGCGTCAGCACGTAGCCTGAACCTCCCACGTTTCTGTACCCTCACCTGTGCCCTAAGCCTTGCCGTTCCCTAACCCTAATCCTAGCCCGGAATGGAAACCCACCACCAGCCCTACACCTTACCCACAAGCCGTAGCCTACACCTGGCCGGTACGCTGGCACTGACCCGTGCATCAGCACGTAGCCTGACCCTCCCACGTTTCCGTACCCTCACCTGTGCCCTAAGCCTTGCCGTTCCCTAACCCTAACTCTAGCCCGGAACGGAAACCCACCACCAGCCCTACAACTGACCCCCAAGCCGTACCCTACTCCTGGCCCGTACGCTGGAACTGACCCGTGCGTCAGCACGTAGCCTGACCCTCCCACGTTTCCGTACCCTCACCTGTGCTCTAAACCTTGCCGTTCCCTAACCCTAACCCTAGCCCGGAACGGAAACCCACCACCAGCCCTACACCTTACCCTACGCCGTAGCCTAATCCTGGCCCGTACGCTGGCACTGACCCGTGCGTCAGCACGTAGCCTGACCCTCCCACGTTTCTGTACCCTCACCTGTGCCCTAAGCCTTGCCGTTCCCTAACCCTAACCCTAGCCCGGAACGGAAACCCACCACCAGCCCTACACCTTACCCCCAAGCCGTAGCCTACACCTGGCCTGTACGCTGGCACTGACCCGTGCGTCAGCACGTAGCCTGACCCTCCCACGTTTCCGTACCCTCACCTGTGCCCTAAGCCTTGCCGTTCCCTAACCCTAACCCTAGCCCGGAACGGAAACCCACCACCAGCCCTACACCTTACCCTAAGCCGTAGCCTACTCCTGGCCCGTACGCTGGCACTGACCCGTGCGTCAGCACGTAGCCTGACCCTCCCAAGTTTCCGTACCCTCACGTGTGCACTAAGCCTTGCCGTTCCCTAACCCTAACCCTAGCCCGGAACTGAAACCCACCAAAAGCCCTACATCTTACCCCCAAGCCGTAGCCTACTCCTGGCCCGTACGCTGGCACTGACCCGTGCGTCAGCACGTAGCCTGACCCTCCCACGTTTCTGTACCCTCACCTGTGCCCCAAGCCTTGCCGTTCCCTAACCCTAACCCTAGCCCGGAACGGAAACCCACCACCAGCCCTACAACTTACCCCCAAGCCGTAGCCTACTCCTGGCCCGTACGCTGGCACTGACCCGTGCGTCAGCACGTAGCCTGACCCTCCCACGTTTCCGTACCCTCACCTGTGCCCTAAGCCTTGCCGTTACCTAACCCTAACCCTAGCCCGGAACGGAAACCCACCACCAGCCCTACACCTTACCCACAAGCAGTAGCCTACACCTGGCCGGTACGCTGGCACTGACCAGTGCATCAGCACGTAGCCTGACCCTCCCACGTTTCCGTACCCTCACCTGTGCCCTAAGCCTTGCCGTTCCCTAACCCTAACCCTAGCCCGGAACGGAAACCCACCACCAGCCCTACACCTTACCCTACGCCGTAGCCTACTCCTGGCCCGTACGCTGGCACTGACCCGTGCGTCAGCACGTAGCCTGAACCTCCCACGTTTCCGTACCCTCACCTGTGCCCTAAGCCTTGCCGTTCCCTAACCCTAACCCTAGCCCGGAACGGAAACACACCACCAGCCCTACACCTTACCCACAAGCAGTAGCCTACACCTGGCCGGTACGCTGGCACTGACCCGTGCATCAGCACGTAGCCTGACCCTCCCACGTTTCCGTACCCTCACCTGTGCCCTAAGCCTTGCCGTTCCATAACCCTAACCCTAGCCCGGAACGGAAACCCACCACCAGCCGTACACCTTACCCTACGCCGTAGCCTACTCCTGGCCCGTACGCTGGCACTGACCCGTGCGTCAGCACGTAGCCTGACCCTCCCACGTTTCTGTACCCTCACCTGTGCCCTAAGCCTTGCCGTTCCCTAACCCTAACCCTAGCACGGAACGGAAACCCACCACCAGCCCTACACATTACCCTACACCGTAGCCTACTCCTGGCCCGTACGCTGGCACTGACCCGTGCATCAGCACGTAGCCTGACCCTCCCACGTTTCCGTACCCTCACCTGTGCCCTAAGCCTTGCCATTCCCTAACCCTAACCCTAGCCCGGAACGGAAACCCACCACAAGCCCTACAACTTACCCCCAAGCCGTAGCCTACTCCTGGCCCGTACGCTGGCACTGACCCGTGCGTCAGCACGTAGCCTGACCCTCCCACGTTTCCGTACCCTCACCTGTGCCCTAAGCCTTGCCGTTCCCTAACCCTAACCCTAGCCCGGAACGGAAACCCACCACCAGCCCTACAACTTACCCCCAAGCCGTAGCCTACTCCTGGCCCGTACGCTGGCACTGACCCGTGCGTCAGCACGTAGCCTGACCCTCCCACGTTTCCGTACCCTCACCTGTGCCCTAAGCCTTGCCGTTCCCTAACCCTAACCCTAGCCCGGAACGGAAACCCACCACCAGCCCTACACCTTACCCACAAGCAGTAGCCTACACCTGGCCGGTACGCTGGCACTGACCCGTGCATCAGCACGTAGCCTGACCCTCCCACGTTTCCGTACCCTCACCTGTGCCCTAAGCCTTGCCGTTCCCTAACCCTAACCCTAGCCCGGAACGGAAACCCACCACCAGCCCTACACCTTACCCGAAAGCCTTAGCCTACACCTGGCCTGTACGCTGGCACTGACCCGTGCGTCAGCACGTAGCCTGACCCTCCCACGTTTCCGTACCCTCACCTGTGCCCTAAGCCTTGCCGTTCCCTAACCCTAACCCTAGCCCGGAACGGAAACCCACCACCAGCCCTACAACTTACCCCCAAGCCGTAGACTACTCCTGGCCCGTACGCTGGCACTGACCCGTGCGTCAGCACGTAGCCTGACCCTCCCACGTTTCCGTACCCTCACCTGTGCCCTAAGCCTTGCCATTCCTTAACCCTAACCCTAGCATGGAACGGAAACCCACCACCAGCCCTACACCTTACCCTACACCGTAGCCTACTCCTGGACCGTACGCTGGCACTGGCCCGTGCATCAGCACGTAGCCTGACCCTCCCACGTTTCCGTACCCTCACCTGTGCCCTAAGCCTTGCCGTTCCCTAACCCTAACCCTAGCCCGGAACGGAAACCCACCACAAGCCCTACAACTTACCCCCAAGCCGTAGCCTACTCCTGGCCCGTACGCTGGCACTGACCCGTGCGTCAGCACGTAGCCTGACCCTCCCACGTTTCCGTACCCTCACCTGTGCCCTAAGCCTTGCTGTTCCCTAACCCTAACCCTAGCCCGGAACGGAAACCCACCACCAGCCCTACACCTTACCCTACGCCGTAGCCTACTCCTGGCCCGTACGCTGGCACTGACCCAAGCGTCAGCACATAGCCTGACCCTCCCACGTTTCCGTACCATCACCTGTGCCCTAAGCCTTGCCGTTCCCTAACCCTAACCCTAGCCCGGAACGGAAACCCACCACCAGCCCTACACCTTACCCCCAAGCCGTAGCCTACTCATGGCCCGTACGCTGGCACTGACCCGTGCGTCAGCACGTAGCCTGACCCTCCCACGTTTCCGTACCCTCACCTGTGCCCTAAGCCTTGCCGTTCCCTAACCCTAACCCTAGCCCGGAACGGAAACCCACCACCAGCCCTACACCTTACCCCCAAGCCGTAGCCTACTCCTGGCCCGTACGCTGGCACTGACCCGTGCGTCAGCACGTAGCCTGACCCTCCCACGTTTCCATACCCTCACCTGTGCCCTAAGCCTTGCCGTTCCCTAACCCTAACCCTAGCCCAGAACGGAAACCCACCACCAGCCCTACACCTTACCCCCAAGCCGTAGCCTACTCATGGCCCGTACGCTGGCACTGACCCGTGCGTCAGCACGTACCCTGACCCTCCCACGTTTCCGTACCCTCACCTGTGCCCTAAGCCTTGCCGTTCCCTAACCCTAACCCTAGCCCGGAACAGAAACCCACCACCAGCCCTACACCTTACCCACAAGCAGTAGCCTACACCTGGCCGGTACGCTGGCACTGACCCGTGCATCAGCACGTAGCCTGACCCTCCCACGTTTCCGTACCCTCACCTGTGCCCTAAGCCTTGCCGTTCCCTAACCCTAACCCTAGCCCGGAACGGAAACCCACCACCAGCCCTACACCTTACCCTACGCCGTAGCCTACTCCTGGCCCGTACGCTGGCACTGACCCGTGCGTCAGCACGTAGCCTGAACCTCCCACGTTTCCGTACCCTCACCTGTGCCCTAAGCCTTGCCGTTCCCTAACCCTAACCCTAGCCCGGAACGGAAACCCACCACCAGCCCTACACCTTACTCTACGCCGTAGCCTACTCCTGGCCCGTACGCTGAAACTGACCCGTGCGTCAGCACGTAGCCTGACCCTCCCACGTTTCTGTACCCTCACCTGTGCCCTAAGCCTTGCCGTTCCCTAACCCTAAACCTAGCCCGGAATGGAAACCCACCACCAGCCCTACACCTTACCCACAAGCCGTAGCCTACACCTGGCCAGTACGCTGGCACTGACCCGTGCATCAGCTCGTAGCCTGACCCTCCCACGTTTCCGTACCCTCACCTGTGCCCTAAGCCTTGCCGTTCCCTAACCCTAACCCTAGCCCGGAACGGAAACCCACCACCAGCCCTACACCTTACCCTACACCTTAGCCTACTCCTGGCCCGTATGCTGGCACTGACCCGTGCATCAGCACGTAGCCTGACCCTCCCACGTTTCCGTACCCTCACCTGTGCCCTAAGCCTTGCCGTTCCCTAACCCTAACCCTAGCACGGAACGGAAACCCACCACCAGCCCTACACATTACCCTACACCGTAGCCTACTCCTGGCCCGTACGCTGGCACTGACCCGTGCATCAGCACGTAGCCTGACCCTCCCACGTTTCCGTACCCTCACCTGTGCCCTAAGCCTTGCCATTCCCTAACCCTAACCCTAGCCCGGAACGGAAACCCACCACCAGCCCTACAACTTACCCCCAAGCCGTAGCCTACTCCTGGCCCGTACGCTGGCACTGACCCGTGCGTCAGCACGTAGCCTGACCCTCCCACGTTTCCGTACCCTCACCTGTGCCCTAAGCCTTGCCGTTCCCTAACCCTAACCCTAGCCCGGAACGGAAACCCACCACCAGCCCTACACCTTACCCTACGCCGTAGCCTACTCCTGGCCCGTACGCTGGCACTGACCCGTGCGTCAGCACGTAGCCTGACCCTCCCAAGTTTCCGTACCCTCACCTGTGCCCTAAGCCTTTCCGTTCCCTAACCCTAACCCTAGCCCGGAACGGAAACCCACCACCAGCCCTACACCTTACCCCCAAGCCGTAGCCTACTCCTGGCCCGTACGCTGGCACTGACCCGTGCGTCAGCACGTAGCCTAACCCTCCCACGTTTCCGTACCCTCACCTGTGCCCTAAGCCTTGCCGTTCCTTAACCCTAACCCTAGGACGGAACGGAAACCCACCACCAGCCCTACACCTTACCCTACACCGTAGCCTACTCCTGGCCCGTACGCTGGCACTGACCCGTGCATCAGCACGTAGCCTGACCCTCCCACGTTTCCGTACCCTCACCTGTTCCCTAAGCCTTGCCGTTCCCTAACCCTAACCCTAGCCCGGAACGGAAACCCACCACCAGCCCTTCAACTTACCCCCAAGCCGTAGCCTACTCCTGGCCCGTACGCTGGCACTGACCCGTGCGTCACCACGTAGCCTGACCCTCCCACGTTTCCGTACCCTCACCTGTGCCCTAAGCCTTGCTGTTCCCTAACCCTAACCCTAGCCCGGAACGGAAACCCACCACCAGCCCGACACCTTACCCTACGCCGTAGCCTACTCCTGGCCCGTACGCTGGCACTGACCCATGCGTCAGCACGTAGCCTGACCCTCCCACGTTTCCGTACCCTCACCTGTGCCCTAAGCCTTGCCGTTCCCTAACCCTAACCCTAGCCCGGAACATAAACCCACCACCAGCCCTACACCTTACCCCCAAGCCGTAGCCTACTCCTGGCCCGTACGCTGGCACTGACCCGTGCGTCACCACGTAGCCTGACCCTCCCACGTTTCCGTACCCTCACCTGTGCTCTAAACCTTGCCGTTCCCTAACCCTAACCCTAGCCCGGAACGGAAACACACCACCAGCCCTACACCTTACCCTACGCCGTAGCCTAATCCTGGCCCGTACGCTGGCACTGACCCGTGGGTCAGCACGTAGCCTGACCCTCCCACGTTTCCGTACCCTCACCTGTGCCCTCAGCCTTGCCGTTCCCTAACCCTAACCCTAGCCCGGAACGGAAACCCACCACCAGCCCTACACCTTACCCCCAAGCCGTAGCCTACACCTGGCCTGTACGCTGGCACTGACCCGTGCGTCAGCACGTAGCCTGACCCTCCCACGTTTCCGTACCCTCACCTGTGCCCTAAGCCTTGCCGTTCCCTAACCCTAACCCTAGCCCGGAACGGAAACCCACCACCAGCCCTACACCTTACCCTACGCCGTAGCCTACTCCTGGCCCGTACGCTGGCACTGACCCGTGCGTCAGCACGTAGCCTGACCCTCCCAAGTTTCCGTACCCTCACCTGTGCCCTAAGCCTTGCAGTTCCCTAACCCTAACCCTAGCCCGGAACTGAAACCCACCAAAAGCCCTACACCTTACCCCCAAGCCGTAGCCTACTCCTGGCCCGTACGCTGGCACTGACCCGTGCGTCAGCACGTAGCCTGACCCTCCCACGTTTCTGTACCCTCACCTGTGCCCCAAGCCTTGCCGTTCCCTAACCCTAACCCTAGCCCGGAACGGAAACCCACCACCAGCCCTACATCTTACCCCCAAGCCGTAGCCTACTCCTGGCCCGTACGCTGGCACTGACTCGTGCGTCAGCACGAAGCCTGACCCTCCCACGTTTCCGTACCCTCACCTGTGCCCTAAGCCTTGCCGTTCCCTAACCCTAACCCTAGCCCGGAACGGAAACCCACCACCAGCCCTACACCTTACCCCCAAGCCGTAGCCTACTCCTGGCCCGTACGCTGGCACTGACCCATGCGTCAGCACGTAGCCTGACCCTCCCACGTTTCCGTACCCTCACCTGTGCCCTAAGCCTTGCCGTTCCCTAACTCTAACCCTAGCCCGGAACGGAAACCCACCACCAGCCCTACACCTTACCCCCAAGACGTAGCCTACTCCTGGCCCGTACGCTGGCACTGACCCGTGCGTCAGCACGTAGCCTGACCCTCCCAAGTTTCCGTACCCTCAGCTGTGCCCTAAGCCTTGCCGTTCCCTAACCCTAAACCTAGCCCGGAACGGAAACCCACCACCAGCCCTACAACTTACCCACAAGCCGTAGCCTATACCTGTCCGGTACGCTGGCACTGACCCGTGCGTCAGCACGTAGCCTGACCCTCCCACGTTTCCGTACCCTCACCTGTGCCCTAAGCCTTGCCGTTCCCTAACCCTAACCCTAGCCCGGAACGGAAACCCACCACCAGCCCTACACCTTACCCTACGCCGTAGCCTACTCCTGGCCCGTACGCTGGCACTGACCCGTGCGTCAGCACGTAGCCTGACCCTCCTACGTTTCCGTACCCTCACCTGTGCCCTAAGCCTTGCCGTTGCCTAACCCTAACCCTAGCACGGAACGGAAACCCACCACCAGCCCTACACCTTACCCTACACCGTAGCCTTCTCCTGGCCCGTACGCTGGCACTGACCCGTGCATCAGCACGTAGCCTGACCCTCCCACGTTTCCGTACCCTCACCTGTGCCCTAATCCTTGCCGTTCCCTAACCCTAACCCTAGCCCGGAACGGAAACCCACCACCAGCCCTACAACTTACCCCCAAGCCATAGCCTACTCCTGGCCCGTACGCTGGCACTGACCCGTGCGTCAGCACGTAGCCTGACCCTCCCACGTTTCCGTACCCTCACCTGTGCCCTAAGCCTTGCCGTTCCCTAACCCTAACCCTAGCCCGGAACGGAAACCCACCACCAGCCCTACACCTTACCCCCAAGCCGTAGCCTACTCCTGGCCCGTACGCTGGCACTGACCCGTGCGTCAGCACGTAGCCTGACCCTCCCACGTTTCCGTACCCTCACCTGTGCCCTAAGCCTTGCCGTTCCCTAACCCTAACCCTAGCCCGGAACGGAAACCCACCACCAGCCCTACACCTTACCCACAAGCCGTAGCCTACACCTGGCCGGTACGCTGGCACTGACCCGTGAGTCAGCACGTAGCCTGACCCTCCCACGTTTCTGTACCCTCACCTGTGCCCTAAGACTTGCCGTTCCGTAACCCTAACCCTAGCCCGGAACGGAAACCCACCACCAGCCCTACACCTTACCCTACGCCGTAGCCTACTCCTGGCCCGTACGCTGGCACTGACCCGTGCGTCAGCCCGTAGCCTGACCCTCCCACGTTTCCGTACCCTCACCTGTGCCCTAAGCCTTGCCGTTCCCTAACCCTAACCCTAGCCCGGAACGGAAACCCACCACCAGCCCTACACCTTACCCCCAAGCCGTAGCCTACTCCTGGCCCGTACGCTGGCACTGACCCGTGCGTCAGCACGTAGCCTGACCCTCCCACGTTTCCGTACCCTCACCTGTGCCCTAAGCCTTGCCGTTCCCTAACCCTAACCCTAGCCCGGAACGGAAACCCACCACCAGCCCTACAACTTACCCCCAAGCCGTAGCCTACTCCTGGCCCAGACGCTGGCACTGACCCTTGTGTCAGCACGTAGCCTGACCCGCCCACGTTTCCGTACCCTCACCTGTGCCCTAAGCCTTGCCGTTCCCTAACCCTAACCCTAGCCCGGAACGGAAACCCACCACCAGCCCTACACCTTACCCCCAAGCCGTAGCCTACTCCTGGCCCGTACGCTGGCACTGACTCGTGCGTCAGCACGTAGCCTGACCCTCCCACGTTTCCGTACCCTCACCTGTGCTCTAAGCCTTGCCGTTCCCTAACCCTAACTCTAGCACGGAACGGAAACCGACCACCAGCCCTGCACCTTACCCTACGCCGTAGCCTACTCCTGGCCCGTACGCTGGCACTGACCCGTGCGTCAGCACGTAGCCTGACCTTCCCACGTTTCCGTACCCTCACCTGTGCCCTAAGCCTTGCCGTTCCCTAACCCTAACCCTAGCCCGGAACGGAAACCCACCACCAGCCCTACACCTTACCCTACGCCGTAGCCTACTCCTGGCCCGTACGCTGGCACTGACCCATGCGTCAGCACGTAGCCTGACCCTCCCACGTTTCCGTACCCTCACCTGTGCCCTAAGCCTTGCCGTTCCCTAACCCTAACCCTAGCCCGGAACGGAAACCCACCACCAGCCCTCCACCTTACCCTACGCCGTAGCTTACTCCTGACCCGTACGCTGGCACTGACCCATGCGTCAGCACGTAGCCTGACCCTCCCACGTTTCCGTACCCTCACCTGTGCCCTAAGCCTTGCCGTTCCCTAACCCTAACCCTAGCCCGGAACGGAAACCCACCACCAGCCCTACAACTTACCCCCAAGCCGTAGCCTACTCCTGGCCCGTACGCTGGCACTGAACCATGCGTCAGCACGTAGCCTGACCCTCCCACGTTTCCGTACACTCACCTGTGCCCTAAGCCTTGCCGTTCCCTAACCCTAACCCTAGCCCGGAACGGAAACACAACACCAGCCCTACACCTTACCCCCAAGCCGTAGCCTAC
This sequence comes from Mesoplodon mirus, assembly GCF_964341445.2. Taxonomy (NCBI): domain Eukaryota; kingdom Metazoa; phylum Chordata; class Mammalia; order Artiodactyla; family Ziphiidae; genus Mesoplodon; species Mesoplodon mirus. The sequence goes on from NW_028295405.1 coordinate 226,227, forward strand.
TCCTGGCCCGTACGCTGGCACTGACCCGTGCGTCAGCACGTAGCCTGACGCTCCCACGTTTCCGTACCCTCACCTGTGCCCTAAGCCTTGCCGTTCCCTAACCCTAACCCTAGCCCGGAACAGAAACCCACCACCAGCCCTACAACTTACCCCCAAGCCGTACCCTACTCCTGGCCCGTACGCTGGCACTGACCCGTGCGTCAGCACGTAGCCTGACCCTCCCACGTTTCCGTACCCTCACCTGTGCCCTAAGCCTTGCCGTTCCCTAACCCTAACCCTAGCCCGGAACGGAAACCCACCACCAGCCCTACACCTTACCCTACGCCGTAGCCTAATCCTGGCCCGTACGCTGGCACTGACCCGTGCGTCAGCACGTAGCCTGACCCTCCCACGTTTCCGTACCCTCACCTGTGCCCTAAGCCTTGCCGTTCCCTAACCCTAACCCTAGCCCGGAACGGAAACCCACCACCAGCCCTACACCTTACCCCCAAGCCGTAGCCTACACCTGGCCTGTACGCTGGCACTGACCCGTGCGTCAGCACGTAGCCAGACCCTCCCACGTTTCCGTACCCTCACCTGTGCCCTAAGCCTAGCCGTTCCCTAACCCTAACCCTAGCCTGGAACGGAAACCCCCCACCAGCCCTACACCTTACCCTACGCCGTAGCCTACTCCTGGCCCGTACGCTGGCACTGACCCGTGCGTCAGCACGTAGCCTGACCCTCCCAAGTTTCCGTACCCTCACGTGTGCCCTAAGCCTTGCCGTTCCCTAACCCTAACCCTAGCCCGGAACTGAAACCCACCAAAAGCCCTACATCTTACCCCCAAGCCGTAGCCTACTCCTGGCCCGTACGCTGGCACTGACCCGTGCGTCAGCACGTAGCCTGACCCTCCCACGTTTCTGTACCCTCACCTGTGCCCCAAGCCTTGCCGTTCCCTAACCCTAACCCTAGCCCGGAACGGAAACCCACCACCAGCCCTACAACTTACCAAGCCGTAACCTACTCCTGGCCCGTACGCTGGCACTGACCCGTGCGTCAGCACGTAGCCTGACCCTCCCACGTTTCCGTACCCTCACCTGTGCCCTAAGCCTTGCCGTTCCCTAACCCTAACCCTAGCCCGGAACGGAAACCCACCACCAGCCCTACACCTTACCCTACTCCTTAGCCTACTCCTGGCCCGTAGGCTGGCACTGACCCGTGCATCAGCACGTAGCCTGACCCTCCCACGTTTCCGTACCCTCACCTGTGCCCTAAGCCTTGCCGTTCCCTAACCCTAACCCTAGCCCGGAACGGAAACCCACCACCAGCCCTACACCTTACCCTACGCCGTAGCCTACTCCTGGCCCGTACGCTGGCACTGACCCGTGCGTCAGCACGTAGCCTGACCCTCCCACGTTTCCGTACCCTCACCTGTGCCCTCAGCCTTGCCGTTCCCTAACCCTAACCCTAGCCCGGAACGGAAACCCACCACCAGCCCTACACCTTACCCTACGCCGTAGCCTACTCCTGGCCCGTACGCTGAAACTGACCCGTGCGTCAGCACGTAGCCTGACCCTCCCACGTTTCTGTACCCTCACATGTGCCCTAAGCCTTGCCGTTCCCTAACCCTAAACCTAGCCCGGAATGGAAACCCACCACCAGCCGTACACCTTACCCACAAGCCGTAGCCTACACCTGGCCGGTACGCTGGCACTGACCCGTGCATCAGCTCGTAGCCTGACCCTCCCACGTTTCCGTACCCTCACCTGTGCCCTAAGCCTTGCCGTTCCCTAACCCTAACCCTAGCCCGGAACGGAAACCCACCACCAGCCCTACACCTTACCCTACACCTTAGCCTACTCCTGGCCCGTACGCTGGCACTGACCCGTGCATCAGCACGTAGCCTGACCCTCCCACGTTTCCGTACCCTCACCTGTGCCCTAAGCCTTGCCGTTCCCTAACCCTAACCCTAGCACGGAACGGAAACCCACCACCAGCCCTACACATTACCCTACACCGTAGCCTACTCCTGGCCCGTACGCTGGCACTGACCCGTGCATCAGCACGTAGCCTGACCCTCCACGTTTCCGTACCCTCACCTGTGCCCTAAGCCTTGCCATTCCCTAACCCTAACCCTAGCCCGGAACGGAAATCGACCACCAGCCCTACAACTTACCCCCAAGCCGTAGCCTACTCCTGGCCCGTACGCTGGCACTGACCCGTGCGTCAGCACGTAGCCTGACCCTCCCACGTTTCCGTACCCTCACCTGTGCCCTAAGCCTTGCCGTTCCCTAACCCTAACCCTAGCCCGGAACGGAAACCCACCACCAGCCCTACACCTTACCCTACACCGTAGCCTACTCCTGGCCCGTACGCTGGCACTGACCCGTGCATCAGCACGTAGCCTGACCCTCCCACGTTTCCGTACCCTCACCTGTGCCCTAAGCCTTGCCGTTCCCTAACCCTAATCCTAGCCCGGAACGGAAACCCACCACCAGCCCTACAACTTACCCCCAAGCCGTAGCCTACTACTGGCCCGTACGCTGGCACTGACCCGTGCGTCACCACGTAGCCTGACCCTCCCACGTTTCCGTACCCTCACCTGTGCCCTAAGCCTTGCCGTTCCCTAACCCTAACCCTAGCCCGGAACGGAAACCCACCACCAGCCCTACACCTTACCCTACGCCGTAGCCTACTCCTGGCCCGTACGCTGGCACTGACCCATGCGTCAGCACGTAGCCTGACCCTCCCACGTTTCCGTACCCTCACCTGTGCCCTAAGCCTTGCCGTTCCCTAACCCTAACCCTAGCCCGGAACGGAAACCCACCACCAGCCCTACACCTTACCCCCAAGCCGTAGCCTACTCCTGGCCCGTACGCTGGCACTGACCCGTGCGTCAGCACGTAGCCTGACCCTCCCACGTTTCCGTACCCTCACCTGTGCCCTAAGCCTTGCCGTTCCCTAACCCTAACCCTAGCCCGGAACGGAAACCCACCACCAGCCCTACACCTTACCCACAAGCAGTAGCCTACACCTGGCCGGTACGCTGGCACTGACCCGTGCATCAGCACGTAGCCTGACCCTCCCACGTTTCCGTACCCTCACCTGTGCCCTAAGCCTTGCCGTTCCCTAACCCTAACCCTAGCCCGGAACGGAAACCCACCACCAGCCCGACACCTTACCCTACGCCGTAGCCTACTCCTGGCCCGTACGCTGGCACTGACCCGTGCGTCAGCACGTAGCCTGACCCTCCCACGTTTCCGTACCCTCACCTGTGCCCTCAGCCTTGCCGTTCCCTAACCCTAACCCTAGCCCGGAACGGAAACCCACAACCAGCCCTACACATTACCCTACGCCGTAGCCTACTCCTGGCCCGTACGCTGGCACTGACCCGTGCATCAGCACGTAGCCTGACCCTCCCACGTTTCTGTACCCTCACCTGTGCCCTAAGCCTTGCCGTTCCCTAACCCTAAACCTAGCCCGGAATGGAAACCTACCACCAGCCCTACACCTTACCCACAAGCCGTAGCCTACACCTGGCCGGTACGCTGGCACTGACCCGTGCATCAGCACGTAGCCTGACCCTCCCACGTTTCCGTACCCTCACCTGTGCCCTAAGCCTTGCCGTTCCCTAACCCTAACCCTAGCCCGGAACGGAAACCCACCACCAGCCCTACACCTTACCCTACACCTTAGCCTACTCCTGGCCCGTACGCTGGCACTGACCCGTGCGTCACCACGTAGCCTGACCCTCCCACGTTTCCATACCCTCACCTGTGCCCTAAGCCTTGCCGTTCCCTAACCCTAACCCTAGCCCGGAACGGAAACCCACCACCAGCCCTACACCTTACACACAAGCAGTAGCCTACTCCTGGCCGGTACGCTGGCACTGACCCGTGTATCAGCACGTAGCCTGACCCTCCCACGTTTCCGTACCCTCACCTGTGCCCTAAGCCTTGCCGTTCCCTAACCCTAACCCTAGCCCGGAACGGAAACCCACCACCAGCCCTACACCTTACCCTACGCCGTAGCCTACTCCTGGCCCGTACGCTGGCACTGACCCGTGCGTCAGCACGTAGCCTGACCCTCCCACGTTTCCGTACCCTCACCTGTGCCCTCAGCCTTGCCATTCCCTAACCCTAACCCTAGCCCGGAACGGAAAGCCACCACCAGCCCTACACCTTACCCTACGCCGTAGCCTACTCCTGGCCCGTACGCTGGCACTGACCCATGCGTCAGCACGTAGCCTGAACCTCCCACGTTTCTGTACCCTCACCTGTGCCCTAAGCCTTGCCGTTCCCTAACCCTAAACCTAGCCCGGAATGGAAACCCACCACCAGCCCTACACCTTACCCACAAGCCGTAGCCTACACCTGGCCGGTACGCTGGCACTGACCCGTGCATCAGCACGTAGCCTGACCCTCCCACGTTTCCATACCCTCACCTGTGCCCTAAGCCTTGCCGTTCCCTAACCCTAACCCTAGCCCGGAACGGAAACCCACCACCAGCCCTACACCTTACCCTACGCCGTACCCTACTCCTGGCCCGTACGCTGGCACTGACCCGTGCGTCAGCACGTAGCCTGACCCTCCCACGTTTCCGTACCCTCACCTGTGCCCTAAGCCTTGCCGTTCCCTAATCCTAACTCTAGCCGGAACGAAACCCACCGCCAGCCCTACACCTGACCCCCAAGCCGTACCCTACTCCTGGCCCGTACGCTGGAACTGACCCGTGCGTCAGCACGTAGCCTGACCCTCCCACGTTTCCGTACCCTCACCTGTGCTCTAAACCTTGCCGTTCCCTAACCCTAACCCTAGCCCGGAACGGAAACCCACCACCAGCCCTACACCTTACCCTACGCCGTAGCCTAATCCTGGCCCGTACGCTGGCACTGACCCGTGCGTCAGCACGTAGCCTGACCCTCCCACGTTTCCGTACCCTCACCTGTGCCCTAAGCCTTGCCGTTCCCTAACCCTAACCCTAGCCCGGAACGGAAACCCACCACCAGCCCTACACCTTACCCCCAAGCCGTAGCCTACACCTGGCCTGTACGCTGGCACTGACCCGTGCGTCAGCACGTAGCCTGACCCTCCCACGTTTCCGTACCCTCACCTGTGCCCTAAGCCTTGCCGTTCCCTAACCCTAACCCTAGCCCGGAACGGAAACCCACCACCAGCCCTACACCTTACCCTAAGCCGTAGCCTACTCCTGGCCCGTACGCTGGCACTGACCCGTGCGTCAGCACGTAGCCTGACCCTCCCAAGTTTCCGTACCCTCACGTGTGCCCTAAGCCTTGCCGTTCCCTAACCCTAACCCTAGCCCGGAACTGAAACCCACCAAAAGCCCTACATCTTACCCCCAAGCCGTAGCCTACTCCTGGCCCGTACGCTGGCACTGACCCGTGCGTCAGCACGTAGCCTGACCCTCCCACGTTTCTGTACCCTCACCTGTGCCCCAAGCCTTGCCGTTCCCTAACCCTAACCCTAGCCCGGAACGGAAACCCACCACCAGCCCTACAACTTACCCCCAAGCCGTAGCCTACTCCTGGCCCGTACGCTGGCACTGACCCGTGCGTCAGCACGTAGCCTGACCCTCCCACGTTTCCGTACCCTCACCTGTGCCCTAAGCCTTGCCGTTCCCTAACCCTAACCCTAGCCCGGAACGGAAACCCACCACCAGCCCTACACCTTACCCACAAGCAGTAGCCTACACCTGGCCGGTACGCTGGCACTGACCCGTGCATCAGCACGTAGCCTGACCCTCCCACGTTTCCGTACCCTCACCTGTGCCCTAAGCCTTGCCGTTCCCTAACCCTAACCCTAGCCCGGAACGGAAACCCACCACCAGCCCTACACCTTACCCTACGCCGTAGCCTACTCCTGGCCCGTACGCTGGCACTGACCCGTGCGTCAGCACGTAGCCTGAACCTCCCACGTTTCCGTACCCTCACCTGTGCCCTAAGCCTTGCCGTTCCCTAACCCTAACCCTAGCCCGGAACGGAAACCCACCACCAGCCCTACACCTTACCCACAAGCAGTAGCCTACACCTGGCCGGTACGCTGGCACTGACCCGTGCATCAGCACGTAGCCTGACCCTCCCACGTTTCCGTACCCTCACCAGTGCCCTAAGCCTTGCCGTTCCCTAACCCTAACCCCAGCCCGGAACGGAAACCCACCACCAGCCCTACACCTTACCCTACGCCGTAGCCTACTCCTGGCCCGTACGCTGGCACTGACCCGTGCGTCAGCACGTAGCCTGACCCTCCCACGTTTCTGTACCCTCACCTGTGCCCTAAGCCTTGCCGTTCCCTAACCCTAACCCTAGCACGGAACGGAAACCCACCACCAGCCCTACACATTACCCTACACCGTAGCCTACTCCTGGCCCGTACGCTGGCACTGACCCGTGCATCAGCACGTAGCCTGACCCTCCCACGTTTCCGTACCCTCACCTGTGCCCTAAGCCTTGCCATTCCCTAACCCTAACCCTAGCCCGGAACGGAAACCCACCACCAGCCCTACAACTTACCCCCAAGCCGTAGCCTACTCCTGGCCCGTACGCTGGCACTGACCCGTGCGTCAACACGTAGCCTGACCCTCCCACGTTTCCGTACCCTCACCTGTGCCCTAAGCCTTGCCGTTCCCTAACCCTAACCCTAGCCCGGAACGGAAACCCACCACCAGCCCTACACCTTACCCCCAAGCCGTAGCCTACTCCTGGCCCGTACGCTGGCACTGACCCGTGCGTCAGCACGTAGCCTGACCCTCCCACGTTTCCGTACCCTCGCCTGTGCCCTAAGCCTTGCCGTTCCCTAACCCTAACCCTAGCCCGGAACGGAAACCCACCACCAGCCCTACACCTTACCCACAAGCAGTAGCCTACACCTGGCCGGTACGCTGGCACTGACCCGTGCATCAGCACGTAGCCTGACCCTCCCACGTTTCCGTACCCTCACCTGTGCCCTAAGCCTTGCCGTTCCCTAACCCTAACCCTAGCCCGGAACGGAAACCCACCACCAGACCTACACCTTACCCGAAAGCCTTAGCCTACACCTGGCCTGTACGCTGGCACTGACCCGTGCGTCAGCACGTAGCCTGACCCTCCCACGTTTCCGTACCCTCACCTGTGCCCTAAGCCTTGCCGTTCCCTAACCCTAACCCTAGCCCGGAACGGAAACCCACCACCAGCCCTACACCTTACCCCCAAGCCGTAGCCTACTCCTGGCCCGTACGCTGGCACTGACCCGTGCGTCAGCACGTAGCCTGACCCTCCCACGTTTCCGTACCCTCACCTGTGCCCTAAGCCTTGCCGTTCCCTAACCCTAACCCTAGCCCGGAACGGAAACCCACCACCAGCCCTACACCTTACCCCCAAGCCGTAGCCTACTCATGGCCCGTACGCTGGCACTGACCCTTGCGTCAGCACGTACCCTGACCCTCCCACGTTTCCGTACCCTCACCTGTGCCCTAAGCCTTGCCGTTCCCTAACCCTAACCCTAGCCCGGAACAGAAACCCACCACCAGCCCTACACCTTACCCACAAGCAGTAGCCTACACCTGGCCGGTACGCTGGCACTGACCCGTGCATCAGCACGTAGCCTGACCCTCCCACGTTTCCGTACCCTCACCTGTGCCCTAAGCCTTGCCGTTCCCTAACCCTAACCCTAGCCCGGAACGGAAACCCACCACCAGCCCTACACCTTACCCTACGCCGTAGCCTACTCCTGGCCCGTACGCTGGCACTGACCCGTGCGTCAGCACGTAGCCTGAACCTCCCACGTTTCCGTACCCTCACCTGTGCCCTAAGCCTTGCCGTTCCCTAACCCTAACCCTAGCCCGGAACGGAAACCCACCACCAGCCCTACACCTTACTCTACGCCGTAGCCTACTCCTGGCCCGTACGCTGAAACTGACCCGTGCGTCAGCACGTAGCCTGACCCTCCCACGTTTCTGTACCCTCACCTGTGCCCTAAGCCTTGCCGTTCCCTAACCCTAAACCTAGCCCGGAATGGAAACCCACCACCAGCCCTACACCTTACCCACAAGCCGTAGCCTACACCTGGCCAGTACGCTGGCACTGACCCGTGCATCAGCTCGTAGCCTGACCCTCCCACGTTTCCGTACCCTCACCTGTGCCCTAAGCCTTGCCGTTCCCTAACCCTAACCCTAGCCCGGAACGGAAACCCACCACCAGCCCTACACCTTACCCTACACCTTAGCCTACTCCTGGCCCGTACGCTGGCACTGACCCGTGCATCAGCACGTAGCCTGACCCTCCCACGTTTCCGTACCCTCACCTGTGCCCTAAGCCTTGCCGTTCCCTAACCCTAACCCTAGCACGGAACGGAAACCCACCACCAGCCCTACACATTACCCTACACCGTAGCCTACTCCTGGCCCGTACGCTGGCACTGACCCGTGCATCAGCACGGAGCCTGACCCTCCCACGTTTCCGTACCCTCACCTGTGCCCTAAGCCTTGCCATTCCCTAACCCTAACCCTAGCCCGGAACGGAAACCCACCACCAGCCCTACAACTTACCCCCAAGCCGTAGCCTACTCCTGGCCCGTACGCTGGCACTGACCCGTGCGTCAGCACGTAGCCTGACCCTCCCACGTTTCCGTACCCTCACCTGTGCCCTAAGCCTTGCCGTTCCCTAACCCTAACCCTAGCCCGGAACGGAAACCCACCACCAGCCCTACACCTTACCCTACGCCGTAGCCTACTCCTGGCCCGTACGCTGGCACTGACCCGTGCGTCAGCACGTAGCCTGACCCTCCCAAGTTTCCGTACCCTCACCTGTGCCCTAAGCCTTTCCGTTCCCTAACCCTAACCCTAGCCCGGAACGGAAACCCACCACCAGCCCTACACCTTACCCCCAAGCCGTAGCCTACTCCTGGCCCGTACGCTGGCACTGACCCGTGCGTCAGCACGTAGCCTAACCCTCCCACGTTTCCGTACCCTCACCTGTGCCCTAAGCCTTGCCGTTCCTTAACCCTAACCCTAGCACGGAACGGAAACCCACCACCAGCCCTACACCTTACCCTACACCGTAGCCTACTCCTGGCCCGTACGCTGGCACTGACCCGTGCATCAGCACGTAGCCTGACCCTCCCACGTTTCCGTACCCTCACCTGTTCCCTAAGCCTTGCCGTTCCCTAACCCTAACCCTAGCCCGGAACGGAAACCCACCACCAGCCCTACAACTTACCCCCAAGCCGTAGCCTACTCCTGGCCCGTACGCTGGCACTGACCCGTGCGTCACCACGTAGCCTGACCCTCCCACGTTTCCGTACCCTCACCTGTGCCCTAAGCCTTGCTGTTCCCTAACCCTAACCCTAGCCCGGAACGGAAACCCACCACCAGCCCGACACCTTACCCTACGCCGTAGCCTACTCCTGGCCCGTACGCTGGCACTGACCCATGCGTCAGCACGTAGCCTGACCCTCCCACGTTTCCGTACCCTCACCTGTGCCCTAAGCCTTGCCGTTCCCTAACCCTAACCCTAGCCCGGAACATAAACCCACCACCAGCCCTACACCTTACCCCCAAGCCGTAGCCTACTCCTGGCCCGTACGCTGGCACTGACCCGTGCGTCAGCACGTAGCCTGACCCTCCCACGTTTCCGTACCCTCACCTGTGCTCTAAACCTTGCCGTTCCCTAACCCTAACCCTAGCCCGGAACGGAAACACACCACCAGCCCTACACCTTACCCTACGCCGTAGCCTAATCCTGGCCCGTACGCTGGCACTGACCCGTGGGTCAGCACGTAGCCTGACCCTCCCACGTTTCCGTACCCTCACCTGTGCCCTCAGCCTTGCCGTTCCCTAACCCTAACCCTAGCCCGGAACGGAAACCCACCACCAGCCCTACACCTTACCCCCAAGCCGTAGCCTACACCTGGCCTGTACGCTGGCACTGACCCGTGCGTCAGCACGTAGCCTGACCCTCCCACGTTTCCGTACCCTCACCTGTGCCCTAAGCCTTGCCGTTCCCTAACCCTAACCCTAGCCCGGAACGGAAACCCACCACCAGCCCTACACCTTACCCTACGCCGTAGCCTACTCCTGGCCCGTACGCTGGCACTGACCCGTGCGTCAGCACGTAGCCTGACCCTCCCAAGTTTCCGTACCCTCACCTGTGCCCTAAGCCTTGCAGTTCCCTAACCCTAACCCTAGCCCGGAACTGAAACCCACCAAAAGCCCTACACCTTACCCCCAAGCCGTAGCCTACTCCTGGCCCGTACGCTGGCACTGACCCGTGCGTCAGCACGTAGCCTGACCCTCCCACGTTTCTGTACCCTCACCTGTGCCCCAAGCCTTGCCGTTCCCTAACCCTAACCCTAGCCCGGAACGGAAACCCACCACCAGTCCTACATCTTACCCCCAAGCCGTAGCCTACTCCTGGCCCGTACGCTGGCACTGACTCGTGCGTCAGCACGAAGCCTGACCCTCCCACGTTTCCGTACCCTCACCTGTGCCCTAAGCCTTGCCGTTCCCTAACCCTAACCCTAGCGCGGAACGGAAACCCACCACCAGCCCTACACCTTACCCCCAAGCCGTAGCCTACTCCTGGCCCGTACGCTGGCACTGACCCATGCGTCAGCACGTAGCCTGACCCTCCCACGTTTCCGTACCCTCACCTGTGCCCTAAGCCTTGCCGTTCCCTAACTCTAACCCTAGCCCGGAACGGAAACCCACCACCAGCCCTACACCTTACCCCCAAGACGTAGCCTACTCCTGGCCCGTACGCTGGCACTGACCCGTGCGTCAGCACGTAGCCTGACCCTCCCAAGTTTCCGTACCCTCAGCTGTGCCCTAAGCCTTGCCGTTCCCTAACCCTAAACCTAGCCCGGAACGGAAACCCACCACCAGCCCTACAACTTACCCACAAGCCGTAGCCTATACCTGGCCGGTACGCTGGCACTGACCCTTGCGTCAGCACGTAGCCTGACCCTCCCACGTTTCCGTACCCTCACCTGTGCCCTAAGCCTTGCCGTTCCCTAACCCTAACCCTAGCCCGGAACGGAAACCCACCACCAGCCCTACACCTTACCCTACGCCGTAGCCTACTCCTGGCCCGTACGCTGGCACTGACCCGTGCGTCAGCACGTAGCCTGACCCTCCTACGTTTCCGTACCCTCACCTGTGCCCTAAGCCTTGCCGTTGCCTAACCCTAACCCTAGCACGGAACGGAAACCCACCACCAGCCCTACACCTTACCCTACACCGTAGCCTACTCCTGGCCCGTACGCTGGCACTGACCCGTGCATCAGCACGTAGCCTGACCCTCCCACGTTTCCGTACCCTCACCTGTGCCCTAAGCCTTGCCGTTCCCTAACCCTAACCCTAGCCCGGAACGGAAACCCACCACCAGCCCTACAACTTACCCCCAAGCCATAGCCTACTCCTGGCCCGTACGCTGGCACTGACCCGTGCGTCAGCACGTAGCCTGACCCTCCCACGTTTCCGTACCCTCACCTGTGCCCTAAGCCTTGCCGTTCCCTAACCCTAACCCTAGCCCGGAACGGAAACCCACCACCAGCCCTACACCTTACCCCCAAGCCGTAGCCTACTCCTGGCCCGTACGCTGGCAGTGACCCGTGCGTCAGCACGTAGCCTGACCCTCCCACGTTTCCGTACCCTCACCTGTGCCCTAAGCCTTGCCGTTCCCTAACCCTAACCCTAGCCCGGAACGGAAACCCACCACCAGCCCTACACCTTACCCACAAGCCGTAGCCTACACCTGGCCGGTACGCTGGCACTGACCCGTGAGTCAGCACGTAGCCTGACCCTCCCACGTTTCTGTACCCTCACCTGTGCCCTAAGACTTGCCGTTCCGTAACCCTAACCCTAGCCCGGAACGGAAACCCACCACCAGCCCTACACCTTACCCTACGCCGTAGCCTACTCCTGGCCCGTACGCTGGCACTGACCCGTGCGTCAGCCCGTAGCCTGACCCTCCCACGTTTCCGTACCCTCACCTGTGCCCTAAGCCTTGCCGTTCCCTAACCCTAACCCTAGCCCGGAACGGAAACCCACCACCAGCCCTACACCTTACCCCCAAGCCGTAGCCTACTCCTGGCCCGTACGCTGGCACTGACCCGTGCGTCAGCACGTAGCCTGACCCTCCCACGTTTCCGTACCCTCACCTGTGCCCTAAGCCTTGCCGTTCCCTAACCCTAACCCTAGCCCGGAACGGAAACCCACCACCAGCCCTACAACTTACCCCCAAGCCGTAGCCTACTCCTGGCCCAGACGCTGGCACTGACCCTTGTGTCAGCACGTAGCCTGACCCGCCCACGTTTCCGTACCCTCACCTGTGCCCTAAGGCTTGCCGTTCCCTAACCCTAACCCTAGCCCGGAACGGAAACCCACCACCAGCCCTACACCTTACCCCCAAGCCGTAGCCTACTCCTGGCCCGTACGCTGGCACTGACTCGTGCGTCAGCACGTAGCCTGACCCTCCCACGTTTCCGTACCCTCACCTGTGCTCTAAGCCTTGCCGTTCCCTAACCCTAACTCTAGCACGGAACGGAAACCGACCACCAGCCCTGCACCTTACCCTACGCCGTAGCCTACTCCTGGCCCGTACGCTGGCACTGACCCGTGCGTCAGCACGTAGCCTGACCTTCCCACGTTTCCGTACCCTCACCTGTGCCCTAAGCCTTGCCGTTCCCTAACCCTAACCCTAGCCCGGAACGGAAACCCACCACCAGCCCTACACCTTACCCTACGCCGTAGCCTACTCCTGGCCCGTACGCTGGCACTGACCCATGCGTCAGCACGTAGCCTGACCCTCCCACGTTTCCGTACCCTCACCTGTGCCCTAAGCCTTGCCGTTCCCTAACCCTAACCCTAGCCCGGAACGGAAACCCACCACCAGCCCTCCACCTTACCCTACGCCGTAGCTTACTCCTGACCCGTACGCTGGCACTGACCCATGCGTCAGCACGTAGCCTGACCCTCCCACGTTTCCGTACCCTCACCTGTGCCCTAAGCCTTGCCGTTCCCTAACCCTAACCCTAGCCCGGAACGGAAACCCACCACCAGCCCTACAACTTACCCCCAAGCCGTAGCCTACTCCTGGCCCGTACGCTGGCACTGAACCATGCGTCAGCACGTAGCCTGACCCTCCCACGTTTCCGTACACTCACCTGTGCCCTAAGCCTTGCCGTTCCCTAACCCTAACCCTAGCCCGGAACGGAAACACAACACCAGCCCTACACCTTACCCCCAAGCCGTAGCCTACTCCTGGCCCGTACGCTGGCACTGACCCGTGCGTCAGCACGTAGCCTGACGCTCCCACGTTTCCGTACCCTCACCTGTGCCCTAAGCCTTGCCGTTCCCTAACCCTAACCCTAGCCCGGAACAGAAACCCACCACCAGCCCTACAACTTACCCCCAAGCCGTACCCTACTCCTGGCCCGTACGCTGGCACTGACCCGTGCGTCAGCACGTAGCCTGACCCTCCCACGTTTCCGTACCCTCACCTGTGCCCTAAGCCTTGCCGTTCCCTAACCCTAACCCTAGCCCGGAACGGAAACCCACCACCAGCCCTACACCTTACCCTACGCCGTAGCCTAATCCTGGCCCGTACGCTGGCACTGACCCGTGCGTCAGCACGTAGCCTGACCCTCCCACGTTTCCGTACCCTCACCTGTGCCCTAAGCCTTGCCGTTCCCTAACCCTAACCCTAGCCCGGAACGGAAACCCACCACCAGCCCTACACCTTACCCCCAAGCCGTAGCCTACACCTGGCCTGTACGCTGGCACTGACCCGTGCGTCAGCACGTAGCCAGACCCTCCCACGTTTCCGTACCCTCACCTGTGCCCTAAGCCTAGCCGTTCCCTAACCCTAACCCTAGCCCGGAACGGAAACCCCCCACCAGCCCTACACCTTACCCTACGCCGTAGCCTACTCCTGGCCCGTACGCTGGCACTGACCCGTGCGTCAGCACGTAGCCTGACCCTCCCAAGTTTCCGTACCCTCACGTGTGCCCTAAGCCTTGCCGTTCCCTAACCCTAACCCTAGCCTGGAACTGAAACCCACCAAAAGCCCTACATCTTACCCCCAAGCCGTAGCCTACTCCTGGCCCGTACGCTGGCACTGACCCGTGCGTCAGCACGTAGCCTGACCCTCCCACGTTTCTGTACCCTCACCTGTGCCCCAAGCCTTGCCGTTCCCTAACCCTAACCCTAGCCCGGAACGGAAACCCACCACCAGCCCTACAACTTACCAAGCCGTAACCTACTCCTGGCCCGTACGCTGGCACTGACCCGTGCGTCAGCACGTAGCCTGACCCTCCCACGTTTCCGTACCCTCACCTGTGCCCTAAGCCTTGCCGTTCCCTAACCCTAACCCTAGCCCGGAACGGAAACCCACCACCAGCCCTACACCTTACCCTACTCCTTAGCCTACTCCTGGCCCGTAGGCTGGCACTGACCCGTGCATCAGCACGTAGCCTGACCCTCCCACGTTTCCGTACCCTCACCTGTGCCCTAAGCCTTGCCGTTCCCTAACCCTAACCCTAGCCCGGAACGGAAACCCACCACCAGCCCTACACCTTACCCTACGCCGTAGCCTACTCCTGGCCCGTACGCTGGCACTGACCCGTGCGTCAGCACGTAGCCTGACCCTCCCACGTTTCCGTACCCTCACCTGTGCCCTCAGCCTTGCCGTTCCCTAACCCTAACCCTAGCCCGGAACGGAAACCCACCACCAGCCCTACACCTTACCCTACGCCGTAGCCTACTCCTGGCCCGTACGCTGAAACTGACCCGTGCGTCAGCACGTAGCCTGACCCTCCCACGTTTCTGTACCCTCACATGTGCCCTAAGCCTTGCCGTTCCCTAACCCTAAACCTAGCCCGGAATGGAAACCCACCACCAGCCGTACACCTTACCCACAAGCCGTAGCCTACACCTGGCCGGTACGCTGGCACTGACCCGTGCATCAGCTCGTAGCCTGACCCTCCCACGTTTCCGTACCCTCACCTGTGCCCTAAGCCTTGCCGTTCCCTAACCCTAACCCTAGCCCGGAACGGAAACCCACCACCAGCCCTACACCTTACCCTACACCTTAGCCTACTCCTGGCCCGTACGCTGGCACTGACCCGTGCATCAGCACGTAGCCTGACCCTCCCACGTTTCCGTACCCTCACCTGTGCCCTAAGCCTTGCCGTTCCCTAACCCTAACCCTAGCACGGAACGGAAACCCACCACCAGCCCTACACATTACCCTACACCGTAGCCTACTCCTGGCCCGTACGCTGGCACTGACCCGTGCATCAGCACGTAGCCTGACCCTCCCACGTTTCCGTACCCTCACCTGTGCCCTAAGCCTTGCCATTCCCTAACCCTAACCCTAGCCCGGAACGGAAACCGACCACCAGCCCTACAACTTACCCCCAAGCCGTAGCCTACTCCTGGCCCGTACGCTGGCACTGACCCGTGCGTCAGCACGTAGCCTGACCCTCCCACGTTTCCGTACCCTCACCTGTGCCCTAAGCCTTGCCGTTCCCTAACCCTAACCCTAGCCCGGAACGGAAACCCACCACCAGCCCTACACCTTACCCTACACCGTAGCCTACTCCTGGCCCGTACGCTGGCACTGACCCGTGCATCAGCACGTAGCCTGACCCTCCCACGTTTCCGTACCCTCACCTGTGCCCTAAGCCTTGCCGTTCCCTAACCCTAATCCTAGCCCGGAACGGAAACCCACCACCAGCCCTACAACTTACCCCCAAGCCGTAGCCTACTACTGGCCCGTACGCTGGCACTGACCCGTGCGTCACCACGTAGCCTGACCCTCCCACGTTTCCGTACCCTCACCTGTGCCCTAAGCCTTGCCGTTCCCTAACCCTAACCCTAGCCCGGAACGGAAACCCACCACCAGCCCTCCACCTTACCCTACGCCGTAGCCTACTCCTGGCCCGTACGCTGGCACTGACCCATGCGTCAGCACGTAGCCTGACCCTCCCACGTTTCCGTACCCTCACCTGTGCCCTAAGCCTTGCCGTTCCCTAACCCTAACCCTAGCCCGGAACGGAAACCCACCACCAGCCCTACACCTTACCCCCAAGCCGTAGCCTACTCCTGGCCCGTACGCTTGCACTGACCCGTGCGTCAGCACGTAGCCTGACCCTCCCACGTTTCCGTACCCTCACCTGTGCCCTAAGCCTTGCCGTTCCCTAACCCTAACCCTAGCCCGGAACGGAAACCCACCACCAGCCCTACACCTTACCCACAAGCAGTAGCCTACACCTGGCCGGTACGCTGGCACTGACCCGTGCATCAGCACGTAGCCTGACCCTCCCACGTTTCCGTACCCTCACCTGTGCCCTAAGCCTTGCCGTTCCCTAACCCTAACCCTAGCCCGGAACGGAAACCCACCACCAGCCCGACACCTTACCCTACGCCGTAGCCTACTCCTGGCCCGTACGCTGGCACTGACCCGTGCGTCAGCACGTAGCCTGAACCTCCCACGTTTCCGTACCCTCACCTGTGCCCTCAGCCTTGCCGTTCCCTAACCCTAACCCTAGCCCGGAACGGAAACCCACAACCAGCCCTACACATTACCCTACGCCGTAGCCTAATCCTGGCCCGTACGCTGGCACTGACCCGTGCATCAGCACGTAGCCTGACCCTCCCACGTTTCTGTACCCTCACCTGTGCCCTAAGCCTTGCCGTTCCCTAACCCTAAACCTAGCCCGGAATGGAAACCTACCACCAGCCCTACACCTTACCCACAAGCCGTAGCCTACACCTGGCCGGTACGCTGGCACTGACCCGTGCATCAGCACGTAGCCTGACCCTCCCACGTTTCCGTACCCTCACCTGTGCCCTAAGCCTTGCCGTTCCCTAACCCTAACCCTAGCCCGGAACGGAAACCCACCACCAGCCCTACACCTTACCCTACACCTTAGCCTACTCCTGGCCCGTACGCTGGCACTGACCCGTGCGTCACCACGTAGCCTGACCCTCCCACGTTTCCATACCCTCACCTGTGCCCTAAGCCTTGCCGTTCCCTAACCCTAACCCTAGCCCGGAACGGAAAACCACCACCAGCCCTACACCTTACACACAAGCAGTAGCCTACTCCTGGCCGGTACGCTGGCACTGACCCGTGTATCAGCACGTAGCCTGACCCTCCCACGTTTCCGTACCCTCACCTGTGCCCTAAGCCTTGCCGTTCCCTAACCCTAACCCTAGCCCGGAACGGAAACCCACCACCAGCCCTACACCTTACCCTACGCCGTAGCCTACTCCTGGCCCGTACGCTGGCACTGACCCGTGCGTCAGCACGTAGCCTGACCCTCCCACGTTTCCGTACCCTCACCTGTGCCCTCAGCCTTGCCATTCCCTAACCCTAACCCTAGCCCGGAACGGAAAGCCACCACCAGCCCTACACCTTACCCTACGCCGTAGCCTACTCCTGGCCCGTACGCTGGCACTGACCCATGCGTCAGCACGTAGCCTGAACCTCCCACGTTTCTGTACCCTCACCTGTGCCCTAAGCCTTGCCGTTCCCTAACCCTAAACCTAGCCCGGAATGGAAACCCACCACCAGCCCTACACCTTACCCACAAGCCGTAGCCTACACCTGGCCGGTACGCTGGCACTGACCCGTGCATCAGCACGTAGCCTGACCCTCCCACGTTTCCATACCCTCACCTGTGCCCTAAGCCTTGCCGTTCCCTAACCCTAACCCTAGCCCGGAACGGAAACCCACCACCAGCCCTACACCTTACCCTACGCCGTACCCTACTCCTGGCCCGTACGCTGGCACTGACCCGTGCGTCAGCACGTAGCCTGACCCTCCCACGTTTCCGTACCCTCACCTGTGCCCTAAGCCTTGCCGTTCCCTAATCCTAACTCTAGCCGGAACGAAACCCACCGCCAGCCCTACACCTGACCCCCAAGCCGTACCCTACTCCTGGCCCGTACGCTGGAACTGACCCGTGCGTCAGCACGTAGCCTGACCCTCCCACGTTTCCGTACCCTCACCTGTGCTCTAAACCTTGCCGTTCCCTAACCCTAACCCTAGCCCGGAACGGAAACCCACCACCAGCCCTACACCTTACCCTACGCCGTAGCCTAATCCTGGCCCGTACGCTGGCACTGACCCGTGCGTCAGCACGTAGCCTGACCCTCCCACGTTTCCGTACCCTCACCTGTGCCCTAAGCCTTGCCGTTCCCTAACCCTAACCCTAGCCCGGAACGGAAACCCACCACCAGCCCTACACCTTACCCCCAAGCCGTAGCCTACACCTGGCCTGTACGCTGGCACTGACCCGTGCGTCAGCACGTAGCCTGACCCTCCCACGTTTCCGTACCCTCACCTGTGCCCTAAGCCTTGCCGTTCCCTAACCCTAACCCTAGCCCGGAACGGAAACCCACCACCAGCCCTACACCTTACCCTAAGCCGTAGCCTACTCCTGGCCCGTACGCTGGCACTGACCCGTGCGTCAGCACGTAGCCTGACCCTCCCAAGTTTCCGTACCCTCACGTGTGCCCTAAGCCTTGCCGTTCCCTAACCCTAACCCTAGCCCGGAACTGAAACCCACCAAAAGCCCTACATCTTACCCCCAAGCCGTAGCCTACTCCTGGCCCGTACGCTGGCACTGACCCGTGCGTCAGCACGTAGCCTGACCCTCCCACGTTTCCGTACCCTCACCTGTGCCCTAAGCCTTGCCGTTCCCTAATCCTAACTCTAGCCGGAACCAAACCCACCGCCAGCCCTACACCTGACCCCCAAGCCGTACCCTACTCCTGGCCCGTACGCTGGAACTGACCCGTGCGTCAGCACGTAGCCTGACCCTCCCACGTTTCCGTACCCTCACCTGTGCTCTAAACCTTGCCGTTCCCTAACCCTAACCCTAGCCCGGAACGGAAACCCACCACCAGCCCTACACCTTACCCTACGCCGTAGCCTAATCCTGGCCCGTACGCTGGCACTGACCTGTGCGTCAGCACGTAGCCTGACCCTCCCACGTTTCCGTACCCTCACCTGTGCCCTAAGCCTTGCCGTTCCCTAACCCTAACCCTAGCCCGGAACGGAAACCCACCACCAGCCCTACAACTTACCCCCAAGCCGTAGCCTACACCTGGCCTGTACGCTGGCACTGACCCGTGCGTCAGCACGTAGCCTGACCCTCCCACGTTTCCGTACCCTCACCTGTGCCCTAAGCCTTGCCGTTCCCTAACCCTAACCCTAGCCCGGAACGGAAACCCACCACCAGCCCTACACCTTACCCTAAGCCGTAGCCTACTCCTGGCCCGTACGCTGCCACTGACCCGTGCGTCAGCACGTAGCCTGACCCTCCCAAGTTTCCGTACCCTCACGTGTGCCCTAAGCCTTGCCGTTCCCTAACCCTAACCCTAGCCCGGAACTGAAACCCACCAAAAGCCCTACATCTTACCCCCAAGCCGTAGCCTACTCCTGGCCCGTACGCTGGCACTGACCCGTGCGTCAGCACGTAGCCTGACCCTCCCACGTTTCTGTACCCTCACCTGTGCCCCAAGCCTTGCCGTTCCCTAACCCTAACCCTAGCCCGGAACGGAAACCCACCACCAGCCCTACAACTTACCCCCAAGCCGTAGCCTACTCCTGGCCCGTACGCTGGCACTGACCCGTGCGTCAGCACGTAGCCTGACCCTCCCACGTTTCCGTACCCTCACCTGTGCCCTAAGCCTTGCCGTTCCCTAACCCTAACCCTAGCCCGGAACAGAAACCCACCACCAGCCCTACACCTTACCCACAAGCAGTAGCCTACACCTGGCCGGTACGCTGGCACTGACCCGTGCATCAGCACGTAGCCTGACCCTCCCACGTTTCCGTACCCTCACCTGTGCCCTAAGCCTTGCCGTTCCCTAACCCTAACCCTAGCCCGGAACGGAAACCCACCACCAGCCCTACACCTTACCCTACGCCGTAGCCTACTCCTGGCCCGTACGCTGGCACTGACCCGTGCGTCAGCACGTAGCCTGAACCTCCCACGTTTCCGTACCCTCACCTGTGCCCTAAGCCTTGCCGTTCCCTAACCCTAACCCTAGCCCGGAACGGAAACCCACCACCAGCCCTACACCTTACCCACAAGCAGTAGCCTACACCTGGCCGGTACGCTGGCACTGACCCGTGCATCAGCACGTAGCCTGACCCTCCCACGTTTCCGTACCCTCACCTGTGCCCTAAGCCTTGCCGTTCCCTAACCCTAACCCTAGCCCGGAACGGAAACCCACCACCAGCCCTACACCTTACCCTACGCCGTAGCCTACTCCTGGCCCGTACGCTGGCACTGACCCGTGCGTCAGCACGTAGCCTGACCCTCCCACGTTTCCGTACCCTCACCTGTGCCCTAAGCCTTGCCGTTCCCTAACCCTAACCCTAGCACGGAACGGAAACCCACCACCAGCCCTACACATTACCCTACACCGTAGCCTACTCCTGGCCCGTACGCTGGCACTGACCCGTGCATCAGCACGTAGCCTGACCCTCCCACGTTTCCGTACCCTCACCTGTGCCCTAAGCCTTGCCATTCCCTAACCCTAACCCTAGCCCGGAACGGAAACCCACCACCAGCCCTACAACTTACCCCCAAGCCGTAGCCTACTCCTGGCCCGTACGCTGGCACTGACCCGTGCGTCAGCACGTAGCCTGACCCTCCCACGTTTCCGTACCCTCACCTGTGCCCTAAGCCTTGCCGTTCCCTAACCCTAACCCTAGCCCGGAACGGAAAACCACCACCAGCCCTACACCTTACCCCCAAGCCGTAGCCTACTCCTGGCCCGTACGCTGGCACTGACCCGTGCGTCAGCACGTAGCCTGACCCTCCCACGTTTCCGTACGCTCGCCTGTGCCCTAAGCCTTGCCGTTCCCTAACCCTAACCCTAGCCCGGAACGGAAACCCACCACCAGCCCTACACCTTACCCACAAGCAGTAGCCTACACCTGGCCGGTACGCTGGCACTGACCCGTGCATCAGCACGTAGCCTGACCCTCCCACGTTTCCGTACCCTCACCTGTGCCCTAAGCCTTGCCGTTCCCTAACCCTAACCCTAGCCCGGAACGGAAACCCACCACCAGCCCTACACCTTACCCCAAAGCCTTAGCCTACACCTGGCCTGTACGCTGGCACTGACCCGTGCGTCAGCACGTAGCCTGACCCTCCCACGTTTCCGTACCCTCACCTGTGCCCTAAGCCTTGCCGTTCCCTAACCCTAACCCTAACCCGGAACGGCAACCCACCACCAGCCCTACACCTTACCCTACGCCGTAGCCTAATCCTGGCCCGTACACTGGCACTGACCCGTGCGTCAGCACGTAGCCAGACCCTCCCAAGTTTCGGTACCCTCACCTGTGCCCTAAGCCTTGCCGTTCCCTAACCCTAACCCTAGCCCGGAACGGAAACCCACCAAAAGCCCTACAACTTACTCCCAAGCCGTAGCCTACTACTGGCCCGTACGCTGGCACTGACCCGTGCGTCAGCACGTAGCCTGACCCTCCCACGTTTCCGTACCCTCACCTGTGCCCTAAGCCTTGCCGTTCCCTAACCCTAACCCTAGCCCGGAACGGAAACCCACCACCAGCCCTACAACTTACCCCCAAGCCGTAGACTACTCCTGGCCCGTAGGCTGGCACTGACCCGTGCGTCAGCACGTAGCCTGACCCTCCCACGCTTCCGTACCCTCACCTGTGCCCTAAGCCTTGCCGTTCCTTAACCCTAACCCTAGCACGGAACGGAAACCCACCACCAGCCCTACACCTTACCCTACACCGTAGCCTACTCCTGGCCCGTACGCTGGCACTGGCCCGTGCATCAGCACGTAGCCTGACCCTCCCACGTTTCCGTACCCTCACCTGTGCCCTAAGCCTTGCCGTTCCCTAACCCTAACCCTAGCCCGGAACGGAAACCCACCACCAGCCCTACACCTTACCCTACGCCGTAGCCTACTCCTGGCCCGTACGCTGGCACTGACCCGTGCGTCAGCACGTAGCCTGACCCTCCCACGTTTCCGTACCCTCACCTGTGCCCTCAGCCTTGCCATTCCCTAACCCTAACCCTAGCCCGGAACGGAAAGCCACCACCAGCCCTACACCTTACCCTACGCCGTAGCCTACTCCTGGCCCGTACGCTGGCACTGACCCATGCGTCAGCACGTAGCCTGAACCTCCCACGTTTCTGTACCCTCACCTGTGCCCTAAGCCTTGCCGTTCCCTAACCCTAATCCTAGCCCGGAATGGAAACCCACCACCAGCCCTACACCTTACCCACAAGCCGTAGCCTACACCTGGCCGGTACGCTGGCACTGACCCGTGCATCAGCACGTAGCCTGACCCTCCCACGTTTCCGTACCCTCACCTGTGCCCTAAGCCTTGCCGTTCCCTAACCCTAACTCTAGCCCGGAACGGAAACCCACCACCAGCCCTACAACTGACCCCCAAGCCGTACCCTACTCCTGGCCCGTACGCTGGAACTGACCCGTGCGTCAGCACGTAGCCTGACCCTCCCACGTTTCCGTACCCTCACCTGTGCTCTAAACCTTGCCGTTCCCTAACCCTAACCCTAGCCCGGAACGGAAACCCACCACCAGCCCTACACCTTACCCTACGCCGTAGCCTAATCCTGGCCCGTACGCTGGCACTGACCCGTGCGTCAGCACGTAGCCTGACCCTCCCACGTTTCTGTACCCTCACCTGTGCCCTAAGCCTTGCCGTTCCCTAACCCTAACCCTAGCCCGGAACGGAAACCCACCACCAGCCCTACACCTTACCCCCAAGCCGTAGCCTACACCTGGCCTGTACGCTGGCACTGATCCGTGCGTCAGCACGTAGCCTGACCCTCCCACGTTTCCGTACCCTCACCTGTGCCCTAAGCCTTGCCGTTCCCTAACCCTAACCCTAGCCCGGAACGGAAACCCACCACCAGCCCTACACCTTACCCTAAGCCGTAGCCTACTCCTGGCCCGTACGCTGGCACTGACCCGTGCGTCAGCACGTAGCCTGACCCTCCCAAGTTTCCGTACCCTCACGTGTGCACTAAGCCTTGCCGTTCCCTAACCCTAACCCTAGCCCGGAACTGAAACCCACCAAAAGCCCTACATCTTACCCCCAAGCCGTAGCCTACTCCTGGCCCGTACGCTGGCACTGACCCGTGCGTCAGCACGTAGCCTGACCCTCCCACGTTTCTGTACCCTCACCTGTGCCCCAAGCCTTGCCGTTCCCTAACCCTAACCCTAGCCCGGAACGGAAACCCACCACCAGCCCTACAACTTACCCCCAAGCCGTAGCCTACTCCTGGCCCGTACGCTGGCACTGACCCGTGCGTCAGCACGTAGCCTGACCCTCCCACGTTTCCGTACCCTCACCTGTGCCCTAAGCCTTGCCGTTACCTAACCCTAACCCTAGCCCGGAACGGAAACCCACCACCAGCCCTACACCTTACCCACAAGCAGTAGCCTACACCTGGCCGGTACGCTGGCACTGACCAGTGCATCAGCACGTAGCCTGACCCTCCCACGTTTCCGTACCCTCACCTGTGCCCTAAGCCTTGCCGTTCCCTAACCCTAACCCTAGCCCGGAACGGAAACCCACCACCAGCCCTACACCTTACCCTACGCCGTAGCCTACTCCTGGCCCGTACGCTGGCACTGACCCGTGCGTCAGCACGTAGCCTGAACCTCCCACGTTTCCGTACCCTCACCTGTGCCCTAAGCCTTGCCGTTCCCTAACCCTAACCCTAGCCCGGAACGGAAACACACCACCAGCCCTACACCTTACCCACAAGCAGTAGCCTACACCTGGCCGGTACGCTGGCACTGACCCGTGCATCAGCACGTAGCCTGACCCTCCCACGTTTCCGTACCCTCACCTGTGCCCTAAGCCTTGCCGTTCCATAACCCTAACCCTAGCCCGGAACGGAAACCCACCACCAGCCGTACACCTTACCCTACGCCGTAGCCTACTCCTGGCCCGTACGCTGGCACTGACCCGTGCGTCAGCACGTAGCCTGACCCTCCCACGTTTCTGTACCCTCACCTGTGCCCTAAGCCTTGCCGTTCCCTAACCCTAACCCTAGCACGGAACGGAAACCCACCACCAGCCCTACACATTACCCTACACCGTAGCCTACTCCTGGCCCGTACGCTGGCACTGACCCGTGCATCAGCACGTAGCCTGACCCTCCCACGTTTCCGTACCCTCACCTGTGCCCTAAGCCTTGCCATTCCCTAACCCTAACCCTAGCCCGGAACGGAAACCCACCACAAGCCCTACAACTTACCCCCAAGCCGTAGCCTACTCCTGGCCCGTACGCTGGCACTGACCCGTGCGTCAGCACGTAGCCTGACCCTCCCACGTTTCCGTACCCTCACCTGTGCCCTAAGCCTTGCCGTTCCCTAACCCTAACCCTAGCCCGGAACGGAAACCCACCACCAGCCCTACAACTTACCCCCAAGCCGTAGCCTACTCCTGGCCCGTACGCTGGCACTGACCCGTGCGTCAGCACGTAGCCTGACCCTCCCACGTTTCCGTACCCTCACCTGTGCCCTAAGCCTTGCCGTTCCCTAACCCTAACCCTAGCCCGGAACGGAAACCCACCACCAGCCCTACACCTTACCCACAAGCAGTAGCCTACACCTGGCCGGTACGCTGGCACTGACCCGTGCATCAGCACGTAGCCTGACCCTCCCACGTTTCCGTACCCTCACCTGTGCCCTAAGCCTTGCCGTTCCCTAACCCTAACCCTAGCCCGGAACGGAAACCCACCACCAGCCCTACACCTTACCCGAAAGCCTTAGCCTACACCTGGCCTGTACGCTGGCACTGACCCGTGCGTCAGCACGTAGCCTGACCCTCCCACGTTTCCGTACCCTCACCTGTGCCCTAAGCCTTGCCGTTCCCTAACCCTAACCCTAGCCCGGAACGGAAACCCACCACCAGCCCTACAACTTACCCCCAAGCCGTAGACTACTCCTGGCCCGTACGCTGGCACTGACCCGTGCGTCAGCACGTAGCCTGACCCTCCCACGTTTCCGTACCCTCACCTGTGCCCTAAGCCTTGCCATTCCTTAACCCTAACCCTAGCATGGAACGGAAACCCACCACCAGCCCTACACCTTACCCTACACCGTAGCCTACTCCTGGACCGTACGCTGGCACTGGCCCGTGCATCAGCACGTAGCCTGACCCTCCCACGTTTCCGTACCCTCACCTGTGCCCTAAGCCTTGCCGTTCCCTAACCCTAACCCTAGCCCGGAACGGAAACCCACCACAAGCCCTACAACTTACCCCCAAGCCGTAGCCTACTCCTGGCCCGTACGCTGGCACTGACCCGTGCGTCAGCACGTAGCCTGACCCTCCCACGTTTCCGTACCCTCACCTGTGCCCTAAGCCTTGCTGTTCCCTAACCCTAACCCTAGCCCGGAACGGAAACCCACCACCAGCCCTACACCTTACCCTACGCCGTAGCCTACTCCTGGCCCGTACGCTGGCACTGACCCAAGCGTCAGCACATAGCCTGACCCTCCCACGTTTCCGTACCATCACCTGTGCCCTAAGCCTTGCCGTTCCCTAACCCTAACCCTAGCCCGGAACGGAAACCCACCACCAGCCCTACACCTTACCCCCAAGCCGTAGCCTACTCATGGCCCGTACGCTGGCACTGACCCGTGCGTCAGCACGTAGCCTGACCCTCCCACGTTTCCGTACCCTCACCTGTGCCCTAAGCCTTGCCGTTCCCTAACCCTAACCCTAGCCCGGAACGGAAACCCACCACCAGCCCTACACCTTACCCCCAAGCCGTAGCCTACTCCTGGCCCGTACGCTGGCACTGACCCGTGCGTCAGCACGTAGCCTGACCCTCCCACGTTTCCATACCCTCACCTGTGCCCTAAGCCTTGCCGTTCCCTAACCCTAACCCTAGCCCAGAACGGAAACCCACCACCAGCCCTACACCTTACCCCCAAGCCGTAGCCTACTCATGGCCCGTACGCTGGCACTGACCCGTGCGTCAGCACGTACCCTGACCCTCCCACGTTTCCGTACCCTCACCTGTGCCCTAAGCCTTGCCGTTCCCTAACCCTAACCCTAGCCCGGAACAGAAACCCACCACCAGCCCTACACCTTACCCACAAGCAGTAGCCTACACCTGGCCGGTACGCTGGCACTGACCCGTGCATCAGCACGTAGCCTGACCCTCCCACGTTTCCGTACCCTCACCTGTGCCCTAAGCCTTGCCGTTCCCTAACCCTAACCCTAGCCCGGAACGGAAACCCACCACCAGCCCTACACCTTACCCTACGCCGTAGCCTACTCCTGGCCCGTACGCTGGCACTGACCCGTGCGTCAGCACGTAGCCTGAACCTCCCACGTTTCCGTACCCTCACCTGTGCCCTAAGCCTTGCCGTTCCCTAACCCTAACCCTAGCCCGGAACGGAAACCCACCACCAGCCCTACACCTTACTCTACGCCGTAGCCTACTCCTGGCCCGTACGCTGAAACTGACCCGTGCGTCAGCACGTAGCCTGACCCTCCCACGTTTCTGTACCCTCACCTGTGCCCTAAGCCTTGCCGTTCCCTAACCCTAAACCTAGCCCGGAATGGAAACCCACCACCAGCCCTACACCTTACCCACAAGCCGTAGCCTACACCTGGCCAGTACGCTGGCACTGACCCGTGCATCAGCTCGTAGCCTGACCCTCCCACGTTTCCGTACCCTCACCTGTGCCCTAAGCCTTGCCGTTCCCTAACCCTAACCCTAGCCCGGAACGGAAACCCACCACCAGCCCTACACCTTACCCTACACCTTAGCCTACTCCTGGCCCGTATGCTGGCACTGACCCGTGCATCAGCACGTAGCCTGACCCTCCCACGTTTCCGTACCCTCACCTGTGCCCTAAGCCTTGCCGTTCCCTAACCCTAACCCTAGCACGGAACGGAAACCCACCACCAGCCCTACACATTACCCTACACCGTAGCCTACTCCTGGCCCGTACGCTGGCACTGACCCGTGCATCAGCACGTAGCCTGACCCTCCCACGTTTCCGTACCCTCACCTGTGCCCTAAGCCTTGCCATTCCCTAACCCTAACCCTAGCCCGGAACGGAAACCCACCACCAGCCCTACAACTTACCCCCAAGCCGTAGCCTACTCCTGGCCCGTACGCTGGCACTGACCCGTGCGTCAGCACGTAGCCTGACCCTCCCACGTTTCCGTACCCTCACCTGTGCCCTAAGCCTTGCCGTTCCCTAACCCTAACCCTAGCCCGGAACGGAAACCCACCACCAGCCCTACACCTTACCCTACGCCGTAGCCTACTCCTGGCCCGTACGCTGGCACTGACCCGTGCGTCAGCACGTAGCCTGACCCTCCCAAGTTTCCGTACCCTCACCTGTGCCCTAAGCCTTTCCGTTCCCTAACCCTAACCCTAGCCCGGAACGGAAACCCACCACCAGCCCTACACCTTACCCCCAAGCCGTAGCCTACTCCTGGCCCGTACGCTGGCACTGACCCGTGCGTCAGCACGTAGCCTAACCCTCCCACGTTTCCGTACCCTCACCTGTGCCCTAAGCCTTGCCGTTCCTTAACCCTAACCCTAGGACGGAACGGAAACCCACCACCAGCCCTACACCTTACCCTACACCGTAGCCTACTCCTGGCCCGTACGCTGGCACTGACCCGTGCATCAGCACGTAGCCTGACCCTCCCACGTTTCCGTACCCTCACCTGTTCCCTAAGCCTTGCCGTTCCCTAACCCTAACCCTAGCCCGGAACGGAAACCCACCACCAGCCCTTCAACTTACCCCCAAGCCGTAGCCTACTCCTGGCCCGTACGCTGGCACTGACCCGTGCGTCACCACGTAGCCTGACCCTCCCACGTTTCCGTACCCTCACCTGTGCCCTAAGCCTTGCTGTTCCCTAACCCTAACCCTAGCCCGGAACGGAAACCCACCACCAGCCCGACACCTTACCCTACGCCGTAGCCTACTCCTGGCCCGTACGCTGGCACTGACCCATGCGTCAGCACGTAGCCTGACCCTCCCACGTTTCCGTACCCTCACCTGTGCCCTAAGCCTTGCCGTTCCCTAACCCTAACCCTAGCCCGGAACATAAACCCACCACCAGCCCTACACCTTACCCCCAAGCCGTAGCCTACTCCTGGCCCGTACGCTGGCACTGACCCGTGCGTCACCACGTAGCCTGACCCTCCCACGTTTCCGTACCCTCACCTGTGCTCTAAACCTTGCCGTTCCCTAACCCTAACCCTAGCCCGGAACGGAAACACACCACCAGCCCTACACCTTACCCTACGCCGTAGCCTAATCCTGGCCCGTACGCTGGCACTGACCCGTGGGTCAGCACGTAGCCTGACCCTCCCACGTTTCCGTACCCTCACCTGTGCCCTCAGCCTTGCCGTTCCCTAACCCTAACCCTAGCCCGGAACGGAAACCCACCACCAGCCCTACACCTTACCCCCAAGCCGTAGCCTACACCTGGCCTGTACGCTGGCACTGACCCGTGCGTCAGCACGTAGCCTGACCCTCCCACGTTTCCGTACCCTCACCTGTGCCCTAAGCCTTGCCGTTCCCTAACCCTAACCCTAGCCCGGAACGGAAACCCACCACCAGCCCTACACCTTACCCTACGCCGTAGCCTACTCCTGGCCCGTACGCTGGCACTGACCCGTGCGTCAGCACGTAGCCTGACCCTCCCAAGTTTCCGTACCCTCACCTGTGCCCTAAGCCTTGCAGTTCCCTAACCCTAACCCTAGCCCGGAACTGAAACCCACCAAAAGCCCTACACCTTACCCCCAAGCCGTAGCCTACTCCTGGCCCGTACGCTGGCACTGACCCGTGCGTCAGCACGTAGCCTGACCCTCCCACGTTTCTGTACCCTCACCTGTGCCCCAAGCCTTGCCGTTCCCTAACCCTAACCCTAGCCCGGAACGGAAACCCACCACCAGCCCTACATCTTACCCCCAAGCCGTAGCCTACTCCTGGCCCGTACGCTGGCACTGACTCGTGCGTCAGCACGAAGCCTGACCCTCCCACGTTTCCGTACCCTCACCTGTGCCCTAAGCCTTGCCGTTCCCTAACCCTAACCCTAGCCCGGAACGGAAACCCACCACCAGCCCTACACCTTACCCCCAAGCCGTAGCCTACTCCTGGCCCGTACGCTGGCACTGACCCATGCGTCAGCACGTAGCCTGACCCTCCCACGTTTCCGTACCCTCACCTGTGCCCTAAGCCTTGCCGTTCCCTAACTCTAACCCTAGCCCGGAACGGAAACCCACCACCAGCCCTACACCTTACCCCCAAGACGTAGCCTACTCCTGGCCCGTACGCTGGCACTGACCCGTGCGTCAGCACGTAGCCTGACCCTCCCAAGTTTCCGTACCCTCAGCTGTGCCCTAAGCCTTGCCGTTCCCTAACCCTAAACCTAGCCCGGAACGGAAACCCACCACCAGCCCTACAACTTACCCACAAGCCGTAGCCTATACCTGTCCGGTACGCTGGCACTGACCCGTGCGTCAGCACGTAGCCTGACCCTCCCACGTTTCCGTACCCTCACCTGTGCCCTAAGCCTTGCCGTTCCCTAACCCTAACCCTAGCCCGGAACGGAAACCCACCACCAGCCCTACACCTTACCCTACGCCGTAGCCTACTCCTGGCCCGTACGCTGGCACTGACCCGTGCGTCAGCACGTAGCCTGACCCTCCTACGTTTCCGTACCCTCACCTGTGCCCTAAGCCTTGCCGTTGCCTAACCCTAACCCTAGCACGGAACGGAAACCCACCACCAGCCCTACACCTTACCCTACACCGTAGCCTTCTCCTGGCCCGTACGCTGGCACTGACCCGTGCATCAGCACGTAGCCTGACCCTCCCACGTTTCCGTACCCTCACCTGTGCCCTAATCCTTGCCGTTCCCTAACCCTAACCCTAGCCCGGAACGGAAACCCACCACCAGCCCTACAACTTACCCCCAAGCCATAGCCTACTCCTGGCCCGTACGCTGGCACTGACCCGTGCGTCAGCACGTAGCCTGACCCTCCCACGTTTCCGTACCCTCACCTGTGCCCTAAGCCTTGCCGTTCCCTAACCCTAACCCTAGCCCGGAACGGAAACCCACCACCAGCCCTACACCTTACCCCCAAGCCGTAGCCTACTCCTGGCCCGTACGCTGGCACTGACCCGTGCGTCAGCACGTAGCCTGACCCTCCCACGTTTCCGTACCCTCACCTGTGCCCTAAGCCTTGCCGTTCCCTAACCCTAACCCTAGCCCGGAACGGAAACCCACCACCAGCCCTACACCTTACCCACAAGCCGTAGCCTACACCTGGCCGGTACGCTGGCACTGACCCGTGAGTCAGCACGTAGCCTGACCCTCCCACGTTTCTGTACCCTCACCTGTGCCCTAAGACTTGCCGTTCCGTAACCCTAACCCTAGCCCGGAACGGAAACCCACCACCAGCCCTACACCTTACCCTACGCCGTAGCCTACTCCTGGCCCGTACGCTGGCACTGACCCGTGCGTCAGCCCGTAGCCTGACCCTCCCACGTTTCCGTACCCTCACCTGTGCCCTAAGCCTTGCCGTTCCCTAACCCTAACCCTAGCCCGGAACGGAAACCCACCACCAGCCCTACACCTTACCCCCAAGCCGTAGCCTACTCCTGGCCCGTACGCTGGCACTGACCCGTGCGTCAGCACGTAGCCTGACCCTCCCACGTTTCCGTACCCTCACCTGTGCCCTAAGCCTTGCCGTTCCCTAACCCTAACCCTAGCCCGGAACGGAAACCCACCACCAGCCCTACAACTTACCCCCAAGCCGTAGCCTACTCCTGGCCCAGACGCTGGCACTGACCCTTGTGTCAGCACGTAGCCTGACCCGCCCACGTTTCCGTACCCTCACCTGTGCCCTAAGCCTTGCCGTTCCCTAACCCTAACCCTAGCCCGGAACGGAAACCCACCACCAGCCCTACACCTTACCCCCAAGCCGTAGCCTACTCCTGGCCCGTACGCTGGCACTGACTCGTGCGTCAGCACGTAGCCTGACCCTCCCACGTTTCCGTACCCTCACCTGTGCTCTAAGCCTTGCCGTTCCCTAACCCTAACTCTAGCACGGAACGGAAACCGACCACCAGCCCTGCACCTTACCCTACGCCGTAGCCTACTCCTGGCCCGTACGCTGGCACTGACCCGTGCGTCAGCACGTAGCCTGACCTTCCCACGTTTCCGTACCCTCACCTGTGCCCTAAGCCTTGCCGTTCCCTAACCCTAACCCTAGCCCGGAACGGAAACCCACCACCAGCCCTACACCTTACCCTACGCCGTAGCCTACTCCTGGCCCGTACGCTGGCACTGACCCATGCGTCAGCACGTAGCCTGACCCTCCCACGTTTCCGTACCCTCACCTGTGCCCTAAGCCTTGCCGTTCCCTAACCCTAACCCTAGCCCGGAACGGAAACCCACCACCAGCCCTCCACCTTACCCTACGCCGTAGCTTACTCCTGACCCGTACGCTGGCACTGACCCATGCGTCAGCACGTAGCCTGACCCTCCCACGTTTCCGTACCCTCACCTGTGCCCTAAGCCTTGCCGTTCCCTAACCCTAACCCTAGCCCGGAACGGAAACCCACCACCAGCCCTACAACTTACCCCCAAGCCGTAGCCTACTCCTGGCCCGTACGCTGGCACTGAACCATGCGTCAGCACGTAGCCTGACCCTCCCACGTTTCCGTACACTCACCTGTGCCCTAAGCCTTGCCGTTCCCTAACCCTAACCCTAGCCCGGAACGGAAACACAACACCAGCCCTACACCTTACCCCCAAGCCGTAGCCTACTCCTGGCCCGTACGCTGGCACTGACCCGTGCGTCAGCACGTAGCCTGACGCTCCCACGTTTCCGTACCCTCACCTGTGCCCTAAGCCTTGCCGTTCCCTAACCCTAACCCTAGCCCGGAACAGAAACCCACCACCAGCCCTACAACTTACCCCCAAGCCGTACCCTACTCCTGGCCCGTACGCTGGCACTGACCCGTGCGTCAGCACGTAGCCTGACCCTCCCACGTTTCCGTACCCTCACCTGTGCCCTAAGCCTTGCCGTTCCCTAACCCTAACCCTAGCCCGGAACGGAAACCCACCACCAGCCCTACACCTTACCCTACGCCGTAGCCTAATCCTGGCCCGTACGCTGGCACTGACCCGTGCGTCAGCACGTAGCCTGACCCTCCCACGTTTCCGTACCCTCACCTGTGCCCTAAGCCTTGCCGTTCCCTAACCCTAACCCTAGCCCGGAACGGAAACCCACCACCAGCCCTACACCTTACCCCCAAGCCGTAGCCTACACCTGGCCTGTACGCTGGCACTGACCCGTGCGTCAGCACGTAGCCAGACCCTCCCACGTTTCCGTACCCTCACCTGTGCCCTAAGCCTAGCCGTTCCCTAACCCTAACCCTAGCCTGGAACGGAAACCCCCCACCAGCCCTACACCTTACCCTACGCCGTAGCCTACTCCTGGCCCGTACGCTGGCACTGACCCGTGCGTCAGCACGTAGCCTGACCCTCCCAAGTTTCCGTACCCTCACGTGTGCCCTAAGCCTTGCCGTTCCCTAACCCTAACCCTAGCCCGGAACTGAAACCCACCAAAAGCCCTACATCTTACCCCCAAGCCGTAGCCTACTCCTGGCCCGTACGCTGGCACTGACCCGTGCGTCAGCACGTAGCCTGACCCTCCCACGTTTCTGTACCCTCACCTGTGCCCCAAGCCTTGCCGTTCCCTAACCCTAACCCTAGCCCGGAACGGAAACCCACCACCAGCCCTACAACTTACCAAGCCGTAACCTACTCCTGGCCCGTACGCTGGCACTGACCCGTGCGTCAGCACGTAGCCTGACCCTCCCACGTTTCCGTACCCTCACCTGTGCCCTAAGCCTTGCCGTTCCCTAACCCTAACCCTAGCCCGGAACGGAAACCCACCACCAGCCCTACACCTTACCCTACTCCTTAGCCTACTCCTGGCCCGTAGGCTGGCACTGACCCGTGCATCAGCACGTAGCCTGACCCTCCCACGTTTCCGTACCCTCACCTGTGCCCTAAGCCTTGCCGTTCCCTAACCCTAACCCTAGCCCGGAACGGAAACCCACCACCAGCCCTACACCTTACCCTACGCCGTAGCCTACTCCTGGCCCGTACGCTGGCACTGACCCGTGCGTCAGCACGTAGCCTGACCCTCCCACGTTTCCGTACCCTCACCTGTGCCCTCAGCCTTGCCGTTCCCTAACCCTAACCCTAGCCCGGAACGGAAACCCACCACCAGCCCTACACCTTACCCTACGCCGTAGCCTACTCCTGGCCCGTACGCTGAAACTGACCCGTGCGTCAGCACGTAGCCTGACCCTCCCACGTTTCTGTACCCTCACATGTGCCCTAAGCCTTGCCGTTCCCTAACCCTAAACCTAGCCCGGAATGGAAACCCACCACCAGCCGTACACCTTACCCACAAGCCGTAGCCTACACCTGGCCGGTACGCTGGCACTGACCCGTGCATCAGCTCGTAGCCTGACCCTCCCACGTTTCCGTACCCTCACCTGTGCCCTAAGCCTTGCCGTTCCCTAACCCTAACCCTAGCCCGGAACGGAAACCCACCACCAGCCCTACACCTTACCCTACACCTTAGCCTACTCCTGGCCCGTACGCTGGCACTGACCCGTGCATCAGCACGTAGCCTGACCCTCCCACGTTTCCGTACCCTCACCTGTGCCCTAAGCCTTGCCGTTCCCTAACCCTAACCCTAGCACGGAACGGAAACCCACCACCAGCCCTACACATTACCCTACACCGTAGCCTACTCCTGGCCCGTACGCTGGCACTGACCCGTGCATCAGCACGTAGCCTGACCCTCCACGTTTCCGTACCCTCACCTGTGCCCTAAGCCTTGCCATTCCCTAACCCTAACCCTAGCCCGGAACGGAAATCGACCACCAGCCCTACAACTTACCCCCAAGCCGTAGCCTACTCCTGGCCCGTACGCTGGCACTGACCCGTGCGTCAGCACGTAGCCTGACCCTCCCACGTTTCCGTACCCTCACCTGTGCCCTAAGCCTTGCCGTTCCCTAACCCTAACCCTAGCCCGGAACGGAAACCCACCACCAGCCCTACACCTTACCCTACACCGTAGCCTACTCCTGGCCCGTACGCTGGCACTGACCCGTGCATCAGCACGTAGCCTGACCCTCCCACGTTTCCGTACCCTCACCTGTGCCCTAAGCCTTGCCGTTCCCTAACCCTAATCCTAGCCCGGAACGGAAACCCACCACCAGCCCTACAACTTACCCCCAAGCCGTAGCCTACTACTGGCCCGTACGCTGGCACTGACCCGTGCGTCACCACGTAGCCTGACCCTCCCACGTTTCCGTACCCTCACCTGTGCCCTAAGCCTTGCCGTTCCCTAACCCTAACCCTAGCCCGGAACGGAAACCCACCACCAGCCCTACACCTTACCCTACGCCGTAGCCTACTCCTGGCCCGTACGCTGGCACTGACCCATGCGTCAGCACGTAGCCTGACCCTCCCACGTTTCCGTACCCTCACCTGTGCCCTAAGCCTTGCCGTTCCCTAACCCTAACCCTAGCCCGGAACGGAAACCCACCACCAGCCCTACACCTTACCCCCAAGCCGTAGCCTACTCCTGGCCCGTACGCTGGCACTGACCCGTGCGTCAGCACGTAGCCTGACCCTCCCACGTTTCCGTACCCTCACCTGTGCCCTAAGCCTTGCCGTTCCCTAACCCTAACCCTAGCCCGGAACGGAAACCCACCACCAGCCCTACACCTTACCCACAAGCAGTAGCCTACACCTGGCCGGTACGCTGGCACTGACCCGTGCATCAGCACGTAGCCTGACCCTCCCACGTTTCCGTACCCTCACCTGTGCCCTAAGCCTTGCCGTTCCCTAACCCTAACCCTAGCCCGGAACGGAAACCCACCACCAGCCCGACACCTTACCCTACGCCGTAGCCTACTCCTGGCCCGTACGCTGGCACTGACCCGTGCGTCAGCACGTAGCCTGACCCTCCCACGTTTCCGTACCCTCACCTGTGCCCTCAGCCTTGCCGTTCCCTAACCCTAACCCTAGCCCGGAACGGAAACCCACAACCAGCCCTACACATTACCCTACGCCGTAGCCTACTCCTGGCCCGTACGCTGGCACTGACCCGTGCATCAGCACGTAGCCTGACCCTCCCACGTTTCTGTACCCTCACCTGTGCCCTAAGCCTTGCCGTTCCCTAACCCTAAACCTAGCCCGGAATGGAAACCTACCACCAGCCCTACACCTTACCCACAAGCCGTAGCCTACACCTGGCCGGTACGCTGGCACTGACCCGTGCATCAGCACGTAGCCTGACCCTCCCACGTTTCCGTACCCTCACCTGTGCCCTAAGCCTTGCCGTTCCCTAACCCTAACCCTAGCCCGGAACGGAAACCCACCACCAGCCCTACACCTTACCCTACACCTTAGCCTACTCCTGGCCCGTACGCTGGCACTGACCCGTGCGTCACCACGTAGCCTGACCCTCCCACGTTTCCATACCCTCACCTGTGCCCTAAGCCTTGCCGTTCCCTAACCCTAACCCTAGCCCGGAACGGAAACCCACCACCAGCCCTACACCTTACACACAAGCAGTAGCCTACTCCTGGCCGGTACGCTGGCACTGACCCGTGTATCAGCACGTAGCCTGACCCTCCCACGTTTCCGTACCCTCACCTGTGCCCTAAGCCTTGCCGTTCCCTAACCCTAACCCTAGCCCGGAACGGAAACCCACCACCAGCCCTACACCTTACCCTACGCCGTAGCCTACTCCTGGCCCGTACGCTGGCACTGACCCGTGCGTCAGCACGTAGCCTGACCCTCCCACGTTTCCGTACCCTCACCTGTGCCCTCAGCCTTGCCATTCCCTAACCCTAACCCTAGCCCGGAACGGAAAGCCACCACCAGCCCTACACCTTACCCTACGCCGTAGCCTACTCCTGGCCCGTACGCTGGCACTGACCCATGCGTCAGCACGTAGCCTGAACCTCCCACGTTTCTGTACCCTCACCTGTGCCCTAAGCCTTGCCGTTCCCTAACCCTAAACCTAGCCCGGAATGGAAACCCACCACCAGCCCTACACCTTACCCACAAGCCGTAGCCTACACCTGGCCGGTACGCTGGCACTGACCCGTGCATCAGCACGTAGCCTGACCCTCCCACGTTTCCATACCCTCACCTGTGCCCTAAGCCTTGCCGTTCCCTAACCCTAACCCTAGCCCGGAACGGAAACCCACCACCAGCCCTACACCTTACCCTACGCCGTACCCTACTCCTGGCCCGTACGCTGGCACTGACCCGTGCGTCAGCACGTAGCCTGACCCTCCCACGTTTCCGTACCCTCACCTGTGCCCTAAGCCTTGCCGTTCCCTAATCCTAACTCTAGCCGGAACGAAACCCACCGCCAGCCCTACACCTGACCCCCAAGCCGTACCCTACTCCTGGCCCGTACGCTGGAACTGACCCGTGCGTCAGCACGTAGCCTGACCCTCCCACGTTTCCGTACCCTCACCTGTGCTCTAAACCTTGCCGTTCCCTAACCCTAACCCTAGCCCGGAACGGAAACCCACCACCAGCCCTACACCTTACCCTACGCCGTAGCCTAATCCTGGCCCGTACGCTGGCACTGACCCGTGCGTCAGCACGTAGCCTGACCCTCCCACGTTTCCGTACCCTCACCTGTGCCCTAAGCCTTGCCGTTCCCTAACCCTAACCCTAGCCCGGAACGGAAACCCACCACCAGCCCTACACCTTACCCCCAAGCCGTAGCCTACACCTGGCCTGTACGCTGGCACTGACCCGTGCGTCAGCACGTAGCCTGACCCTCCCACGTTTCCGTACCCTCACCTGTGCCCTAAGCCTTGCCGTTCCCTAACCCTAACCCTAGCCCGGAACGGAAACCCACCACCAGCCCTACACCTTACCCTAAGCCGTAGCCTACTCCTGGCCCGTACGCTGGCACTGACCCGTGCGTCAGCACGTAGCCTGACCCTCCCAAGTTTCCGTACCCTCACGTGTGCCCTAAGCCTTGCCGTTCCCTAACCCTAACCCTAGCCCGGAACTGAAACCCACCAAAAGCCCTACATCTTACCCCCAAGCCGTAGCCTACTCCTGGCCCGTACGCTGGCACTGACCCGTGCGTCAGCACGTAGCCTGACCCTCCCACGTTTCTGTACCCTCACCTGTGCCCCAAGCCTTGCCGTTCCCTAACCCTAACCCTAGCCCGGAACGGAAACCCACCACCAGCCCTACAACTTACCCCCAAGCCGTAGCCTACTCCTGGCCCGTACGCTGGCACTGACCCGTGCGTCAGCACGTAGCCTGACCCTCCCACGTTTCCGTACCCTCACCTGTGCCCTAAGCCTTGCCGTTCCCTAACCCTAACCCTAGCCCGGAACGGAAACCCACCACCAGCCCTACACCTTACCCACAAGCAGTAGCCTACACCTGGCCGGTACGCTGGCACTGACCCGTGCATCAGCACGTAGCCTGACCCTCCCACGTTTCCGTACCCTCACCTGTGCCCTAAGCCTTGCCGTTCCCTAACCCTAACCCTAGCCCGGAACGGAAACCCACCACCAGCCCTACACCTTACCCTACGCCGTAGCCTACTCCTGGCCCGTACGCTGGCACTGACCCGTGCGTCAGCACGTAGCCTGAACCTCCCACGTTTCCGTACCCTCACCTGTGCCCTAAGCCTTGCCGTTCCCTAACCCTAACCCTAGCCCGGAACGGAAACCCACCACCAGCCCTACACCTTACCCACAAGCAGTAGCCTACACCTGGCCGGTACGCTGGCACTGACCCGTGCATCAGCACGTAGCCTGACCCTCCCACGTTTCCGTACCCTCACCAGTGCCCTAAGCCTTGCCGTTCCCTAACCCTAACCCCAGCCCGGAACGGAAACCCACCACCAGCCCTACACCTTACCCTACGCCGTAGCCTACTCCTGGCCCGTACGCTGGCACTGACCCGTGCGTCAGCACGTAGCCTGACCCTCCCACGTTTCTGTACCCTCACCTGTGCCCTAAGCCTTGCCGTTCCCTAACCCTAACCCTAGCACGGAACGGAAACCCACCACCAGCCCTACACATTACCCTACACCGTAGCCTACTCCTGGCCCGTACGCTGGCACTGACCCGTGCATCAGCACGTAGCCTGACCCTCCCACGTTTCCGTACCCTCACCTGTGCCCTAAGCCTTGCCATTCCCTAACCCTAACCCTAGCCCGGAACGGAAACCCACCACCAGCCCTACAACTTACCCCCAAGCCGTAGCCTACTCCTGGCCCGTACGCTGGCACTGACCCGTGCGTCAACACGTAGCCTGACCCTCCCACGTTTCCGTACCCTCACCTGTGCCCTAAGCCTTGCCGTTCCCTAACCCTAACCCTAGCCCGGAACGGAAACCCACCACCAGCCCTACACCTTACCCCCAAGCCGTAGCCTACTCCTGGCCCGTACGCTGGCACTGACCCGTGCGTCAGCACGTAGCCTGACCCTCCCACGTTTCCGTACCCTCGCCTGTGCCCTAAGCCTTGCCGTTCCCTAACCCTAACCCTAGCCCGGAACGGAAACCCACCACCAGCCCTACACCTTACCCACAAGCAGTAGCCTACACCTGGCCGGTACGCTGGCACTGACCCGTGCATCAGCACGTAGCCTGACCCTCCCACGTTTCCGTACCCTCACCTGTGCCCTAAGCCTTGCCGTTCCCTAACCCTAACCCTAGCCCGGAACGGAAACCCACCACCAGACCTACACCTTACCCGAAAGCCTTAGCCTACACCTGGCCTGTACGCTGGCACTGACCCGTGCGTCAGCACGTAGCCTGACCCTCCCACGTTTCCGTACCCTCACCTGTGCCCTAAGCCTTGCCGTTCCCTAACCCTAACCCTAGCCCGGAACGGAAACCCACCACCAGCCCTACACCTTACCCCCAAGCCGTAGCCTACTCCTGGCCCGTACGCTGGCACTGACCCGTGCGTCAGCACGTAGCCTGACCCTCCCACGTTTCCGTACCCTCACCTGTGCCCTAAGCCTTGCCGTTCCCTAACCCTAACCCTAGCCCGGAACGGAAACCCACCACCAGCCCTACACCTTACCCCCAAGCCGTAGCCTACTCATGGCCCGTACGCTGGCACTGACCCTTGCGTCAGCACGTACCCTGACCCTCCCACGTTTCCGTACCCTCACCTGTGCCCTAAGCCTTGCCGTTCCCTAACCCTAACCCTAGCCCGGAACAGAAACCCACCACCAGCCCTACACCTTACCCACAAGCAGTAGCCTACACCTGGCCGGTACGCTGGCACTGACCCGTGCATCAGCACGTAGCCTGACCCTCCCACGTTTCCGTACCCTCACCTGTGCCCTAAGCCTTGCCGTTCCCTAACCCTAACCCTAGCCCGGAACGGAAACCCACCACCAGCCCTACACCTTACCCTACGCCGTAGCCTACTCCTGGCCCGTACGCTGGCACTGACCCGTGCGTCAGCACGTAGCCTGAACCTCCCACGTTTCCGTACCCTCACCTGTGCCCTAAGCCTTGCCGTTCCCTAACCCTAACCCTAGCCCGGAACGGAAACCCACCACCAGCCCTACACCTTACTCTACGCCGTAGCCTACTCCTGGCCCGTACGCTGAAACTGACCCGTGCGTCAGCACGTAGCCTGACCCTCCCACGTTTCTGTACCCTCACCTGTGCCCTAAGCCTTGCCGTTCCCTAACCCTAAACCTAGCCCGGAATGGAAACCCACCACCAGCCCTACACCTTACCCACAAGCCGTAGCCTACACCTGGCCAGTACGCTGGCACTGACCCGTGCATCAGCTCGTAGCCTGACCCTCCCACGTTTCCGTACCCTCACCTGTGCCCTAAGCCTTGCCGTTCCCTAACCCTAACCCTAGCCCGGAACGGAAACCCACCACCAGCCCTACACCTTACCCTACACCTTAGCCTACTCCTGGCCCGTACGCTGGCACTGACCCGTGCATCAGCACGTAGCCTGACCCTCCCACGTTTCCGTACCCTCACCTGTGCCCTAAGCCTTGCCGTTCCCTAACCCTAACCCTAGCACGGAACGGAAACCCACCACCAGCCCTACACATTACCCTACACCGTAGCCTACTCCTGGCCCGTACGCTGGCACTGACCCGTGCATCAGCACGGAGCCTGACCCTCCCACGTTTCCGTACCCTCACCTGTGCCCTAAGCCTTGCCATTCCCTAACCCTAACCCTAGCCCGGAACGGAAACCCACCACCAGCCCTACAACTTACCCCCAAGCCGTAGCCTACTCCTGGCCCGTACGCTGGCACTGACCCGTGCGTCAGCACGTAGCCTGACCCTCCCACGTTTCCGTACCCTCACCTGTGCCCTAAGCCTTGCCGTTCCCTAACCCTAACCCTAGCCCGGAACGGAAACCCACCACCAGCCCTACACCTTACCCTACGCCGTAGCCTACTCCTGGCCCGTACGCTGGCACTGACCCGTGCGTCAGCACGTAGCCTGACCCTCCCAAGTTTCCGTACCCTCACCTGTGCCCTAAGCCTTTCCGTTCCCTAACCCTAACCCTAGCCCGGAACGGAAACCCACCACCAGCCCTACACCTTACCCCCAAGCCGTAGCCTACTCCTGGCCCGTACGCTGGCACTGACCCGTGCGTCAGCACGTAGCCTAACCCTCCCACGTTTCCGTACCCTCACCTGTGCCCTAAGCCTTGCCGTTCCTTAACCCTAACCCTAGCACGGAACGGAAACCCACCACCAGCCCTACACCTTACCCTACACCGTAGCCTACTCCTGGCCCGTACGCTGGCACTGACCCGTGCATCAGCACGTAGCCTGACCCTCCCACGTTTCCGTACCCTCACCTGTTCCCTAAGCCTTGCCGTTCCCTAACCCTAACCCTAGCCCGGAACGGAAACCCACCACCAGCCCTACAACTTACCCCCAAGCCGTAGCCTACTCCTGGCCCGTACGCTGGCACTGACCCGTGCGTCACCACGTAGCCTGACCCTCCCACGTTTCCGTACCCTCACCTGTGCCCTAAGCCTTGCTGTTCCCTAACCCTAACCCTAGCCCGGAACGGAAACCCACCACCAGCCCGACACCTTACCCTACGCCGTAGCCTACTCCTGGCCCGTACGCTGGCACTGACCCATGCGTCAGCACGTAGCCTGACCCTCCCACGTTTCCGTACCCTCACCTGTGCCCTAAGCCTTGCCGTTCCCTAACCCTAACCCTAGCCCGGAACATAAACCCACCACCAGCTCTACACCTTACCCCCAAGCCGTAGCCTACTCCTGGCCCGTACGCTGGCACTGACCCGTGCGTCAGCACGTAGCCTGACCCTCCCACGTTTCCGTACCCTCACCTGTGCTCTAAACCTTGCCGTTCCCTAACCCTAACCCTAGCCCGGAACGGAAACACACCACCAGCCCTACACCTTACCCTACGCCGTAGCCTAATCCTGGCCCGTACGCTGGCACTGACCCGTGGGTCAGCACGTAGCCTGACCCTCCCACGTTTCCGTACCCTCACCTGTGCCCTCAGCCTTGCCGTTCCCTAACCCTAACCCTAGCCCGGAACGGAAACCCACCACCAGCCCTACACCTTACCCCCAAGCCGTAGCCTACACCTGGCCTGTACGCTGGCACTGACCCGTGCGTCAGCACGTAGCCTGACCCTCCCACGTTTCCGTACCCTCACCTGTGCCCTAAGCCTTGCCGTTCCCTAACCCTAACCCTAGCCCGGAACGGAAACCCACCACCAGCCCTACACCTTACCCTACGCCGTAGCCTACTCCTGGCCCGTACGCTGGCACTGACCCGTGCGTCAGCACGTAGCCTGACCCTCCCAAGTTTCCGTACCCTCACCTGTGCCCTAAGCCTTGCAGTTCCCTAACCCTAACCCTAGCCCGGAACTGAAACCCACCAAAAGCCCTACACCTTACCCCCAAGCCGTAGCCTACTCCTGGCCCGTACGCTGGCACTGACCCGTGCGTCAGCACGTAGCCTGACCCTCCCACGTTTCTGTACCCTCACCTGTGCCCCAAGCCTTGCCGTTCCCTAACCCTAACCCTAGCCCGGAACGGAAACCCACCACCAGTCCTACATCTTACCCCCAAGCCGTAGCCTACTCCTGGCCCGTACGCTGGCACTGACTCGTGCGTCAGCACGAAGCCTGACCCTCCCACGTTTCCGTACCCTCACCTGTGCCCTAAGCCTTGCCGTTCCCTAACCCTAACCCTAGCGCGGAACGGAAACCCACCACCAGCCCTACACCTTACCCCCAAGCCGTAGCCTACTCCTGGCCCGTACGCTGGCACTGACCCATGCGTCAGCACGTAGCCTGACCCTCCCACGTTTCCGTACCCTCACCTGTGCCCTAAGCCTTGCCGTTCCCTAACTCTAACCCTAGCCCGGAACGGAAACCCACCACCAGCCCTACACCTTACCCCCAAGACGTAGCCTACTCCTGGCCCGTACGCTGGCACTGACCCGTGCGTCAGCACGTAGCCTGACCCTCCCAAGTTTCCGTACCCTCAGCTGTGCCCTAAGCCTTGCCGTTCCCTAACCCTAAACCTAGCCCGGAACGGAAACCCACCACCAGCCCTACAACTTACCCACAAGCCGTAGCCTATACCTGGCCGGTACGCTGGCACTGACCCTTGCGTCAGCACGTAGCCTGACCCTCCCACGTTTCCGTACCCTCACCTGTGCCCTAAGCCTTGCCGTTCCCTAACCCTAACCCTAGCCCGGAACGGAAACCCACCACCAGCCCTACACCTTACCCTACGCCGTAGCCTACTCCTGGCCCGTACGCTGGCACTGACCCGTGCGTCAGCACGTAGCCTGACCCTCCTACGTTTCCGTACCCTCACCTGTGCCCTAAGCCTTGCCGTTGCCTAACCCTAACCCTAGCACGGAACGGAAACCCACCACCAGCCCTACACCTTACCCTACACCGTAGCCTACTCCTGGCCCGTACGCTGGCACTGACCCGTGCATCAGCACGTAGCCTGACCCTCCCACGTTTCCGTACCCTCACCTGTGCCCTAAGCCTTGCCGTTCCCTAACCCTAACCCTAGCCCGGAACGGAAACCCACCACCAGCCCTACAACTTACCCCCAAGCCATAGCCTACTCCTGGCCCGTACGCTGGCACTGACCCGTGCGTCAGCACGTAGCCTGACCCTCCCACGTTTCCGTACCCTCACCTGTGCCCTAAGCCTTGCCGTTCCCTAACCCTAACCCTAGCCCGGAACGGAAACCCACCACCAGCCCTACACCTTACCCCCAAGCCGTAGCCTACTCCTGGCCCGTACGCTGGCAGTGACCCGTGCGTCAGCACGTAGCCTGACCCTCCCACGTTTCCGTACCCTCACCTGTGCCCTAAGCCTTGCCGTTCCCTAACCCTAACCCTAGCCCGGAACGGAAACCCACCACCAGCCCTACACCTTACCCACAAGCCGTAGCCTACACCTGGCCGGTACGCTGGCACTGACCCGTGAGTCAGCACGTAGCCTGACCCTCCCACGTTTCTGTACCCTCACCTGTGCCCTAAGACTTGCCGTTCCGTAACCCTAACCCTAGCCCGGAACGGAAACCCACCACCAGCCCTACACCTTACCCTACGCCGTAGCCTACTCCTGGCCCGTACGCTGGCACTGACCCGTGCGTCAGCCCGTAGCCTGACCCTCCCACGTTTCCGTACCCTCACCTGTGCCCTAAGCCTTGCCGTTCCCTAACCCTAACCCTAGCCCGGAACGGAAACCCACCACCAGCCCTACACCTTACCCCCAAGCCGTAGCCTACTCCTGGCCCGTACGCTGGCACTGACCCGTGCGTCAGCACGTAGCCTGACCCTCCCACGTTTCCGTACCCTCACCTGTGCCCTAAGCCTTGCCGTTCCCTAACCCTAACCCTAGCCCGGAACGGAAACCCACCACCAGCCCTACAACTTACCCCCAAGCCGTAGCCTACTCCTGGCCCAGACGCTGGCACTGACCCTTGTGTCAGCACGTAGCCTGACCCGCCCACGTTTCCGTACCCTCACCTGTGCCCTAAGGCTTGCCGTTCCCTAACCCTAACCCTAGCCCGGAACGGAAACCCACCACCAGCCCTACACCTTACCCCCAAGCCGTAGCCTACTCCTGGCCCGTACGCTGGCACTGACTCGTGCGTCAGCACGTAGCCTGACCCTCCCACGTTTCCGTACCCTCACCTGTGCTCTAAGCCTTGCCGTTCCCTAACCCTAACTCTAGCACGGAACGGAAACCGACCACCAGCCCTGCACCTTACCCTACGCCGTAGCCTACTCCTGGCCCGTACGCTGGCACTGACCCGTGCGTCAGCACGTAGCCTGACCTTCCCACGTTTCCGTACCCTCACCTGTGCCCTAAGCCTTGCCGTTCCCTAACCCTAACCCTAGCCCGGAACGGAAACCCACCACCAGCCCTACACCTTACCCTACGCCGTAGCCTACTCCTGGCCCGTACGCTGGCACTGACCCATG
This sequence comes from Mesoplodon mirus, assembly GCF_964341445.2. NCBI lineage: Eukaryota > Metazoa > Chordata > Mammalia > Artiodactyla > Ziphiidae > Mesoplodon > Mesoplodon mirus. The sequence goes on from NW_028295405.1 coordinate 270,809, forward strand.
CGTCAGCACGTAGCCTGACCCTCCCACGTTTCCGTACCCTCACCTGTGCCCTAAGCCTTGCCGTTCCCTAACCCTAACCCTAGCCCGGAACGGAAACCCACCACCAGCCCTCCACCTTACCCTACGCCGTAGCTTACTCCTGACCCGTACGCTGGCACTGACCCATGCGTCAGCACGTAGCCTGACCCTCCCACGTTTCCGTACCCTCACCTGTGCCCTAAGCCTTGCCGTTCCCTAACCCTAACCCTAGCCCGGAACGGAAACCCACCACCAGCCCTACAACTTACCCCCAAGCCGTAGCCTACTCCTGGCCCGTACGCTGGCACTGAACCATGCGTCAGCACGTAGCCTGACCCTCCCACGTTTCCGTACACTCACCTGTGCCCTAAGCCTTGCCGTTCCCTAACCCTAACCCTAGCCCGGAACGGAAACACAACACCAGCCCTACACCTTACCCCCAAGCCGTAGCCTACTCCTGGCCCGTACGCTGGCACTGACCCGTGCGTCAGCACGTAGCCTGACGCTCCCACGTTTCCGTACCCTCACCTGTGCCCTAAGCCTTGCCGTTCCCTAACCCTAACCCTAGCCCGGAACAGAAACCCACCACCAGCCCTACAACTTACCCCCAAGCCGTACCCTACTCCTGGCCCGTACGCTGGCACTGACCCGTGCGTCAGCACGTAGCCTGACCCTCCCACGTTTCCGTACCCTCACCTGTGCCCTAAGCCTTGCCGTTCCCTAACCCTAACCCTAGCCCGGAACGGAAACCCACCACCAGCCCTACACCTTACCCTACGCCGTAGCCTAATCCTGGCCCGTACGCTGGCACTGACCCGTGCGTCAGCACGTAGCCTGACCCTCCCACGTTTCCGTACCCTCACCTGTGCCCTAAGCCTTGCCGTTCCCTAACCCTAACCCTAGCCCGGAACGGAAACCCACCACCAGCCCTACACCTTACCCCCAAGCCGTAGCCTACACCTGGCCTGTACGCTGGCACTGACCCGTGCGTCAGCACGTAGCCAGACCCTCCCACGTTTCCGTACCCTCACCTGTGCCCTAAGCCTAGCCGTTCCCTAACCCTAACCCTAGCCCGGAACGGAAACCCCCCACCAGCCCTACACCTTACCCTACGCCGTAGCCTACTCCTGGCCCGTACGCTGGCACTGACCCGTGCGTCAGCACGTAGCCTGACCCTCCCAAGTTTCCGTACCCTCACGTGTGCCCTAAGCCTTGCCGTTCCCTAACCCTAACCCTAGCCTGGAACTGAAACCCACCAAAAGCCCTACATCTTACCCCCAAGCCGTAGCCTACTCCTGGCCCGTACGCTGGCACTGACCCGTGCGTCAGCACGTAGCCTGACCCTCCCACGTTTCTGTACCCTCACCTGTGCCCCAAGCCTTGCCGTTCCCTAACCCTAACCCTAGCCCGGAACGGAAACCCACCACCAGCCCTACAACTTACCAAGCCGTAACCTACTCCTGGCCCGTACGCTGGCACTGACCCGTGCGTCAGCACGTAGCCTGACCCTCCCACGTTTCCGTACCCTCACCTGTGCCCTAAGCCTTGCCGTTCCCTAACCCTAACCCTAGCCCGGAACGGAAACCCACCACCAGCCCTACACCTTACCCTACTCCTTAGCCTACTCCTGGCCCGTAGGCTGGCACTGACCCGTGCATCAGCACGTAGCCTGACCCTCCCACGTTTCCGTACCCTCACCTGTGCCCTAAGCCTTGCCGTTCCCTAACCCTAACCCTAGCCCGGAACGGAAACCCACCACCAGCCCTACACCTTACCCTACGCCGTAGCCTACTCCTGGCCCGTACGCTGGCACTGACCCGTGCGTCAGCACGTAGCCTGACCCTCCCACGTTTCCGTACCCTCACCTGTGCCCTCAGCCTTGCCGTTCCCTAACCCTAACCCTAGCCCGGAACGGAAACCCACCACCAGCCCTACACCTTACCCTACGCCGTAGCCTACTCCTGGCCCGTACGCTGAAACTGACCCGTGCGTCAGCACGTAGCCTGACCCTCCCACGTTTCTGTACCCTCACATGTGCCCTAAGCCTTGCCGTTCCCTAACCCTAAACCTAGCCCGGAATGGAAACCCACCACCAGCCGTACACCTTACCCACAAGCCGTAGCCTACACCTGGCCGGTACGCTGGCACTGACCCGTGCATCAGCTCGTAGCCTGACCCTCCCACGTTTCCGTACCCTCACCTGTGCCCTAAGCCTTGCCGTTCCCTAACCCTAACCCTAGCCCGGAACGGAAACCCACCACCAGCCCTACACCTTACCCTACACCTTAGCCTACTCCTGGCCCGTACGCTGGCACTGACCCGTGCATCAGCACGTAGCCTGACCCTCCCACGTTTCCGTACCCTCACCTGTGCCCTAAGCCTTGCCGTTCCCTAACCCTAACCCTAGCACGGAACGGAAACCCACCACCAGCCCTACACATTACCCTACACCGTAGCCTACTCCTGGCCCGTACGCTGGCACTGACCCGTGCATCAGCACGTAGCCTGACCCTCCCACGTTTCCGTACCCTCACCTGTGCCCTAAGCCTTGCCATTCCCTAACCCTAACCCTAGCCCGGAACGGAAACCGACCACCAGCCCTACAACTTACCCCCAAGCCGTAGCCTACTCCTGGCCCGTACGCTGGCACTGACCCGTGCGTCAGCACGTAGCCTGACCCTCCCACGTTTCCGTACCCTCACCTGTGCCCTAAGCCTTGCCGTTCCCTAACCCTAACCCTAGCCCGGAACGGAAACCCACCACCAGCCCTACACCTTACCCTACACCGTAGCCTACTCCTGGCCCGTACGCTGGCACTGACCCGTGCATCAGCACGTAGCCTGACCCTCCCACGTTTCCGTACCCTCACCTGTGCCCTAAGCCTTGCCGTTCCCTAACCCTAATCCTAGCCCGGAACGGAAACCCACCACCAGCCCTACAACTTACCCCCAAGCCGTAGCCTACTACTGGCCCGTACGCTGGCACTGACCCGTGCGTCACCACGTAGCCTGACCCTCCCACGTTTCCGTACCCTCACCTGTGCCCTAAGCCTTGCCGTTCCCTAACCCTAACCCTAGCCCGGAACGGAAACCCACCACCAGCCCTCCACCTTACCCTACGCCGTAGCCTACTCCTGGCCCGTACGCTGGCACTGACCCATGCGTCAGCACGTAGCCTGACCCTCCCACGTTTCCGTACCCTCACCTGTGCCCTAAGCCTTGCCGTTCCCTAACCCTAACCCTAGCCCGGAACGGAAACCCACCACCAGCCCTACACCTTACCCCCAAGCCGTAGCCTACTCCTGGCCCGTACGCTTGCACTGACCCGTGCGTCAGCACGTAGCCTGACCCTCCCACGTTTCCGTACCCTCACCTGTGCCCTAAGCCTTGCCGTTCCCTAACCCTAACCCTAGCCCGGAACGGAAACCCACCACCAGCCCTACACCTTACCCACAAGCAGTAGCCTACACCTGGCCGGTACGCTGGCACTGACCCGTGCATCAGCACGTAGCCTGACCCTCCCACGTTTCCGTACCCTCACCTGTGCCCTAAGCCTTGCCGTTCCCTAACCCTAACCCTAGCCCGGAACGGAAACCCACCACCAGCCCGACACCTTACCCTACGCCGTAGCCTACTCCTGGCCCGTACGCTGGCACTGACCCGTGCGTCAGCACGTAGCCTGAACCTCCCACGTTTCCGTACCCTCACCTGTGCCCTCAGCCTTGCCGTTCCCTAACCCTAACCCTAGCCCGGAACGGAAACCCACAACCAGCCCTACACATTACCCTACGCCGTAGCCTAATCCTGGCCCGTACGCTGGCACTGACCCGTGCATCAGCACGTAGCCTGACCCTCCCACGTTTCTGTACCCTCACCTGTGCCCTAAGCCTTGCCGTTCCCTAACCCTAAACCTAGCCCGGAATGGAAACCTACCACCAGCCCTACACCTTACCCACAAGCCGTAGCCTACACCTGGCCGGTACGCTGGCACTGACCCGTGCATCAGCACGTAGCCTGACCCTCCCACGTTTCCGTACCCTCACCTGTGCCCTAAGCCTTGCCGTTCCCTAACCCTAACCCTAGCCCGGAACGGAAACCCACCACCAGCCCTACACCTTACCCTACACCTTAGCCTACTCCTGGCCCGTACGCTGGCACTGACCCGTGCGTCACCACGTAGCCTGACCCTCCCACGTTTCCATACCCTCACCTGTGCCCTAAGCCTTGCCGTTCCCTAACCCTAACCCTAGCCCGGAACGGAAAACCACCACCAGCCCTACACCTTACACACAAGCAGTAGCCTACTCCTGGCCGGTACGCTGGCACTGACCCGTGTATCAGCACGTAGCCTGACCCTCCCACGTTTCCGTACCCTCACCTGTGCCCTAAGCCTTGCCGTTCCCTAACCCTAACCCTAGCCCGGAACGGAAACCCACCACCAGCCCTACACCTTACCCTACGCCGTAGCCTACTCCTGGCCCGTACGCTGGCACTGACCCGTGCGTCAGCACGTAGCCTGACCCTCCCACGTTTCCGTACCCTCACCTGTGCCCTCAGCCTTGCCATTCCCTAACCCTAACCCTAGCCCGGAACGGAAAGCCACCACCAGCCCTACACCTTACCCTACGCCGTAGCCTACTCCTGGCCCGTACGCTGGCACTGACCCATGCGTCAGCACGTAGCCTGAACCTCCCACGTTTCTGTACCCTCACCTGTGCCCTAAGCCTTGCCGTTCCCTAACCCTAAACCTAGCCCGGAATGGAAACCCACCACCAGCCCTACACCTTACCCACAAGCCGTAGCCTACACCTGGCCGGTACGCTGGCACTGACCCGTGCATCAGCACGTAGCCTGACCCTCCCACGTTTCCATACCCTCACCTGTGCCCTAAGCCTTGCCGTTCCCTAACCCTAACCCTAGCCCGGAACGGAAACCCACCACCAGCCCTACACCTTACCCTACGCCGTACCCTACTCCTGGCCCGTACGCTGGCACTGACCCGTGCGTCAGCACGTAGCCTGACCCTCCCACGTTTCCGTACCCTCACCTGTGCCCTAAGCCTTGCCGTTCCCTAATCCTAACTCTAGCCGGAACGAAACCCACCGCCAGCCCTACACCTGACCCCCAAGCCGTACCCTACTCCTGGCCCGTACGCTGGAACTGACCCGTGCGTCAGCACGTAGCCTGACCCTCCCACGTTTCCGTACCCTCACCTGTGCTCTAAACCTTGCCGTTCCCTAACCCTAACCCTAGCCCGGAACGGAAACCCACCACCAGCCCTACACCTTACCCTACGCCGTAGCCTAATCCTGGCCCGTACGCTGGCACTGACCCGTGCGTCAGCACGTAGCCTGACCCTCCCACGTTTCCGTACCCTCACCTGTGCCCTAAGCCTTGCCGTTCCCTAACCCTAACCCTAGCCCGGAACGGAAACCCACCACCAGCCCTACACCTTACCCCCAAGCCGTAGCCTACACCTGGCCTGTACGCTGGCACTGACCCGTGCGTCAGCACGTAGCCTGACCCTCCCACGTTTCCGTACCCTCACCTGTGCCCTAAGCCTTGCCGTTCCCTAACCCTAACCCTAGCCCGGAACGGAAACCCACCACCAGCCCTACACCTTACCCTAAGCCGTAGCCTACTCCTGGCCCGTACGCTGGCACTGACCCGTGCGTCAGCACGTAGCCTGACCCTCCCAAGTTTCCGTACCCTCACGTGTGCCCTAAGCCTTGCCGTTCCCTAACCCTAACCCTAGCCCGGAACTGAAACCCACCAAAAGCCCTACATCTTACCCCCAAGCCGTAGCCTACTCCTGGCCCGTACGCTGGCACTGACCCGTGCGTCAGCACGTAGCCTGACCCTCCCACGTTTCTGTACCCTCACCTGTGCCCCAAGCCTTGCCGTTCCCTAACCCTAACCCTAGCCCGGAACGGAAACCCACCACCAGCCCTACAACTTACCCCCAAGCCGTAGCCTACTCCTGGCCCGTACGCTGGCACTGACCCGTGCGTCAGCACGTAGCCTGACCCTCCCACGTTTCCGTACCCTCACCTGTGCCCTAAGCCTTGCCGTTCCCTAACCCTAACCCTAGCCCGGAACGGAAACCCACCACCAGCCCTACACCTTACCCACAAGCAGTAGCCTACACCTGGCCGGTACGCTGGCACTGACCCGTGCATCAGCACGTAGCCTGACCCTCCCACGTTTCCGTACCCTCACCTGTGCCCTAAGCCTTGCCGTTCCCTAACCCTAACCCTAGCCCGGAACGGAAACCCACCACCAGCCCTACACCTTACCCTACGCCGTAGCCTACTCCTGGCCCGTACGCTGGCACTGACCCGTGGGTCAGCACGTAGCCTGAACCTCCCACGTTTCCGTACCCTCACCTGTGCCCTAAGCCTTGCCGTTCCCTAACCCTAACCCTAGCCCGGAACGGAAACCCACCACCAGCCCTACACCTTACCCACAAGCAGTAGCCTACACCTGGCCGGTACGCTGGCACTGACCCGTGCATCAGCACGTAGCCTGACCCTCCCACGTTTCCGTACCCTCACCAGTGCCCTAAGCCTTGCCGTTCCCTAACCCTAACCCCAGCCCGGAACGGAAACCCACCACCAGCCCTACACCTTACCCTACGCCGTAGCCTACTCCTGGCCCGTACGCTGGCACTGACCCGTGCGTCAGCACGTAGCCTGACCCTCCCACGTTTCTGTACCCTCACCTGTGCCCTAAGCCTTGCCGTTCCCTAACCCTAACCCTAGCACGGAACGGAAACCCACCACCAGCCCTACACATTACCCTACACCGTAGCCTACTCCTGGCCCGTACGCTGGCACTGACCCGTGCATCAGCACATAGCCTGACCCTCCCACGTTTCCGTACCCTCACCTGTGCCCTAAGCCTTGCCATTCCCTAACCCTAACCCTAGCCCGGAACGGAAACCCACCACCAGCCCTACAACTTACCCCCAAGCCGTAGCCTACTCCTGGCCCGTACGCTGGCACTGACCCGTGCGTCAACACGTAGCCTGACCCTCCCACGTTTCCGTACCCTCACCTGTGCCCTAAGCCTTGCCGTTCCCTAACCCTAACCCTAGCCCGGAACGGAAACCCACCACCAGCCCTACACCTTACCCCAAAGCCTTAGCCTACACCTGGCCTGTACGCTGGCACTGACCCGTGCGTCAGCACGTAGCCTGACCCTCCCACGTTTCCGTACCCTCACCTGTGCCCTAAGCCTTGCCGTTCCCTAACCCTAACCCTAGCCCGGAACGGCAACCCACCACCAGCCCTACACCTTACCCTACGCCGTAGCCTAATCCTGGCCCGTACACTGGCACTGACCCGTGCGTCAGCACGTAGCCAGACCCTCCCAAGTTTCGGTACCCTCACCTGTGCCCTAAGCCTTGCCGTTCCCTAACCCTAACCCTAGCCCGGAACGGAAACCCACCAAAAGCCCTACACCTTACCCCGAAGCCGTAGCCTACTACTGGCCCGTACGCTGGCACTGACCCGTGCGTCAGCACGTAGCCTGACCCTCCCACGTTTCCGTACCCTCACCTGTGCCCTAAGCCTTGCCGTTCCCTAACCCTAACCCTAGCCCGGAACGGAAACCCACCACCAGCCCTACAACTTACCCCCAAGCCGTAGACTACTCCTGGCCCGTACGCTGGCACTGACCCGTGCGTCAGCACGTAGCCTGACCCTCCCACGTTTCCCTACCCTCACCTGTGCCCTAAGCCTTGCCGTTCCTTAACCCTAACCCTAGCACGGAACGGAAACCCACCACCAGCCCTACACCTTACCCTACACCGTAGCCTACTCCTGGCCCGTACGCTGGCACTGGCCCGTGCATCAGCACGTAGCCTGACCCTCCCACGTTTCCGTACCCTCACCTGTGCCCTAAGCCTTGCCGTTCCCTAACCCTAACCCTAGCGCGGAACGGAAACCCACCACCAGCCCTACAACTTACCCCCAAGCCGTAGCCTACTCCTGGCCCGTACGCTGGCACTGACCCGTGCGTCAGCACGTAGCCTGACCCTCCCACGTTTCCGTACCCTCACCTGTGCCCTAAGCCTTGCTGTTCCCTAACCCTAACCCTAGCCCGGAACGGAAACCCACCACCAGCCCTACACCTTACCCTACGCCGTAGCCTACTCCTGGCCCGTACGCTGGCACTGACCCATGCGTCAGCACATAGCCTGACCCTCCCACGTTTCCGTACCCTCACCTGTGCCCTAAGCCTTGCCGTTCCCTAACCCTAACCCTAGCCCGGAACGGAAACCCACCACCAGCCCTACACCTTACCCCCAAGCCGTAGCCTACTCATGGCCCGTACGCTGGCACTGACCCGTGCGTCAGCACGTAGCCTGACCCTCCCACGTTTCCGTACCCTCACCTGTGCCCTAAGCCTTGCCGTTCCCTAACCCTAACCCTAGCCCGGAACGGAAACCCACCACCAGCCCTACACCTTACCCACAAGCAGTAGCCTACACCTGGCCGGTACGCTGGCACTGACCCGTGCATCAGCACGTAGCCTGACCCTCCCACGTTTCCGTACCCTCACCTGTGCCCTAAGCCTTGCCGTTCCCTAACCCTAACCCTAGCCCGGAACGGAAACCCACCACCAGCCCTACACCTTACTCTACGCCGTAGCCTACTTCTGGCCCGTACGCTGGCACTGACCCGTGCGTCAGCACGTAGCCTGAACCTCCCACGTTTCCGTACCCTCACCTGTGCCCTAAGCCTTGCCGTTCCCTAACCCTAACCCTAGCCCGGAATGGAAACCCACCACCAGCCCTACACCTTACCCACAAGCAGTAGCCTACACCGGGCCGGTACGCTGGCACTGACCAGTGCATCAGCACGTAGCCTGACCCTCCCACGTTTCCGTACCCTCACCTGTGCCCTAAGCCTTGCCGTTCCCTAACCCTAACCCTAGCCCGGAACGGAAACCCACCACCAGCCCTACACCTTACCCTACGCCGTAGCCTACTCCTGGCCCGTACGCTGGCACTGACCCGTGCGTCAGCACGTAGCCTGACCCTCCCACGTTTCCGTACCCTCACCTGTGCCCTCAGCCTTGCCGTTCCCTAACCCTAACCCTAGCCCGGAACGGAAACCCACCACCAGCCCTACACCTTACCCTACGCCGTAGCCTACTCCTGGCCCGTACGCTGAAACTGACCCGTGCGTCAGCACGTAGCCTGACCCTCCCACGTTTCTGTACCCTCACCTGTGCCCTAAGCCTTGCCGTTCCCTAACCCTAAACCTAGCCCGGAATGGAAACCCACCACCAGCCCTACACCTTACCCACAAGCCGTAGCCTACACCTGGCCGGTACGCTGGCACTGACCCGTGCATCAGCTCGTAGCCTGACCCTCCCACGTTTCCGTACCCTCACCTGTGCCCTAAGCCTTGCCTTTCCCTAACCCTAACCCTAGCCCGGAACGGAAACCCACCACCAGCCCTACACCTTACCCTACACCTTAGCCTACTCCTGGCCCGTACGCTGGCACTGACCCGTGCATCAGCACGTAGCCTGACCCTCCCACATTTCCGTACCCTCACCTGTGCCCTAAGCCTTGCCGTTCCCTAACCCTAACCCTAGCACGGAACGGAAACCCACCACCAGCCCTACACATTACCCTACACCGTAGACTACTCCTGGCCCGTACGCTGGCACTGACCCGTGCATCAGCACGTAGCCTGACCCTCCCACGTTTCCGTACCCTCACCTGTGCCCTAAGCCTTGCCATTCCCTAACCCTAACCCTAGCCCGGAACGGAAACCCACCACCAGCCCTACAACTTACCCCCAAGCCGTAGCCTACTCCTGGCCCGTACGCTGGCACTGACCTGTGCGTCAGCACGTAGCCTGACCCTCCCACGTTTCCGTACCCTCACCTGTGTCCTAAGCCTTGCCGTTCCCTAACCATAACCCTAGCCCGGAACGGAAACCCACCACCAGCCCTACACCTTACCCTACGCCGTAGCCTACTCCTGGCCCGTACGCTGGCACTGACCCGTGCGTCAGCACGTAGCCTGACCCTCCCAAGTTTCCGTACCCTCACCTGTGCCCTAAGCCTTGCCGTTCCCTAACCCTAACCCTAGCCCGGAACGGAAACCCACCACCAGCTCTACACCTTACCCCCAAGCCGTAGCCTACTCCTGGCCCGTACGCTGGCACTGACCCGTGCGTCAGCACGTAGCCTGACCCTCCCACGTTTCCGTACCCTCACCTGTGCCCTAAGCCTTGCCGTTCCCTAACCCTAACCCTAGCCCGGAACGGAAACCCACCACCAGCCCTACACCTTACCCCCAAGCCGTAGCCTACTCATGGCCCGTACGCTGGCACTGACCCGTGCGTCAGCACGTACCCTGACCCTCCCACGTTTCCGTACCCTCACCTGTGCCCTAAGCCTTGCCGTTCCCTAACCCTAACCCTAGCCCGGAACAGAAACCCACCACCAGCCCTACACCTTACCCACAAGCAGTAGCCTACACCTGGCCGGTACGCTGGCACTGACCAGTGCATCAGCACGTAGCCTGAACCTCCCACGTTTCCGTACCCTCACCTGTGCCCTAAGCCTTGCCGTTCCCTAACCCTAACCCTAGCCCGGAACGGAAACCCACCACCAGCCCTACACCTTACCCACAAGCAGTAGCCTACACCTGGCCGGTACGCTGGCACTGACCAGTGTATCAGCACGTAGCCTGACCCTCCCACGTTTCCGTACCCTCACCTGTGCCCTAAGCCTTGCCGTTCCCTAACCCTAACCCTAGCCCGGAACGGAAACCCACCACCAGCCCTACACCTTACCCTACGCCGTAGCCTACACCTGGCCCGTACGCTGGCACTGACCCGTGCGTCAGCACGTAGCCTGACCCTCCCACGTTTCCGTACCCTCACCTGTGCCCTCAGCCTTGCCGTTCCCTAACCCTAACCCTAGCCTGGAACGGAAACCCACCACCAGCCCTACACCTTACCCTACGCCGTAGCCTACTCCTGGCCCGTACGCTGAAACTGACCCGTGCGTCAGCACGTAGCCTGACCCTCCCACGTTTCTGTACCCTCACCTGTGCCCTAAGCCTTGCCGTTCCCTAACCCTAAACCTAGCCCGGAATGGAAACCCACCACCAGCCCTACACCTTACCCACAAGCCGTAGCCTACACCTGGCCAGTACGCTGGCACTGACCCGTGCATCAGCTCGTAGCCTGAACCTCCCACGTTTCCGTACCCTCACCTGTGCCCTAAGCCTTGCCGTTCCCTAACCCTAACCCTAGCCCGGAACGGAAACCCACCACCAGCCCTACACCTTACCCTACACCTTAGCCTACTCCTGGCCCGTACGCTGGCACTGACCCGTGCATCAGCACGTAGCCTGACCCTCCCACGTTTCCGTACCCTCACCTGTGCCCTAAGCCTTGCCGTTCCCAACCCTAACCCTAGCACGGAACGGAAACCCACCACCAGCCCTACACATTACCCTACACCGTAGCCTACTCCTGGCCCGTACGCTGGCACTGACCCGTGCATCAGCACGTAGCCTGACCCTCCCACGTTTCCGTACCCTCACCTGTGCCCTAAGCCTTGCCATTCCCTAACCCTAACCCTAGCCCGGAACGGAAACCCACCACCAGCCCTACAACTTACCCCCAAGCCGTAGCCTACTCCTGGCCCGTACGCTGGCACTGACCCGTGCGTCAGCACGTAGCCTGACCCTCCCACGTTTCCGTACCCTCACCTGTGCCCTAAGCCTTGCCGTTCCCTAACCCTAACCCTAGCCCGGAACGGAAACCCACCACCAGCCCTACACCTTACCCTACGCCGTAGCCTACTCCTGGCCCGTACGCTGGCACTGACCCGTGCGTCAGCACGTAGCCTGACCCTCCCAAGTTTCCGTACCCTCACCTGTGCCCTAAGCCTTGCCGTTCCCTAACCCTAACCCTAGCCCGGAACGGAAACCCACCACCAGCCCTACACCTTACCCCCAAGCCGTAGCCTACTCCTGGCCCGTACGCTGGCACTGACCCGTGCGTCAGCACGTAGCCTGACCCTCCCACGTTTCCGTACCCTCACCTGTGCCCTAAGCCTTGCCGTTCCTTAACCCTAACCCTAGCACGGAACGGAAACCCACCACCAGCCCTACACCTTACCCTACACCGTAGCCTACTCCTGGCCCGTACGCTGGCACTGACCCGTGCATCAGCACGTAGCCTGACCCTCCCACGTTTCCGTACCCTCACCTGTTCCCTAAGCCTTGCCGTTCCCTAACCCTAACCCTAGCCCGGAACGGAAACCCACCACCAGCCCTACAACTTACCCCCAAGCCGTAGCCTACTCCTGGCCCGTACGCTGGCACTGACCCGTGCGTCAGCACGTAGCCTGACCCTCCCACGTTTCCGTACCCTCACCTGTGCCCTAAGCCTTGCTGTTCCCTAACCCTAACCCTAGCCCGGAACGGAAACCCACCACCAGCCCGACACCTTACCCTACGCCGTAGCCTACTCCTGGCCCGTACGCTGGCACTGACCCTTGCGTCAGCACGTAGCCTGACCCTCCCACGTTTCCGTACCCTCACCTGTGCCCTAAGCCTTGCCGTTCCCTAACCCTAACCCTAGCCCGGAACATAAACCCACCACCAGCCCTACACCTTACCCTACGCCGTAGCCTACTCCTGGCCCGTACGCTGGCACTGACCCGTGCGTCAGCACGTAGCCTGACCCTCCCACGTTTCCGTACCCTCACCTGTGCCCTAAGCCTTGCCATTCCCTAACCCTAACCCTAGCCCGGAACGGAAACCCACCACAGGCCTACACCTTACCCACAAGCAGTAGCCTACACCTGGCCGGTACGCTGGCACTGACCCGTGAATCTGCACGTAGCCTGACCCTCCCACGTTTCCGTACCCTCACCTGTGCCCTCAGCCTTGCCGTTCGCTAACCCTAACCCTAGCCTGGAACGGAAACCCACCACCAGCCCTACACATTACCCTACGCCGTAGCCTACTCCTGGCCCGTACGCTGGCACTGACCCGTGCATCAGCACGTAGCCTGACCCTCCCACGTTTCTGTACCCTCACCTGTGCCCTAAGCCTTGCCGTTCCCTAACCCTAAACCTAGCCCGGAATGGAAACCTACCACCAGCCCTACACCTTACCCACAAGCCGTAGCCTACACCTGGCCGGTACGCTGGCACTGACCCGTGCATCAGCACGTAGCCTGACCCTCCCACGTTTCCGTACCCTCACCTGTGCCCTAAGCCTTGCCGTTCCCTAACCCTAACCCTAGCCCGGAACGGAAACCCACCACCAGCCCTACACCTTACCCTACACCTTAGCCTACTCCTGGCCCGTACGCTGGCACTGACCCGTGCGTCACCACGTAGCCTGACCCTCCCACGTTTCCATATCCTCACCTGTGCCCTAAGCCTTGCCGTTCCCTAACCCTAACCCTAGCCCGGAACGGAAACCCACCACCAGCCCTACACCTTACCCTACGCCGTAGCCTACTCCTGGCCCGTACGCTGGCACTGACCCGTGCGTCAGCACGTAGCCTGACCCTCCCACGTTTCCGTACCCTCACCTGTGCCCTAAGCCTTGCCGTTCCCTAATCCTAACTCTAGCCGGAACGGAAACCCACCGCCAGCCCTACACCTTACCCCCAAGCCGTACCCTACTCCTGACCCGTACGATGGCACTGACCCGTGCGTCAGCACGTAGCCTGACCCTCCCACGTTTCCGTACCCTCACCTGTGCTCTAAACCTTGCCGTTCCCTAACCCTAACCCTAGCCCGGAACGGAAACCCACCACCAGCCCTACACCTTACCCTACGCCGTAGCCTAATCCTGGCCCGTACGCTGGCACTGACCCGTGCGTCAGCACGTAGCCTGACCCTCCCACGTTTCCGTACCCTCACCTGTGCCCTCAGCCTTGCCGTTCCCTAACCCTAACCCTAGCACGGAACGGAAACCCACCACCAGCCCTACACCTTACCCCCAAGCCGTAGTCTACACCTGGCCTGTACGCTGGCACTGACCCGTGCTTCAGCACGTAGCCTGACCCTCCCACGTTTCCGTACCCTCACCTGTGCCCTAAGCCTTGCCGTTCCCTAACCCTAACCCTAGCCCGGAACGGAAACCCACCACCAGCCCTACACCTTACCCTACGCCGTAGCCTACTCCTGGCCCGTACGCTGGCACTGACCCGTGCGTCAGCACGTAGCCTGACCCTCCCAAGTTTCCGTACCCTCACCTGTGCCCTAAGCCTTGCAGTTCCCTAACCCTAACCCTAGCCCGGAACTGAAACCCACCAAAAGCCCTACACCTTACCCCCAAGCCGTAGCCTACTCCTGGCCCGTACGCTGGCACTGACCCGTGCGTCAGCACGTAGCCTGACCCTCCCACGTTTCTGTACCCTCACCTGTGCCCCAAGCCTTGCCGTTCCCTAACCCTAACCCTAGCCCGGAACGGAAACCCACCACCAGCCCTACATCTTACCCCCAAGCCGTAGCCTACTCCTGGCCCGTACGCTGGCACTGACCCGTGCGTCAGCACGAAGCCTGACCCTTCCACGTTTCCGTACCCTCACCTGTGCCCTAAGCCTTGCCGTTCCCTAACCCTAACCCTAGCCCGGAACGGAAACCCACCACCAGCCCTACACCTTACCCCCAAGCCGTAGCCTACTCCTGGCCCGTACGCTGGCACTGACCCATGCGTCAGCACGTAGCCTGACCCTCCCACGTTTCCGTACCCTCACCTGTGCCCTAAGCCTTGCCGTTCCCTAACCCTAACCCTAGCCCGGAACGGAAACCCACCACCAGCCCTACACCTTACCCCCAAAACGTAGCCTACTCCTGGCCCGTACGCTGGCACTGACCCGTGCGTCAGCACGTAGCCTGACCCTCCCAAGTTTCCGTACCCTCAGCTGTGCCCTAAGCCTTGCCGTTCCCTAACCCTAAACCTAGCCCGGAACGGAAACCCACCACCAGCCCTACAACTTACCCACAAGCCGTAGCCTATACCTGGCCGGTACGCTGGCACTGACCCGTGCGTCAGCACGTAGCCTGACCCTCCCACGTTTCCGTACCCTCACCTGTGCCCTAAGCCTTGCCGTTCCCTAACCCTAACCCTAGCCCGGAACGGAAACCCACCACCAGCCCTACACCTTACCCTACGCCGTAGCCTACTCCTGGCCCGTACGCTGGCACTGACCCGTGCGTCAGCACGTAGCCTGACCCTCCTACGTTTCCGTACCCTCACCTGTGCCCTAAGCCTTGCCGTTGCCTAACCCTAACCCTAGCACGGAACGGAAACCCACCACCAGCCCTACACCTTACCCTACGCCGTAGCCTACTCCTGGCCCGTACGCTGGCACTGACCCGTGCATCAGCACGTAGCCTTACCCTCCCACGTTTCCGTACCCTCACCTGTGCCCTAAGCCTTGCCGTTCCCTAACCCTAACCCTAGCCCGGAACGGAAACCCACCACCAGCCCTACAACTTACCCCCAAGCCATAGCCTACTCCTGGCCCGTACGCTGGCACTGACCCGTGCGTCAGCACGTAGCCTGACCCTCCCACGTTTCCGTACCCTCACCTGTGCCCTAAGCCTTGCCGTTCCCTAACCCTAACCCTAGCCCGGAACGGAAACCCACCACCAGCCCTACACCTTACCCCCAAGCCGTAGCCTACTCCTGGCCCGTACGCTGGCACTGACCCTTGCGTCAGCACGTAGCCTGACCCTCCCACGTTTCCGTACCCTCACCTGTGCCCTAAGCCTTGCCGTTCCCTAACCCTAACCCTAGCCCGGAACGGAAACCCACCACCAGCCCTACACCTTACCCACAAGCCGTAGCCTACACCTGGCCGGTACGCTGGCACTGACCCGTGAGTCAGCACGTAGCCTGACCCTCCCACGTTTCTGTACCCTCACCTGTGCCCTAAGACTTGCCGTTCCGTAACCCTAACCCTAGCCCGGAACGGAAACCCACCACCAGCCCTACACCTTACCCTACGCCGTAGCCTACTCCTGGCCCGTACGCTGGCACTGACCCGTGCGTCAGCCCGTAGCCTGACCCTCCCACGTTTCCGTACCCTCACCTGTGCCCTAAGCCTTGCCGTTCCCTAACCCTAACCCTAGCCCGGAACGGAAACCCACCACCAGCCCTACACCTTACCCCCAAGCCGTAGCCTACTCCTGGCCCGTACGCTGGCACTGACCCGTGCGTCAGCACGTAGCCTGACCCTCCCACGTTTCCGTACCCTCACCTGTGCCCTAAGCCTTGCCGTTCCCTAACCCTAACCCTAGCCCGGAACGGAAACCCACCACCAGCCCTACAACTTACCCCCAAGCCGTAGCCTACTCCTGGCCCAGACGCTGGCACTGACCCTTGTGTCAGCACGTAGCCTGACCCTCCCACGTTTCCGTACCCTCACCTGTGCCCTAAGCCTTGCCGTTCCCTAACCCTAACCCTAGCCCGGAACGGAAACCCACCACCAGCCCTACACCTTACCCCCAAGCCGTAGCCTACTCCTGGCCCGTACGCTGGCACTGACCCGTGCGTCAGCACGTAGCCTGACCCTCCCACGTTTCCGTACCCTCACCTGTGCTCTAAGCCTTGCCGTTCCCTAACCCTAACTCTAGCACGGAACGGAAACCGACCACCAGCCCTGCACCTTACCCTACGCCGTAGCCTATTCCTGGCCCGTACGCTGGCACTGACCCGTGCGTCAGCACGTAGCCTGACCCTCCCACGTTTCCGTACCCTCACCTGTGCCCTAAGCCTTGCCGTTCCCTAACCCTAACCCTAGCCCGGAACGGAAACCCACCACCAGCCCTACACCTTACCCTACGCCGTAGCCTACTCCTGGCCCGTACGCTGGCACTGACCCATGCGTCAGCACGTAGCCTGACCCTCCCACGTTTCCGTACCCTCACCTGTGCCCTAAGCCTTGCCGTTCCCTAACCCTAACCCTAGCCCGGAACGGAAACCCACCACCAGCCCTCCACCTTACCCTACGCCGTAGCTTACCCCTGACCCGTACGCTGGCACTGACCCATGCGTCAGCACGTAGCCTGACCCTCCCACGTTTCCGTACCCTCACCTGTGCCCTAAGCCTTGCCGTTCCCTAACCCTAACCCTAGCCCGGAACGGAAACCGACCACCAGCCCTACAACTTACCCCCAAGCCGTAGCCTACTCCTGGCCCGTACGCTGGCACTGACCCGTGCGTCAGCACGTAGCCTGACCCTCCGACGTTTCCGTACCCTCACCTGTGCCCTAAGCCTTGCCGTTCCCTAACCCTAACCCTAGCACGGAACGGAAACCCACCACCAGCCCTACACCTTACCCTACACCGTAGCCTACTCCTGGCCCGTACGCTGGCACTGACCCGTGCATCAGCACGTAGCCTGACCCTCCCACGTTTCCGTACCCTCACCTGTGCCCTAAGCCTTGCCGTTCCCTAACCCTAACCCTAGCCCGGAACGGAAACCCACCACCAGCCCTACAACTTACCCCCAAGCCGTAGCCTACTACTGGCCCGTACGCTGGCACTGACCCGTGCGTCACCACGTAGCCTGACCCTCCCACGTTTCCGTACCCTCACCTGTGCCCTAAGCCTTGCCGTTCCATAACCCTAACCCTAGCCCGGAACGGAAACCCACCACCAGCCCTCCACCTTACCCTACGCCGTAGCCTACTCCTGGCCCGTACGCTGGCACTGACCCATGCGTCAGCACGTAGCCTGACCCTCCCACGTTTCCGTACCCTCACCTGTGCCCTAAGCCTTGCCGTTCCCTAACCCTAACCCTAGCCCGGAACGGAAACCCACCACCAGCCCTACACCTTACCCCCAAGCCGTAGCCTACTCCTGGCCCGTACGCTGGCACTGACCCGTGCGTCAGCACGTAGCCTGACCCTCCCACGTTTCCGTACCCTCACCTGTGCCCTAAGCCTTGCCGTTCCCTAACCCTAACCCTAGCCCGGAACGGAAACCCACCACCAGCCCTACACCTTACCCACAAGCAGTAGCCTACACCTGGCCGGTACGCTGGCACTGACCCGTGCATCAGCACGTAGCCTGACCCTCCCACGTTTCCGTACCCTCACCTGTGCCCTAAGCCTTGCCGTTCCCTAACCCTAACCCTAGCCCGGAACGGAAACCCACCACCAGCCCGACACCTTACCCTACGCCGTAGCCTACTCCTGGCCCGTACGCTGGCACTGACCCGTGCGTCAGCACGTAGCCTGACCCTCCCACGTTTCCGTACCCTCACCTGTGCCCTCAGCCTTGCCGTTCCCTAACCCTAACCCTAGCCCGGAACGGAAACCCACAACCAGCCCTACACATTACCCTACGCCGTAGCCTACTCCTGGCCCGTACGCTGGCACTGACCCGTGCATCAGCACGTAGCCTGACCCTCCCACGTTTCTGTACCCTCACCTGTGCCCTAAGCCTTGCCGTTCCCTAACCCTAAACCTAGCCCGGAATGGAAACCCACCACCAGCCCTACACCTTACCCACAAGCCGTAGCCTACACCTGGCCGGTACGCTGGCACTGACCCGTGCATCAGCACGTAGCCTGACCCTCCCACGTTTCCGTACCCTCACCTGTGCCCTAAGCCTTGCCGTTCCCTAACCCTAACCCTAGCCCGGAACGGAAACCCACCACCAGCCCTACACCTTACCCTACACCTTAGCCTACTCCTGGCCCGTACGCTGGCACTGACCCGTGCGTCACCACGTAGCCTGACCCTCCCACGTTTCCGTACCCTCACCTGTGCCCTCAGCCTTGCCATTCCCTAACCCTAACCCTAGCCCGGAACGGAAAGCCACCACCAGCCCTACACCTTACCCTACGCCGTAGCCTACTCCTGGCCCGTACGCTGGCACTGACCCATGCGTCAGCACGTAGCCTGAACCTCCCACGTTTCTGTACCCTCACCTGTGCCCTAAGCCTTGCCGTTCCCTAACCCTAAACCTAGCCCGGAATGGAAACCCACCACCAGCCCTACACCTTACCCACAAGCCGTAGCCTACACCTGGCCGGTACGCTGGCACTGACCCGTGCATCAGCACGTAGCCTGACCCTCCCACGTTTCCATACCCTCACCTGTGCCCTAAGCCTTGCCGTTCCCTAACCCTAACCCTAGCCCGGAACGGAAACCCACCACCAGCCCTACACCTTACCCTACGCCGTACCCTACTCCTGGCCCGTACGCTGGCACTGACCCGTGCGTCAGCACGTAGCCTGACCCTCCCACGTTTCCGTACCCTCACCTGTGCCCTAAGCCTTGCCGTTCCCTAATCCTAACTCTAGCCGGAACGAAACCCACCGCCAGCCCTACACCTGACCCCCAAGCCGTACCCTACTCCTGGCCCGTACGCTGGAACTGACCCGTGCGTCAGCACGTAGCCTGACCCTCCCACGTTTCCGTACCCTCACCTGTGCTCTAAACCTTGCCGTTCCCTAACCCTAACCCTAGCCCGGAACGGAAACCCACCACCAGCCCTACACCTTACCCTACGCCGTAGCCTAATCCTGGCCCGTACGCTGGCACTGACCCGTGCGTCAGCACGTAGCCTGACCCTCCCACGTTTCCGTACCCTCACCTGTGCCCTAAGCCTTGCCGTTCCCTAACCCTAACCCTAGCCCGGAACGGAAACCCACCACCAGCCCTACACCTTACCCCCAAGCCGTAGCCTACACCTGGCCTGTACGCTGGCACTGACCCGTGCGTCAGCACGTAGCCTGACCCTCCCACGTTTCCGTACCCTCACCTGTGCCCTAAGCCTTGCCGTTCCCTAACCCTAACCCTAGCCCGGAACGGAAACCCACCACCAGCCCTACACCTTACCCTAAGCCGTAGCCTACTCCTGGCCCGTACGCTGGCACTGACCCGTGCGTCAGCACGTAGCCTGACCCTCCCAAGTTTCCGTACCCTCACGTGTGCCCTAAGCCTTGCCGTTCCCTAACCCTAACCCTAGCCCGGAACTGAAACCCACCAAAAGCCCTACATCTTACCCCCAAGCCGTAGCCTACTCCTGGCCCGTACGCTGGCACTGACCCGTGCGTCAGCACGTAGCCTGACCCTCCCACGTTTCTGTACCCTCACCTGTGCCCCAAGCCTTGCCGTTCCCTAACCCTAAGCCTAGCCCGGAACGGAAACCCACCACCAGCCCTACAACTTACCCCCAAGCCGTAGCCTACTCCTGGCCCGTACGCTGGCACTGACCCGTGCGTCAGCACGTAGCCTGACCCTCCCACGTTTCCGTACCCTCACCTGTGCCCTAAGCCTTGCCGTTCCCTAACCCTAACCCTAGCCCGGAACGGAAACCCACCACCAGCCCTACACCTTACCCACAAGCAGTAGCCTACACCTGGCCGGTACGCTGGCACTGACCCGTGCATCAGCACGTAGCCTGACCCTCCCACGTTTCCGTACCCTCACCTGTGCCCTAAGCCTTGCCGTTCCCTAACCCTAACCCTAGCCCGGAACGGAAACCCACCACCAGCCCTACACCTTACCCTACGCCGTAGCCTACTCCTGGCCCGTACGCTGGCACTGACCCGTGCGTCAGCACGTAGCCTGAACCTCCCACGTTTCCGTACCCTCACCTGTGCCCTAAGCCTTGCCGTTCCCTAACCCTAACCCTAGCCCGGAACGGAAACCCACCACCAGCCCTACACCTTACCCACAAGCAGTAGCCTACACCTGGCCGGTACGCTGGCACTGACCCGTGCATCAGCACGTAGCCTGACCCTCCCACGTTTCCGTACCCTCACCAGTGCCCTAAGCCTTGCCGTTCCCTAACCCTAACCCCAGCCCGGAACGGAAACCCACCACCAGCCCTACACCTTACCCTACGCCGTAGCCTACTCCTGGCCCGTACGCTGGCACTGACCCGTGCGTCAGCACGTAGCCTGACCCTCCCACGTTTCTGTACCCTCACCTGTGCCCTAAGCCTTGCCGTTCCCTAACCCTAACCCTAGCACGGAACGGAAACCCACCACCAGCCCTACACATTACCCTACACCGTAGCCTACTCCTGGCCCGTACGCTGGCACTGACCCGTGCATCAGCACGTAGCCTGACCCTCCCACGTTTCCGTACCCTCACCTGTGCCCTAAGCCTTGCCATTCCCTAACCCTAACCCTAGCCCGGAACGGAAACCCACCACCAGCCCTACAACTTACCCCCAAGCCGTAGCCTACTCCTGGCCCGTACGCTGGCACTGACCCGTGCGTCAGCACGTAGCCTGACCCTCCCACGTTTCCGTACCCTCACCTGTGCCCTAAGCCTTGCCGTTCCCTAACCCTAACCCTAGCCCGGAACGGAAACCCACCACCAGCCCTACACCTTACCCCCAAGCCGTAGCCTACTCCTGGCCCGTACGCTGGCACTGACCCGTGCGTCAGCACGTAGCCTGACCCTCCCACGTTTCCGTACCCTCGCCTGTGCCCTAAGCCTTGCCGTTCCCTAACCCTAACCCTAGCCCGGAACGGAAACCCACCACCAGCCCTACACCTTACCCACAAGCAGTAGCCTACACCTGGCCGGTACGCTGGCACTGACCCGTGCATCAGCACGTAGCCTGACCCTCCCACGTTTCCGTACCCTCACCTGTGCCCTAAGCCTTGCCGTTCCCTAACCCTAACCCTAGCCCGGAACGGAAACCCACCACCAGCCCTACACCTTACCCCAAAGCCTTAGCCTACACCTGGCCTGTACGCTGGCACTGACCCGTGCGTCAGCACGTAGCCTGACCCTCCCACGTTTCCGTACCCTCACCTGTGCCCTAAGCCTTGCCGTTCCCTAACCCTAACCCTAGCCCGGAACGGCAACCCACCACCAGCCCTACACCTTACCCTACGCCGTAGCCTAATCCTGGCCCGTACACTGGCACTGACCCGTGCGTCAGCACGTAGCCAGACCCTCCCAAGTTTCGGTACCCTCACCTGTGCCCTAAGCCTTGCCGTTCCCTAACCCTAACCCTAGCCCGGAACGGAAACCCACCAAAAGCCCTACACCTTACCCCCAAGCCGTAGCCTACTACTGGCCCGTACGCTGGCACTGACCCGTGCGTCAGCACGTAGCCTGACCCTCCCACGTTTCCGTACCCTCACCTGTGCCCTAAGCCTTGCCGTTCCCTAACCCTAACCCTAGCCCGGAACGGAAACCCACCACCAGCCCTACAACTTACCCCCAAGCCGTAGACTACTCCTGGCCCGTACGCTGGCACTGACCCGTGCGTCAGCACGTAGCCTGACCCTCCCACGTTTCCGTACCCTCACCTGTGCCCTAAGCCTTGCCGTTCCTTAACCCTAACCCTAGCACGGAACGGAAACCCACCACCAGCCCTACACCTTACCCTACACCGTAGCCTACTCCTGGCCCGTACGCTGGCACTGGCCCGTGCATCAGCACGTAGCCTGACCCTCCCACGTTTCCGTACCCTCACCTGTGCCCTAAGCCTTGCCGTTCCCTAACCCTAACCCTAGCCCGGAACGGAAACCCACCACCAGCCCTACAACTTACCCCCAAGCCTTAGCCTACTCCTAGCCCGTACGCTGGCACTGACCCGTGCGTCAGCACGTAGCCTGACCCTCCCACGTTTCCGTACCCTCACCTGTGCCCTAAGCCTTGCTGTTCCCTAACCCTAACCCTAGCCCGTAACGGAAACCTACCACCAGCCCTACACCTTACCCTACGCCGTAGCCTACTCCTGGCCCGTACGCTAGCACTGACCCATGCGTCAGCACATAGCCTGACCCTCCCACGTTTCCGTACCCTCACCTGTGCCCTAAGCCTTGCCGTTCCCTAACCCTAACCCTAGCCCGGAACGGAAACCCACCACCAGCCCTACACCTTACCCCCAAGCCGTAGCCTACTCATGGCCCGTACGCTGGCACTGACCCGTGCGTCAGCACGTAGCCTGACCCTCCCACGTTTCCGTACCCTCACCTGTGCCCTAAGCCTTGCCGTTCCCTAACCCTAACCCTAGCCCGGAACGGAAACCCACCACCAGCCCTACACCTTACCCACAAGCAGTAGCCTACACCTGGCCGGTACGCTGGCACTGACCCGTGCATCAGCACGTAGCCTGACCCTCCCACGTTTCCGTACCCTCACCTGTGCCCTAAGCCTTGCCGTTCCCTAACCCTAACCCTAGCCCGGAACGGAAACCCACCACCAGCCCTACACCTTACCCTACGCCGTAGCCTACTTCTGGCCCGTACGCTGGCACTGACCCGTGCGTCAGCACGTAGCCTGAACCTCCCACGTTTCCGTACCCTCACCTGAGCCCTAAGCCTTGCCGTTCCCTAACCCTAACCCTAGCCCGGAACGGAAACCCACCACCAGCCCTACACCTTACCCTACGCCGTAGCCTACTCCTGGCCCGTACGCTGAAACTGACCCGTGCGTCAGCACGTAGCCTGACCCTCCCACGTTTCTGTACCCTCACCTGTGCCCTAAGCCTTGCCGTTCCCTAACCCTAAACCTAGCCCGGAATGGAAACCCACCACCAGCCCTACACCTTACCCACAAGCCGTAGCCTACACCTGGCCGGTACGCTGGCACTGACCCGTGCATCAGCTCGTTGCCTGACCCTCCCACGTTTCCGTACCCTCACCTGTGCCCTAAGCCTTGCCGTTCCCTAACCCTAACCCTAGCCCGGAACGGAAACCCACCACCAGCCCTACACCTTACCCTACACCTTAGCCTACTCCTGGCCCGTACGCTGGCACTGACCCGTGCATCAGCACGTAGCCTGACCCTCCCACATTTCCGTACCCTCACCTGTGCCCTAAGCCTTGCAGTTCCCTAACCCTAACCCTAGCACGGAACGGAAACCCACCACCAGCCCTACACATTACCCTACACCGTAGCCTACTCCTGGCCCATACGCTGGCACTGACCCGTGCATCAGCACGTAGCCTGACCCTCCCACGTTTCCGTACCCTCACCTGTGCCCTAAGCCTTGCCATTCCCTAACCCTAACCCTAGCCCGGAACGGAAACCCACCACCAGCCCTACAACTTACCCCCAAGCCGTAGCCTACTCCTGGCCCGTACGCTGGCACTGACCTGTGCGTCAGCACGTAGCCTGACCCTCCCACGTTTCCGTACCCTCACCTGTGCCCTAAGCCTTGCCGTTCCCTAACCATAACCCTAGCCCGGAACGGAAACCCACCACCAGCCCTACACCTTACCCTACGCCGTAGCCTACTCCTGGCCCGTACGCTGGCACTGACCCGTGCGTCAGCACGTAGCCTGACCCTCCCAAGTTTCCGTACCCTCACCTGTGCCCTAAGCCTTGCCGTTCCCTAACCCTAACCCTAGCCCGGAACGGAAACCCACCACCAGCCCTACAACTTACCCCCAAGCCGTAGCCTACTCCTGGCCCGTACGCTGGCACTGACCCGTGCGTCAGCACGTAGCCTGACCCTCCCACGTTTCCGTACCCTCACCTGTGCCCTAAGCCTTGCCGTTCCCTAACCCTAACCCTAGCCCGGAACGGAAACCCACCACCAGCCCTACACCTTACCCCCAAGCCGTAGCCTACTCATGGCCCGTACGCTGGCACTGACCCGTGCGTCAGCACGTACCCTGACCCTCCCACGTTTCCGTACCCTCACCTGTGCCCTAAGCCTTGCCGTTCCCTAACCCTAACCCTAGCCCGGAACAGAAACCCACCACCAGCCCTACACCTTACCCACAAGCAGTAGCCTACACCTGGCCGGTACGCTGGCACTGACCCGTGCATCAGCACGTAGCCTGACCCTCCCACGTTTCCGTACCCTCACCTGTGCCCTAAGCCTTGCCGTTCCCTAACCCTAACCCTAGCCCGGAACGGAAACCCACCACCAGCCCTACACCTTACCCTACGCCGTAGCCTACTCCTGGCCCGTACGCTGGCACTGACCCGTGCGTCAGCACGTAGCCTGAACCTCCAACGTTTCCGTACCCTCACCTGTGCCCTAAGCCTTGCCGTTCCCTAACCCTAACCCTAGCCCGGAACGGAAACCCACCACCAGCCCTACACCTTACCCACAAGCAGTAGCCTACACCTGGCCGGTACGCTGGCACTGACCAGTGCATCAGCACGTAGCCTGACCCTCCCACGTTTCCGTACCCTCACCTGTGCCCTAAGCCTTGCCGTTCCCTAACCCTAACCCTAGCCCGGAACGGAAACCCACCACCAGCCCTACACCTTACCCTACGCCGTAGCCTACACCTGGCCCGTACGCTGGCACTGACCCGTGCGTCAGCACGTAGCCTGACCCTCCCACGTTTCCGTACCCTCATCTGTGCCCTCAGCCTTGCCGTTCCCTAACCCTAACCCTAGCCCGGAACGGAAACCCACCACCAGCCCTACACCTTACCCTACGCCGTAGCCTACTCCTGGCCCGTACGCTGAAACTGACCCGTGCGTCAGCACGTAGCCTGACCCTCCCACGTTTCTGTACCCTCACCTGTGCCCTAAGCCTTGCCGTTCCCTAACCCTAAACCTAGCCCGGAATGGAAACCCACCACCAGCCCTACACCTTACCCACAAGCCGTAGCCTACACCTGGCCAGTACGCTGGCACTGACCCGTGCATCAGCTCGTAGCCTGACCCTCCCACGTTTCCGTACCCTCACCTGTGCCCTAAGCCTTGCCGTTCCCTAACCCTAACCCTAGCCCGGAACGGAAACCCACCACCAGCCCTACACCTTACCCTACACCTTAGCCTACTCCTGGCCCGTACGCTGGCACTGACCCGTGCATCAGCACGTAGCCTGACCCTCCCACGTTTCCGTACCCTCACCTGTGCCCTAAGCCTTGCCGTTCCCTAACCCTAACCCTAGCACGGAACGGAAACCCACCACCAGCCCTACACATTACCCTACACCGTAGCCTACTCCTGGCCCGTACGCTGGCACTGACCCGTGCATCAGCACGTAGCCTGACCCTCCCACGTTTCCGTACCCTCACCTGTGCCCTAAGCCTTGCCATTCCCTAACCCTAACCCTAGCCCGGAACGGAAACACACCACCAGCCCTACAACTTACCCCCAAGCCGTAGCCTACTCCTGGCCCGTACGCTGGCACTGACCCGTGCGTCAGCACGTAGCCTGACCCTCCCACGTTTCCGTACCCTCACCTGTGCCCTAAGCCTTGCCGTTCCCTAACCCTAACCCTAGCCCAGAACGGAAACCCACCACCAGCCCTACACCTTACCCTACGCCGTAGCCTACTCCTGGCCCGTACGCTGGCACTGACCCGTGCGTCAGCACGTAGCCTGACCCTCCCAAGTTTCCGTACCCTCACCTGTGCCCTAAGCCTTGCCGTTCCCTAACCCTAACCCTAGCCCGGAACGGAAACCCACCACCAGCCCTACACCTTACCCCCAAGCCGTAGCCTACTCCTGGCCCGTACGCTGGCACTGACCCGTGCGTCAGCACGTAGCCTAACCCTCCCACGTTTCCGTACCCTCACCTGTGCCCTAAGCCTTGCCGTTCCTTAACCCTAACCCTAGCACGGAACGGAAACCCACCACCAGCCCTACACCTTACCCTACACCGTAGCCTACTCCTGGCCCGTACGCTGGCACTGACCCGTGCATCAGCACGTAGCCTGACCCTCCCACGTTTCCGTACCCTCACCTGTTCCCTAAGCCTTGCCGTTCCCTAACCCTAACCCTAGCCCGGAACGGAAACCCACCACCAGCCCTACAACTTACCCCCAAGCCGTAGCCTACTCCTGGCCCGTACGCTGGCACTGACCCGTGCGTCAGCACGTAGCCTGACCCTCCCACGTTTCCGTACCCTCACCTGTGCCCTAAGCCTTGCTGTTCCCTAACCCTAACCCTAGCCCGGAACGGAAACCCACCACCAGCCCGACACCTTACCCTACGCCGTAGCCTACTCCTGGCCCGTACGCTGGCACTGACCCTTGCGTCAGCACGTAGCCTGACCCTCCCACGTTTCCGTACCCTCACCTGTGCCCTAAGCCTTGCCGTTCCCTAACCCTAACCCTAGCCCGGAACATAAACCCACCACCAGCCCTACACCTTACCCCCAAGCCGTAGCCTACTCCTGGCCCGTACGCTGGCACTGACCCGTGCGTCAGCACGTAGCCTGACCCTCCCACGTTTCCGTACCCTCACCTGTGCCCTAAGCCTTGCCATTCCCTAACCCTAACCCTAGCCCGGAACGGAAACCCACCACAGGCCTACACCTTACCCACAAGCAGTAGCCTACACCTGGCCGGTACGCTGGCACTGACCCGTGAATCAGCACGTAGCCTGACCCTCCCACGTTTCCGTACCCTCACCTGTGCCCTCAGCCTTGCCGTTCCCTAACCCTAACCCTAGCCCGGAACGGAAACCCACCACCAGCCCTACACATTACCCTACGCCGTAGCCTACTCCTGGCCCGTACGCTGGCACTGACCCGTGCATCAGCACGTAGCCTGACCCTCCCACGTTTCTGTACCCTCACCTGTGCCCTAAGCCTTGCCGTTCCCTAACCCTAAACCTAGCCCGGAATGGAAACCTACCACCAGCCCTACACCTTACCCACAAGCCGTAGCCTACACCTGGCCGGTACGCTGGCACTGACCCGTGCATCAGCACGTAGCCTGACCCTCCCACGTTTCCGTACCCTCACCTGTGCCCTAAGCCTTGCCGTTCCCTAACCCTAACCCTAGCCCGGAACGGAAACCCACCACCAGCCCTACACCTTACCCTACACCTTAGCCTACTCCTGGCCCGTACGCTGGCACTGACCCGTGCGTCACCACGTAGCCTGACCCTCCCACGTTTCCATACCCTCACCTGTGCCCTAAGCCTTGCCGTTCCCTAACCCTAACCCTAGCCCGGAACGGAAACCCACCACCAGCCCTACACCTTACCCTAAGCCGTAGCCTACTCCTGGCCCGTACGCTGGCACTGACCCTTGCGTCAGCACGTAGCCTGACCCTCCCAAGTTTCCGTACCCTCACGTGTGCCCTAAGCCTTGCCGTTCCCTAACCCTAACCCTAGCCCGGAACTGAAACCCACCAAAAGCCCTACATCTTACCCCCAAGCCGTAGCCTACTCCTGGCCCGTACGCTGGCACTGACCCGTGCGTCAGCACGTAGCCTGACACTCCCACGTTTCTGTACCCTCACCTGTGCCCCAAGCCTTGCCGTTCCCTAACCCTAACCCTAGCCCGGAACGGAAACCCACCACCAGCCCTACAACTTACCCCCAAGCCGTAGCCTACTCCTGGCCCGTACGCTGGCACTGACCCGTGCGTCAGCACGTAGCCTGACCCTCCCACGTTTCCGTACCCTCACCTGTGCCCTAAGCCTTGCCGTTCCCTAACCCTAACCCTAGCCCGGAACGGAAACCCACCACCAGCCCTACACCTTACCCACAAGCAGTAGCCTACACCTGGCCGGTACGCTGGCACTGACCCGTGCATCAGCACGTAGCCTGACCCTCCCACGTTTCCGTACCCTCACCTGTGCCCTAAGCCTTGCCGTTCCCTAACCCTAACCCTAGCCCGGAACGGAAACCCACCACCAGCCCTACACCTTACCCTACGCCGTAGCCTACTCCTGGCCCGTACGCTGGCACTGACCCGTGCGTCAGCACGTAGCCTGAACCTCCCACGTTTCCGTACCCTCACCTGTGCCCTAAGCCTTGCCGTTCCCTAACCCTAACCCTAGCCCGGAACGGAAACCCACCACCAGCCCTACACCTTACCCACAAGCAGTAGCCTACACCTGGCCGGTACGCTGGCACTGACCCGTGCATCAGCACGTAGCCTGACCCTCCCACGTTTCCGTACCCTCACCAGTGCCCTAAGCCTTGCCGTTCCCTAACCCTAACCCCAGCCCGGAACGGAAACCCACCACCAGCCCTACACCTTACCCTACGCCGTAGCCTACTCCTGGCCCGTACGCTGGCACTGACCCGTGCGTCAGCACGTAGCCTGACCCTCCCACGTTTCTGTACCCTCACCTGTGCCCTAAGCCTTGCCGTTCCCTAACCCTAACCCTAGCACGGAACGGAAACCCACCACCAGCCCTACACATTACCCTACACCGTAGCCTACTCCTGGCCCGTACGCTGGCACTGACCCGTGCATCAGCACGTAGCCTGACCCTCCCACGTTTCCGTACCCTCACCTGTGCCCTAAGCCTTGCCATTCCCTAACCCTAACCCTAGCCCGGAACGGAAACCCACCACCAGCCCTACAACTTACCCCCAAGCCGTAGCCTACTCCTGGCCCGTACGCTGGCACTGACCCGTGCGTCAGCACGTAGCCTGACCCTCCCACGTTTCCGTACCCTCACCTGTGCCCTAAGCCTTGCCGTTCCCTAACCCTAACCCTAGCCCGGAACGGAAACCCACCACCAGCCCTACACCTTACCCCCAAGCCGTAGCCTACTCCTGGCCCGTACGCTGGCACTGACCCGTGCGTCACCACGTAGCCTGACCCTCCCACGTTTCCGTACCCTCGCCTGTGCCCTAAGCCTTGCCGTTCCCTAACCCTAACCCTAGCCCGGAACGGAAACCCACCACCAGCCCTACACCTTACCCACAAGCAGTAGCCTACAGCTGGCCGGTACGCTGGCACTGACCCGTGCATCAGCACGTAGCCTGACCCTCCCACGTTTCCGTACCCTCACCTGTGCCCTAAGCCTTGCCGTTCCCTAACCCTAACCCTAGCCCGGAACGGAAACCCACCACCAGCCCTACACCTTACCCCAAAGCCTTAGCCTACACCTGGCCTGTACGCTGGCACTGACCCGTGCGTCAGCACGTAGCCTGACCCTCCCACGTTTCCGTACCCTCACCTGTGCCCTAAGCCTTGCCGTTCCCTAACCCTAACCCTAGCCCGGAACGGCAACCCACCACCAGCCCTACACCTTACCCTACGCCATAGCCTAATCCTGGCCCGTACACTGGCACTGACCCGTGCGTCAGCACGTAGCCAGACCCTCCCAAGTTTCGGTACCCTCACCTGTGCCCTAAGCCTTGCCGTTCCCTAACCCTAACCCTAGCCCGGAACGGAAACCCACCAAAAGCCCTACACCTTACCCCCAAGCCGTAGCCTACTACTGGCCCGTACGCTGGCACTGACCCGTGCGTCAGCACGTAGCCTGACCCTCCCACGTTTCCGTACCCTCACCTGTGCCCTAAGCCTTGCCGTTCCCTAACCCTAACCCTAGCCCGGAACGGAAACCCACCACCAGCCCTACAACTTACCCCCAAGCCGTAGACTACTCCTGGCCCGTACGCTGGCACTGACCCGTGCGTCAGCACGTAGCCTGACCCTCCCACGTTTCCGTACCCTCACCTGTGCCCTAAGCCTTGCCGTTCCTTAACCCTAACCCTAGCACGGAACGGAAACCCACCACCAGCCCTACACCTTACCCTACACCGTAGCCTACTCCTGGCCCGTACGCTGGCACTGGCCCGTGCATCAGCACGTAGCCTGACCCTCCCACGTTTCCGTACCCTCACCTGTGCCCTAAGCCTTGCCGTTCCCTAACCCTAACCCTAGCCCGGAACGGAAACCCACCACCAGCCCTACAACTTACCCCCAAGCCGTAGCCTACTCCTGGCCCGTACGCTGGCACTGACCCGTGCGTCAGCACGTAGCCTGACCCTCCCACGTTTCCGTACCCTCACCTGTGCCCTAAGCCTTGCTGTTCCCTAACCCTAACCCTAGCCCGGAACGGAAACCCACCACCAGCCCTACACCTTACCCTACGCCGTAGCCTACTCCTGGCCCGTACGCTGGCACTGACCCATGCGTCAGCACATAGCCTGACCCTCCCACGTTTCCGTACCCTCACCTGTGCCCTAAGCCTTGCCGTTCCCTAACCCTAACCCTAGCCCGGAACGGAAACCCACCACCAGCCCTACACCTTACCCCCAAGCCGTAGCCTACTCATGGCCCGTACGCTGGCACTGACCCGTGCGTCAGCACGTAGCCTGACCCTCCCACGTTTCCGTACCCTCACCTGTGCCCTAAGCCTTGCCGTTCCCTAACCCTAACCCTAGCCCGGAACGGAAACCCACCACCAGCCCTACACCTTACCCACAAGCAGTAGCCTACACCTGGCCGGTACGCTGGCACTGACCCGTGCATCAGCACGTAGCCTGACCCTCCCACGTTTCCGTACCCTCACCTGTGCCCTAAGCCTTGCCGTTCCCTAACCCTAACCCTAGCCCAGAACGGAAACCCACCACCAGCCCTACACCTTACCCTACGCCGTAGCCTACTTCTGGCCCGTACGCTGGCACTGACCCGTGCGTCAGCACGTAGCCTGAACCTCCCACGTTTCCGTACCCTCACCTGTGCCCTAAGCCTTGCCGTTCCCTAACCCTAACCCTAGCCCGGAACGGAAACCCACCACCAGCCCTACACCTTACCCACAAGCAGTAGCCTACACCTGGCCGGTACGCTGGCACTGACCAGTGCATCAGCACGTAGCCTGACCCTCCCACGTTTCCGTAACCTCACCTGTGCCCTAAGCCTTGCCGTTCCCTAACCCTAACCCTAGCCCGGAACGGAAACCCACCACCAGCCCTACACCTTACCCTACGCCGTAGCCTACTCCTGGCCCGTACGCTGGCACTGACCCGTGCGTCAGCACGTAGCCTGACCCTCCCACGTTTCCGTACCCTCACCTGTGCCCTCAGCCTTGCCGTTCCCTAACCCTAACCCTAGCCCGGAACGGAAACCCACCACCAGCCCTACACCTTACCCTACGCCGTAGCCTACTCCTGGCCCGTACGCTGAAACTGACCCGTGCGTCAGCACGTAGCCTGACCCTCCCACGTTTCTGTACCCTCACCTGTGCCCTAAGCCTTGCCGTTCCCTAACCCTAAACCTAGCCCGGAATGGAAACCCACCACCAGCCCTACACCTTACCCACAAGCCGTAGCCTACACCTGGCCGGTACGCTGGCACTGACCCGTGCATCAGCTCGTAGCCTGACCCTCCCACGTTTCCGTACCCTCACCTGTGCCCTAAGCCTTGCCGTTCCCTAACCCTAACCCTAGCCCGGAACGGAAACCCACCACCAGCCCTACACCTTACCCTACACCTTAGCCTACTCCTGGCCCGTACGCTGGCACTGACCCGTGCATCAGCACGTAGCCTGACCCTCCCACATTTCCGTACCCTCACCTGTGCCCTAAGCCTTGCCGTTCCCTAACCCTAACCCTAGCACGGAACGGAAACCCACCACCAGCCCTACACATTACCCTACACCGTAGCCTACTCCTGGCCCGTACGCTGGCACTGACCCGTGCATCAGCACGTAGCCTGACCCTCCCACGTTTCCGTACCCTCACCTGTGCCCTAAGCCTTGCCATTCCCTAACCCTAACCCTAGCCCGGAACGGAAACCCACCACCAGCCCTACAACTTACCCCCAAGCCGTAGCCTACTCCTGGCCCGTACGCTGGCACTGACCTGTGCGTCAGCACGTAGCCTGACCCTCCCACGTTTCCGTACCCTCACCTGTGCCCTAAGCCTTGCCGTTCCCTAACCATAACCCTAGCCCGGAACGGAAACCCACCACCAGCCCTACACCTTACCCTACGCCGTAGCCTACTCCTGGCCCGTACGCTGGCACTGACCCGTGCGTCAGCACGTAGCCTGACCCTCCCAAGTTTCCGTACCCTCACCTGTGCCCTAAGCCTTGCCGTTCCCTAACCCTAACCCTAGCCCGGAACGGAAACCCACCACCAGCCCTACACCTTACCCCCAAGCCGTAGCCTACTCCTGGCCCGTACGCTGGCACTGACCCGTGCGTCAGCACGTAGCCTGACCCTCCCACGTTTCCGTACCCTCACCTGTGCCCTAAGCCTTGCCGTTCCCTAACCCTAACCCTAGCCCGGAACGGAAACCCACCACCAGCCCTACACCTTACCCCCAAGCCGTAGCCTACTCATGGCCCGTACGCTGGCACTGACCCGTGCGTCAGCACGTAGCCTGACCCTCCCACGTTTCCGTACCCTCACCTGTGCCCTAAGCCTTGCCGTTCCCTAACCCTAACCCTAGCCCGGAACGGAAACCCACCACCAGCCCTACACCTTACCCACAAGCAGTAGCCTACACCTGGCCGGTACGCTGGCACTGACCAGTGCATCAGCACGTAGCCTGACCCTCCCACGTTTCCGTACCCTCACCTGTGCCCTAAGCCTTGCCGTTCCCTAACCCTAACCCTAGCCCGGAACGGAAACCCACCACCAGCCCTACACCTTACCCTACGCCGTAGCCTACACCTGGCCCGTACGCTGGCACTGACCCGTGCGTCAGCACGTAGCCTGACCCTCCCACGTTTCCGTACCCTCACCTGTGCCCTCAGCCTTGCCGTTCCCTAACCCTAACCCTAGCCCGGAACGGAAACCCACCACCAGCCCTACACCTTACCCTACGCCGTAGCCTACTCCTGGCCCGTACGCTGAAACTGACACGTGCGTCAGCACGTAGCCTGACCCTCCCACGTTTCTGTACCCTCACCTGTGCCCTAAGCCTTGCCGTTCCCTAACCCTAAACCTAGCCCGGAATGGAAACCCACCACCAGCCCTACACCTTACCCACAAGCAGTAGCCTACACCTGGCCCGTACGCTGGCACTGACCCGTGCGTCAGCACGTAGCCTGACCCTCCCACGTTTCCGTACCCTCACCTGTGCCCTCAGCCTTGCCGTTCCCTAACCCTAACCCTAGCCCGGAACGGAAACCCACCACCAGCCCTACACCTTACCCTACGCCGTAGCCTACTCCTGGCCCGTACGCTGAAACTGACCCGTGCGTCAGCACGTAGCCTGACCCTCCCACGTTTCTGTACCCTCACCTGTGCCCTAAGCCTTGCCGTTCCCTAACCCTAAACCTAGCCCGGAATGGAAACCCACCACCAGCCCTACACCTTACCCACAAGCCGTAGCCTACACCTGGCCAGTACGCTGGCACTGACCCGTGCATCAGCTCGTAGCCTGACCCTCCCACGTTTCCGTACCCTCACCTGTGCCCTAAGCCTTGCCGTTCCCTAACCCTAACCCTAGCCCGGAACGGAAACCCACCACCAGCCCTACACCTTACCCTACACCTTAGCCTACTCCTGGCCCGTACGCTGGCACTGACCCGTGCATCAGCACGTAGCCTGACCCTCCCACGTTTCCGTACCCTCACCTGTGCCCTAAGCCTTGCCGTTCCCTAACCCTAACCCTAGCACGGAACGGAAACCCACCACCAGCCCTACACATTACCCTACACCGTAGCCTACTCCTGGCCCGTACGCTGGCACTGACCCGTGCATCAGCACGTAGCCTGACCCTCCCACGTTTCCGTACCCTCACCTGTGCCCTAAGCCTTGCCATTCCCTAACCCTAACCCTAGCCCGGAACGGAAACCCACCACCAGCCCTACAACTTACACCCAAGCCGTAGCCTACTCCTGGCCCGTACGCTGGCACTGACCCGTGCGTCAGCACGTAGCCTGACCCTCCCACGTTTCCGTACCCTCACCTGTGCCCTAAGCCTTGCCGTTCCCTAACCCTAACCCTAGCCCGGAACGGAAACCCACCACCAGCCCTACACCTTACCCTACGCCGTAGCCTACTCCTGGCCCGTACGCTGGCACTGACCCGTGCGTCAGCACGTAGCCTGACCCTCCCAAGTTTCCGTACCCTCACCTGTGCCCTAAGCCTTGCCGTTCCCTAACCCTAACCCTAGCCCGGAACAGAAACCCACCACCAGCCCTACACCTTACCCCCAAGCCGTAGCCTACTCCTGGCCCGTACGCTGGCACTGACCCGTGCGTCAGCACGTAGCCTGACCCTCCCACGTTTCCGTACCCTCACCTGTGCCCTAAGCCTTGCTGTTCCCTAACCCTAACCCTAGCCCGGAACGGAAACCCACCACCAGCCCTACACCTTACCCTACGCCGTAGCCTACTCCTGGCCCGTACGCTGGCACTGACCCATGCGTCAGCACATAGCCTGACCCTCCCACGTTTCCGTACCCTCACCTGTGCCCTAAGCCTTGCCGTTCCCTAACCCTAACCCTAGCCCGGAACGGAAACCCACCACCAGCCCTACACCTTACCCCCAAGCCGTAGCCTACTCATGGCCCGTACGCTGGCACTGACCCGTGCGTCAGCACGTAGCCTGACCCTCCCACGTTTCCGTACCCTCACCTGTGCCCTAAGCCTTGCCGTTCCCTAACCCTAACCCTAGCCCGGAACGGAAACCCACCACCAGCCCTACACCTTACCCACAAGCAGTAGCCTACACCTGGCCGGTACGCTGGCACTGACCCGTGCATCAGCACGTAGCCTGACCCTCCCACGTTTCCGTACCCTCACCTGTGCCCTAAGCCTTGCTGTTCCCTAACCCTAACCCTAGCCCGGAACGGAAACCCACCACCAGCCCGACACCTTACCCTACGCCGTAGCCTACTCCTGGCCCGTACGCTGGCACTGACCCTTGCGTCAGCACGTAGCCTGACCCTCCCACGTTTCCGTACCCTCACCTGTGCCCTAAGCCTTGCCGTTCCCTAACCCTAACCCTAGCCCGGAACATAAACCCACCACCAGCCCTACACCTTACCCTACGCCGTAGCCTACTCCTGGCCCGTACGCTGGCACTGACCCGTGCGTCAGCACGTAGCCTGACCCTCCCACGTTTCCGTACCCTCACCTGTGCCCTAAGCCTTGCCATTCCCTAACCCTAACCCTAGCCCGGAACGGAAACCCACCACAGGCCTACACCTTACCCACAAGCAGTAGCCTACACCTGGCCGGTACGCTGGCACTGACCCGTGAATCTGCACGTAGCCTGACCCTCCCACGTTTCCGTACCCTCACCTGTGCCCTCAGCCTTGCCGTTCGCTAACCCTAACCCTAGCCTGGAACGGAAACCCACCACCAGCCCTACACATTACCCTACGCCGTAGCCTACTCCTGGCCCGTACGCTGGCACTGACCCGTGCATCAGCACGTAGCCTGACCCTCCCACGTTTCTGTACCCTCACCTGTGCCCTAAGCCTTGCCGTTCCCTAACCCTAAACCTAGCCCGGAATGGAAACCTACCACCAGCCCTACACCTTACCCACAAGCCGTAGCCTACACCTGGCCGGTACGCTGGCACTGACCCGTGCATCAGCACGTAGCCTGACCCTCCCACGTTTCCGTACCCTCACCTGTGCCCTAAGCCTTGCCGTTCCCTAACCCTAACCCTAGCCCGGAACGGAAACCCACCACCAGCCCTACACCTTACCCTACACCTTAGCCTACTCCTGGCCCGTACGCTGGCACTGACCCGTGCGTCACCACGTAGCCTGACCCTCCCACGTTTCCATATCCTCACCTGTGCCCTAAGCCTTGCCGTTCCCTAACCCTAACCCTAGCCCGGAACGGAAACCCACCACCAGCCCTACACCTTACCCTACGCCGTAGCCTACTCCTGGCCCGTACGCTGGCACTGACCCGTGCGTCAGCACGTAGCCTGACCCTCCCACGTTTCCGTACCCTCACCTGTGCCCTAAGCCTTGCCGTTCCCTAATCCTAACTCTAGCCGGAACGGAAACCCACCGCCAGCCCTACACCTTACCCCCAAGCCGTACCCTACTCCTGACCCGTACGATGGCACTGACCCGTGCGTCAGCACGTAGCCTGACCCTCCCACGTTTCCGTACCCTCACCTGTGCTCTAAACCTTGCCGTTCCCTAACCCTAACCCTAGCCCGGAACGGAAACCCACCACCAGCCCTACACCTTACCCTACGCCGTAGCCTAATCCTGGCCCGTACGCTGGCACTGACCCGTGCGTCAGCACGTAGCCTGACCCTCCCACGTTTCCGTACCCTCACCTGTGCCCTCAGCCTTGCCGTTCCCTAACCCTAACCCTAGCACGGAACGGAAACCCACCACCAGCCCTACACCTTACCCCCAAGCCGTAGTCTACACCTGGCCTGTACGCTGGCACTGACCCGTGCTTCAGCACGTAGCCTGACCCTCCCACGTTTCCGTACCCTCACCTGTGCCCTAAGCCTTGCCGTTCCCTAACCCTAACCCTAGCCCGGAACGGAAACCCACCACCAGCCCTACACCTTACCCTACGCCGTAGCCTACTCCTGGCCCGTACGCTGGCACTGACCCGTGCGTCAGCACGTAGCCTGACCCTCCCAAGTTTCCGTACCCTCACCTGTGCCCTAAGCCTTGCAGTTCCCTAACCCTAACCCTAGCCCGGAACTGAAACCCACCAAAAGCCCTACACCTTACCCCCAAGCCGTAGCCTACTCCTGGCCCGTACGCTGGCACTGACCCGTGCGTCAGCACGTAGCCTGACCCTCCCACGTTTCTGTACCCTCACCTGTGCCCCAAGCCTTGCCGTTCCCTAACCCTAACCCTAGCCCGGAACGGAAACCCACCACCAGCCCTACATCTTACCCCCAAGCCGTAGCCTACTCCTGGCCCGTACGCTGGCACTGACCCGTGCGTCAGCACGAAGCCTGACCCTCCCACGTTTCCGTACCCTCACCTGTGCCCTAAGCCTTGCCGTTCCCTAACCCTAACCCTAGCCCGGAACGGAAACCCACCACCAGCCCTACACCTTACCCCCAAGCCGTAGCCTACTCCTGGCCCGTACGCTGGCACTGACCCATGCGTCAGCACGTAGCCTGACCCTCCCACGTTTCCGTACCCTCACCTGTGCCCTAAGCCTTGCCGTTCCCTAACCCTAACCCTAGCCCGGAACGGAAACCCACCACCAGCCCTACACCTTACCCCCAAAACGTAGCCTACTCCTGGCCCGTACGCTGGCACTGACCCGTGCGTCAGCACGTAGCCTGACCCTCCCAAGTTTCCGTACCCTCAGCTGTGCCCTAAGCCTTGCCGTTCCCTAACCCTAAACCTAGCCCGGAACGGAAACCCACCACCAGCCCTACAACTTACCCACAAGCCGTAGCCTATACCTGGCCGGTACGCTGGCACTGACCCGTGCGTCAGCACGTAGCCTGACCCTCCCACGTTTCCGTACCCTCACCTGTGCCCTAAGCCTTGCCGTTCCCTAACCCTAACCCTAGCCCGGAACGGAAACCCACCACCAGCCCTACACCTTACCCTACGCCGTAGCCTACTCCTGGCCCGTACGCTGGCACTGACCCGTGCGTCAGCACGTAGCCTGACCCTCCTACGTTTCCGTACCCTCACCTGTGCCCTAAGCCTTGCCGTTGCCTAACCCTAACCCTAGCACGGAACGGAAACCCACCACCAGCCCTACACCTTACCCTACGCCGTAGCCTACTCCTGGCCCGTACGCTGGCACTGACCCGTGCATCAGCACGTAGCCTTACCCTCCCACGTTTCCGTACCCTCACCTGTGCCCTAAGCCTTGCCGTTCCCTAACCCTAACCCTAGCCCGGAACGGAAACCCACCACCAGCCCTACAACTTACCCCCAAGCCATAGCCTACTCCTGGCCCGTACGCTGGCACTGACCCGTGCGTCAGCACGTAGCCTGACCCTCCCACGTTTCCGTACCCTCACCTGTGCCCTAAGCCTTGCCGTTCCCTAACCCTAACCCTAGCCCGGAACGGAAACCCACCACCAGCCCTACACCTTACCCCCAAGCCGTAGCCTACTCCTGGCCCGTACGCTGGCACTGACCCTTGCGTCAGCACGTAGCCTGACCCTCCCACGTTTCCGTACCCTCACCTGTGCCCTAAGCCTTGCCGTTCCCTAACCCTAACCCTAGCCCGGAACGGAAACCCACCACCAGCCCTACACCTTACCCACAAGCCGTAGCCTACACCTGGCCGGTACGCTGGCACTGACCCGTGAGTCAGCACGTAGCCTGACCCTCCCACGTTTCTGTACCCTCACCTGTGCCCTAAGACTTGCCGTTCCGTAACCCTAACCCTAGCCCGGAACGGAAACCCACCACCAGCCCTACACCTTACCCTACGCCGTAGCCTACTCCTGGCCCGTACGCTGGCACTGACCCGTGCGTCAGCCCGTAGCCTGACCCTCCCACGTTTCCGTACCCTCACCTGTGCCCTAAGCCTTGCCGTTCCCTAACCCTAACCCTAGCCCGGAACGGAAACCCACCACCAGCCCTACACCTTACCCCCAAGCCGTAGCCTACTCCTGGCCCGTACGCTGGCACTGACCCGTGCGTCAGCACGTAGCCTGACCCTCCCACGTTTCCGTACCCTCACCTGTGCCCTAAGCCTTGCCGTTCCCTAACCCTAACCCTAGCCCGGAACGGAAACCCACCACCAGCCCTACAACTTACCCCCAAGCCGTAGCCTACTCCTGGCCCAGACGCTGGCACTGACCCTTGTGTCAGCACGTAGCCTGACCCTCCCACGTTTCCGTACCCTCACCTGTGCCCTAAGCCTTGCCGTTCCCTAACCCTAACCCTAGCCCGGAACGGAAACCCACCACCAGCCCTACACCTTACCCCCAAGCCGTAGCCTACTCCTGGCCCGTACGCTGGCACTGACCCGTGCGTCAGCACGTAGCCTGACCCTCCCACGTTTCCGTACCCTCACCTGTGCTCTAAGCCTTGCCGTTCCCTAACCCTAACTCTAGCACGGAACGGAAACCGACCACCAGCCCTGCACCTTACCCTACGCCGTAGCCTATTCCTGGCCCGTACGCTGGCACTGACCCGTGCGTCAGCACGTAGCCTGACCCTCCCACGTTTCCGTACCCTCACCTGTGCCCTAAGCCTTGCCGTTCCCTAACCCTAACCCTAGCCCGGAACGGAAACCCACCACCAGCCCTACACCTTACCCTACGCCGTAGCCTACTCCTGGCCCGTACGCTGGCACTGACCCATGCGTCAGCACGTAGCCTGACCCTCCCACGTTTCCGTACCCTCACCTGTGCCCTAAGCCTTGCCGTTCCCTAACCCTAACCCTAGCCCGGAACGGAAACCCACCACCAGCCCTCCACCTTACCCTACGCCGTAGCTTACCCCTGACCCGTACGCTGGCACTGACCCATGCGTCAGCACGTAGCCTGACCCTCCCACGTTTCCGTACCCTCACCTGTGCCCTAAGCCTTGCCGTTCCCTAACCCTAACCCTAGCCCGGAACGGAAACCGACCACCAGCCCTACAACTTACCCCCAAGCCGTAGCCTACTCCTGGCCCGTACGCTGGCACTGACCCGTGCGTCAGCACGTAGCCTGACCCTCCGACGTTTCCGTACCCTCACCTGTGCCCTAAGCCTTGCCGTTCCCTAACCCTAACCCTAGCACGGAACGGAAACCCACCACCAGCCCTACACCTTACCCTACACCGTAGCCTACTCCTGGCCCGTACGCTGGCACTGACCCGTGCATCAGCACGTAGCCTGACCCTCCCACGTTTCCGTACCCTCACCTGTGCCCTAAGCCTTGCCGTTCCCTAACCCTAACCCTAGCCCGGAACGGAAACCCACCACCAGCCCTACAACTTACCCCCAAGCCGTAGCCTACTACTGGCCCGTACGCTGGCACTGACCCGTGCGTCACCACGTAGCCTGACCCTCCCACGTTTCCGTACCCTCACCTGTGCCCTAAGCCTTGCCGTTCCATAACCCTAACCCTAGCCCGGAACGGAAACCCACCACCAGCCCTCCACCTTACCCTACGCCGTAGCCTACTCCTGGCCCGTACGCTGGCACTGACCCATGCGTCAGCACGTAGCCTGACCCTCCCACGTTTCCGTACCCTCACCTGTGCCCTAAGCCTTGCCGTTCCCTAACCCTAACCCTAGCCCGGAACGGAAACCCACCACCAGCCCTACACCTTACCCCCAAGCCGTAGCCTACTCCTGGCCCGTACGCTGGCACTGACCCGTGCGTCAGCACGTAGCCTGACCCTCCCACGTTTCCGTACCCTCACCTGTGCCCTAAGCCTTGCCGTTCCCTAACCCTAACCCTAGCCCGGAACGGAAACCCACCACCAGCCCTACACCTTACCCACAAGCAGTAGCCTACACCTGGCCGGTACGCTGGCACTGACCCGTGCATCAGCACGTAGCCTGACCCTCCCACGTTTCCGTACCCTCACCTGTGCCCTAAGCCTTGCCGTTCCCTAACCCTAACCCTAGCCCGGAACGGAAACCCACCACCAGCCCGACACCTTACCCTACGCCGTAGCCTACTCCTGGCCCGTACGCTGGCACTGACCCGTGCGTCAGCACGTAGCCTGACCCTCCCACGTTTCCGTACCCTCACCTGTGCCCTCAGCCTTGCCGTTCCCTAACCCTAACCCTAGCCCGGAACGGAAACCCACAACCAGCCCTACACATTACCCTACGCCGTAGCCTACTCCTGGCCCGTACGCTGGCACTGACCCGTGCATCAGCACGTAGCCTGACCCTCCCACGTTTCTGTACCCTCACCTGTGCCCTAAGCCTTGCCGTTCCCTAACCCTAAACCTAGCCCGGAATGGAAACCTACCACCAGCCCTACACCTTACCCACAAGCCGTAGCCTACACCTGGCCGGTACGCTGGCACTGACCCGTGCATCAGCACGTAGCCTGACCCTCCCACGTTTCCGTACCCTCACCTGTGCCCTAAGCCTTGCCGTTCCCTAACCCTAACCCTAGCCCGGAACGGAAACCCACCACCAGCCCTACACCTTACCCTACACCTTAGCCTACTCCTGGCCCGTACGCTGGCACTGACCCGTGCGTCACCACGTAGCCTGACCCTCCCACGTTTCCGTACCCTCACCTGTGCCCTCAGCCTTGCCATTCCCTAACCCTAACCCTAGCCCGGAACGGAAAGCCACCACCAGCCCTACACCTTACCCTACGCCGTAGCCTACTCCTGGCCCGTACGCTGGCACTGACCCATGCGTCAGCACGTAGCCTGAACCTCCCACGTTTCTGTACCCTCACCTGTGCCCTAAGCCTTGCCGTTCCCTAACCCTAAACCTAGCCCGGAATGGAAACCCACCACCAGCCCTACACCTTACCCACAAGCCGTAGCCTACACCTGGCCGGTACGCTGGCACTGACCCGTGCATCAGCACGTAGCCTGACCCTCCCACGTTTCCATACCCTCACCTGTGCCCTAAGCCTTGCCGTTCCCTAACCCTAACCCTAGCCCGGAACGGAAACCCACCACCAGCCCTACACCTTACCCTACGCCGTACCCTACTCCTGGCCCGTACGCTGGCACTGACCCGTGCGTCAGCACGTAGCCTGACCCTCCCACGTTTCCGTACCCTCACCTGTGCCCTAAGCCTTGCCGTTCCCTAATCCTAACTCTAGCCGGAACGAAACCCACCGCCAGCCCTACACCTGACCCCCAAGCCGTACCCTACTCCTGGCCCGTACGCTGGAACTGACCCGTGCGTCAGCACGTAGCCTGACCCTCCCACGTTTCCGTACCCTCACCTGTGCTCTAAACCTTGCCGTTCCCTAACCCTAACCCTAGCCCGGAACGGAAACCCACCACCAGCCCTACACCTTACCCTACGCCGTAGCCTAATCCTGGCCCGTACGCTGGCACTGACCCGTGCGTCAGCACGTAGCCTGACCCTCCCACGTTTCCGTACCCTCACCTGTGCCCTAAGCCTTGCCGTTCCCTAACCCTAACCCTAGCCCGGAACGGAAACCCACCACCAGCCCTACACCTTACCCCCAAGCCGTAGCCTACACCTGGCCTGTACGCTGGCACTGACCCGTGCGTCAGCACGTAGCCTGACCCTCCCACGTTTCCGTACCCTCACCTGTGCCCTAAGCCTTGCCGTTCCCTAACCCTAACCCTAGCCCGGAACGGAAACCCACCACCAGCCCTACACCTTACCCTAAGCCGTAGCCTACTCCTGGCCCGTACGCTGGCACTGACCCGTGCGTCAGCACGTAGCCTGACCCTCCCAAGTTTCCGTACCCTCACGTGTGCCCTAAGCCTTGCCGTTCCCTAACCCTAACCCTAGCCCGGAACTGAAACCCACCAAAAGCCCTACATCTTACCCCCAAGCCGTAGCCTACTCCTGGCCCGTACGCTGGCACTGACCCGTGCGTCAGCACGTAGCCTGACCCTCCCACGTTTCTGTACCCTCACCTGTGCCCCAAGCCTTGCCGTTCCCTAACCCTAAGCCTAGCCCGGAACGGAAACCCACCACCAGCCCTACAACTTACCCCCAAGCCGTAGCCTACTCCTGGCCCGTACGCTGGCACTGACCCGTGCGTCAGCACGTAGCCTGACCCTCCCACGTTTCCGTACCCTCACCTGTGCCCTAAGCCTTGCCGTTCCCTAACCCTAACCCTAGCCCGGAACGGAAACCCACCACCAGCCCTACACCTTACCCACAAGCAGTAGCCTACACCTGGCCGGTACGCTGGCACTGACCCGTGCATCAGCACGTAGCCTGACCCTCCCACGTTTCCGTACCCTCACCTGTGCCCTAAGCCTTGCCGTTCCCTAACCCTAACCCTAGCCCGGAACGGAAACCCACCACCAGCCCTACACCTTACCCTACGCCGTAGCCTACTCCTGGCCCGTACGCTGGCACTGACCCGTGCGTCAGCACGTAGCCTGAACCTCCCACGTTTCCGTACCCTCACCTGTGCCCTAAGCCTTGCCGTTCCCTAACCCTAACCCTAGCCCGGAACGGAAACC
Source organism: Mesoplodon mirus (assembly GCF_964341445.2). NCBI lineage: Eukaryota > Metazoa > Chordata > Mammalia > Artiodactyla > Ziphiidae > Mesoplodon > Mesoplodon mirus. Next base: position 314,450 of record NW_028295405.1, read on the forward strand.
CACCACCAGCCCTACACCTTACCCACAAGCAGTAGCCTACACCTGGCCGGTACGCTGGCACTGACCCGTGCATCAGCACGTAGCCTGACCCTCCCACGTTTCCGTACCCTCACCAGTGCCCTAAGCCTTGCCGTTCCCTAACCCTAACCCCAGCCCGGAACGGAAACCCACCACCAGCCCTACACCTTACCCTACGCCGTAGCCTACTCCTGGCCCGTACGCTGGCACTGACCCGTGCGTCAGCACGTAGCCTGACCCTCCCACGTTTCTGTACCCTCACCTGTGCCCTAAGCCTTGCCGTTCCCTAACCCTAACCCTAGCACGGAACGGAAACCCACCACCAGCCCTACACATTACCCTACACCGTAGCCTACTCCTGGCCCGTACGCTGGCACTGACCCGTGCATCAGCACGTAGCCTGACCCTCCCACGTTTCCGTACCCTCACCTGTGCCCTAAGCCTTGCCATTCCCTAACCCTAACCCTAGCCCGGAACGGAAACCCACCACCAGCCCTACAACTTACCCCCAAGCCGTAGCCTACTCCTGGCCCGTACGCTGGCACTGACCCGTGCGTCAGCACGTAGCCTGACCCTCCCACGTTTCCGTACCCTCACCTGTGCCCTAAGCCTTGCCGTTCCCTAACCCTAACCCTAGCCCGGAACGGAAACCCACCACCAGCCCTACACCTTACCCCCAAGCCGTAGCCTACTCCTGGCCCGTACGCTGGCACTGACCCGTGCGTCAGCACGTAGCCTGACCCTCCCACGTTTCCGTACCCTCGCCTGTGCCCTAAGCCTTGCCGTTCCCTAACCCTAACCCTAGCCCGGAACGGAAACCCACCACCAGCCCTACACCTTACCCACAAGCAGTAGCCTACACCTGGCCGGTACGCTGGCACTGACCCGTGCATCAGCACGTAGCCTGACCCTCCCACGTTTCCGTACCCTCACCTGTGCCCTAAGCCTTGCCGTTCCCTAACCCTAACCCTAGCCCGGAACGGAAACCCACCACCAGCCCTACACCTTACCCCAAAGCCTTAGCCTACACCTGGCCTGTACGCTGGCACTGACCCGTGCGTCAGCACGTAGCCTGACCCTCCCACGTTTCCGTACCCTCACCTGTGCCCTAAGCCTTGCCGTTCCCTAACCCTAACCCTAGCCCGGAACGGCAACCCACCACCAGCCCTACACCTTACCCTACGCCGTAGCCTAATCCTGGCCCGTACACTGGCACTGACCCGTGCGTCAGCACGTAGCCAGACCCTCCCAAGTTTCGGTACCCTCACCTGTGCCCTAAGCCTTGCCGTTCCCTAACCCTAACCCTAGCCCGGAACGGAAACCCACCAAAAGCCCTACACCTTACCCCCAAGCCGTAGCCTACTACTGGCCCGTACGCTGGCACTGACCCGTGCGTCAGCACGTAGCCTGACCCTCCCACGTTTCCGTACCCTCACCTGTGCCCTAAGCCTTGCCGTTCCCTAACCCTAACCCTAGCCCGGAACGGAAACCCACCACCAGCCCTACAACTTACCCCCAAGCCGTAGACTACTCCTGGCCCGTACGCTGGCACTGACCCGTGCGTCAGCACGTAGCCTGACCCTCCCACGTTTCCGTACCCTCACCTGTGCCCTAAGCCTTGCCGTTCCTTAACCCTAACCCTAGCACGGAACGGAAACCCACCACCAGCCCTACACCTTACCCTACACCGTAGCCTACTCCTGGCCCGTACGCTGGCACTGGCCCGTGCATCAGCACGTAGCCTGACCCTCCCACGTTTCCGTACCCTCACCTGTGCCCTAAGCCTTGCCGTTCCCTAACCCTAACCCTAGCCCGGAACGGAAACCCACCACCAGCCCTACAACTTACCCCCAAGCCTTAGCCTACTCCTAGCCCGTACGCTGGCACTGACCCGTGCGTCAGCACGTAGCCTGACCCTCCCACGTTTCCGTACCCTCACCTGTGCCCTAAGCCTTGCTGTTCCCTAACCCTAACCCTAGCCCGTAACGGAAACCTACCACCAGCCCTACACCTTACCCTACGCCGTAGCCTACTCCTGGCCCGTACGCTAGCACTGACCCATGCGTCAGCACATAGCCTGACCCTCCCACGTTTCCGTACCCTCACCTGTGCCCTAAGCCTTGCCGTTCCCTAACCCTAACCCTAGCCCGGAACGGAAACCCACCACCAGCCCTACACCTTACCCCCAAGCCGTAGCCTACTCATGGCCCGTACGCTGGCACTGACCCGTGCGTCAGCACGTAGCCTGACCCTCCCACGTTTCCGTACCCTCACCTGTGCCCTAAGCCTTGCCGTTCCCTAACCCTAACCCTAGCCCGGAACGGAAACCCACCACCAGCCCTACACCTTACCCACAAGCAGTAGCCTACACCTGGCCGGTACGCTGGCACTGACCCGTGCATCAGCACGTAGCCTGACCCTCCCACGTTTCCGTACCCTCACCTGTGCCCTAAGCCTTGCCGTTCCCTAACCCTAACCCTAGCCCGGAACGGAAACCCACCACCAGCCCTACACCTTACCCTACGCCGTAGCCTACTTCTGGCCCGTACGCTGGCACTGACCCGTGCGTCAGCACGTAGCCTGAACCTCCCACGTTTCCGTACCCTCACCTGAGCCCTAAGCCTTGCCGTTCCCTAACCCTAACCCTAGCCCGGAACGGAAACCCACCACCAGCCCTACACCTTACCCTACGCCGTAGCCTACTCCTGGCCCGTACGCTGAAACTGACCCGTGCGTCAGCACGTAGCCTGACCCTCCCACGTTTCTGTACCCTCACCTGTGCCCTAAGCCTTGCCGTTCCCTAACCCTAAACCTAGCCCGGAATGGAAACCCACCACCAGCCCTACACCTTACCCACAAGCCGTAGCCTACACCTGGCCGGTACGCTGGCACTGACCCGTGCATCAGCTCGTTGCCTGACCCTCCCACGTTTCCGTACCCTCACCTGTGCCCTAAGCCTTGCCGTTCCCTAACCCTAACCCTAGCCCGGAACGGAAACCCACCACCAGCCCTACACCTTACCCTACACCTTAGCCTACTCCTGGCCCGTACGCTGGCACTGACCCGTGCATCAGCACGTAGCCTGACCCTCCCACATTTCCGTACCCTCACCTGTGCCCTAAGCCTTGCAGTTCCCTAACCCTAACCCTAGCACGGAACGGAAACCCACCACCAGCCCTACACATTACCCTACACCGTAGCCTACTCCTGGCCCATACGCTGGCACTGACCCGTGCATCAGCACGTAGCCTGACCCTCCCACGTTTCCGTACCCTCACCTGTGCCCTAAGCCTTGCCATTCCCTAACCCTAACCCTAGCCCGGAACGGAAACCCACCACCAGCCCTACAACTTACCCCCAAGCCGTAGCCTACTCCTGGCCCGTACGCTGGCACTGACCTGTGCGTCAGCACGTAGCCTGACCCTCCCACGTTTCCGTACCCTCACCTGTGCCCTAAGCCTTGCCGTTCCCTAACCATAACCCTAGCCCGGAACGGAAACCCACCACCAGCCCTACACCTTACCCTACGCCGTAGCCTACTCCTGGCCCGTACGCTGGCACTGACCCGTGCGTCAGCACGTAGCCTGACCCTCCCAAGTTTCCGTACCCTCACCTGTGCCCTAAGCCTTGCCGTTCCCTAACCCTAACCCTAGCCCGGAACGGAAACCCACCACCAGCCCTACAACTTACCCCCAAGCCGTAGCCTACTCCTGGCCCGTACGCTGGCACTGACCCGTGCGTCAGCACGTAGCCTGACCCTCCCACGTTTCCGTACCCTCACCTGTGCCCTAAGCCTTGCCGTTCCCTAACCCTAACCCTAGCCCGGAACGGAAACCCACCACCAGCCCTACACCTTACCCCCAAGCCGTAGCCTACTCATGGCCCGTACGCTGGCACTGACCCGTGCGTCAGCACGTACCCTGACCCTCCCACGTTTCCGTACCCTCACCTGTGCCCTAAGCCTTGCCGTTCCCTAACCCTAACCCTAGCCCGGAACAGAAACCCACCACCAGCCCTACACCTTACCCACAAGCAGTAGCCTACACCTGGCCGGTACGCTGGCACTGACCCGTGCATCAGCACGTAGCCTGACCCTCCCACGTTTCCGTACCCTCACCTGTGCCCTAAGCCTTGCCGTTCCCTAACCCTAACCCTAGCCCGGAACGGAAACCCACCACCAGCCCTACACCTTACCCTACGCCGTAGCCTACTCCTGGCCCGTACGCTGGCACTGACCCGTGCGTCAGCACGTAGCCTGAACCTCCAACGTTTCCGTACCCTCACCTGTGCCCTAAGCCTTGCCGTTCCCTAACCCTAACCCTAGCCCGGAACGGAAACCCACCACCAGCCCTACACCTTACCCACAAGCAGTAGCCTACACCTGGCCGGTACGCTGGCACTGACCAGTGCATCAGCACGTAGCCTGACCCTCCCACGTTTCCGTACCCTCACCTGTGCCCTAAGCCTTGCCGTTCCCTAACCCTAACCCTAGCCCGGAACGGAAACCCACCACCAGCCCTACACCTTACCCTACGCCGTAGCCTACACCTGGCCCGTACGCTGGCACTGACCCGTGCGTCAGCACGTAGCCTGACCCTCCCACGTTTCCGTACCCTCATCTGTGCCCTCAGCCTTGCCGTTCCCTAACCCTAACCCTAGCCCGGAACGGAAACCCACCACCAGCCCTACACCTTACCCTACGCCGTAGCCTACTCCTGGCCCGTACGCTGAAACTGACCCGTGCGTCAGCACGTAGCCTGACCCTCCCACGTTTCTGTACCCTCACCTGTGCCCTAAGCCTTGCCGTTCCCTAACCCTAAACCTAGCCCGGAATGGAAACCCACCACCAGCCCTACACCTTACCCACAAGCCGTAGCCTACACCTGGCCAGTACGCTGGCACTGACCCGTGCATCAGCTCGTAGCCTGACCCTCCCACGTTTCCGTACCCTCACCTGTGCCCTAAGCCTTGCCGTTCCCTAACCCTAACCCTAGCCCGGAACGGAAACCCACCACCAGACCTACACCTTACCCTACACCTTAGCCTACTCCTGGCCCGTACGCTGGCACTGACCCGTGCATCAGCACGTAGCCTGACCCTCCCACGTTTCCGTACCCTCACCTGTGCCCTAAGCCTTGCCGTTCCCTAACCCTAACCCTAGCACGGAACGGAAACCCACCACCAGCCCTACACATTACCCTACACCGTAGCCTACTCCTGGCCCGTACGCTGGCACTGACCCGTGCATCAGCACGTAGCCTGACCCTCCCACGTTTCCGTACCCTCACCTGTGCCCTAAGCCTTGCCATTCCCTAACCCTAACCCTAGCCCGGAACGGAAACACACCACCAGCCCTACAACTTACCCCCAAGCCGTAGCCTACTCCTGGCCCGTACGCTGGCACTGACCCGTGCGTCAGCACGTAGCCTGACCCTCCCACGTTTCCGTACCCTCACCTGTGCCCTAAGCCTTGCCGTTCCCTAACCCTAACCCTAGCCCAGAACGGAAACCCACCACCAGCCCTACACCTTACCCTACGCCGTAGCCTACTCCTGGCCCGTACGCTGGCACTGACCCGTGCGTCAGCACGTAGCCTGACCCTCCCAAGTTTCCGTACCCTCACCTGTGCCCTAAGCCTTGCCGTTCCCTAACCCTAACCCTAGCCCGGAACGGAAACCCACCACCAGCCCTACACCTTACCCCCAAGCCGTAGCCTACTCCTGGCCCGTACGCTGGCACTGACCCGTGCGTCAGCACGTAGCCTAACCCTCCCACGTTTCCGTACCCTCACCTGTGCCCTAAGCCTTGCCGTTCCTTAACCCTAACCCTAGCACGGAACGGAAACCCACCACCAGCCCTACACCTTACCCTACACCGTAGCCTACTCCTGGCCCGTACGCTGGCACTGACCCGTGCATCAGCACGTAGCCTGACCCTCCCACGTTTCCGTACCCTCACCTGTTCCCTAAGCCTTGCCGTTCCCTAACCCTAACCCTAGCCCGGAACGGAAACCCACCACCAGCCCTACAACTTACCCCCAAGCTGTAGCCTACTCCTGGCCCGTACGCTGGCACTGACCCGTGCGTCAGCACGTAGCCTGACCCTCCCACGTTTCCGTACCCTCACCTGTGCCCTAAGCCTTGCTGTTCCCTAACCCTAACCCTAGCCCGGAACGGAAACCCACCACCAGCCCGACACCTTACCCTACGCCGTAGCCTACTCCTGGCCCGTACGCTGGCACTGACCCTTGCGTCAGCACGTAGCCTGACCCTCCCACGTTTCCGTACCCTCACCTGTGCCCTAAGCCTTGCCGTTCCCTAACCCTAACCCTAGCCCGGAACATAAACCCACCACCAGCCCTACACCTTACCCCCAAGCCGTAGCCTACTCCTGGCCCGTACGCTGGCACTGACCCGTGCGTCAGCACGTAGCCTGACCCTCCCACGTTTCCGTACCCTCACCTGTGCCCTAAGCCTTGCCATTCCCTAACCCTAACCCTAGCCCGGAACGGAAACCCACCACAGGCCTACACCTTACCCACAAGCAGTAGCCTACACCTGGCCGGTACGCTGGCACTGACCCGTGAATCAGCACGTAGCCTGACCCTCCCACGTTTCCGTACCCTCACCTGTGCCCTCAGCCTTGCCGTTCCCTAACCCTAACCCTAGCCCGGAACGGAAACCCACCACCAGCCCTACACATTACCCTACGCCGTAGCCTACTCCTGGCCCGTACGCTGGCACTGACCCGTGCATCAGCACGTAGCCTGACCCTCCCACGTTTCTGTACCCTCACCTGTGCCCTAAGCCTTGCCGTTCCCTAACCCTAAACCTAGCCCGGAATGGAAACCTACCACCAGCCCTACACCTTACCCACAAGCCGTAGCCTACACCTGGCCGGTACGCTGGCACTGACCCGTGCATCAGCACGTAGCCTGACCCTCCCACGTTTCCGTACCCTCACCTGTGCCCTAAGCCTTGCCGTTCCCTAACCCTAACCCTAGCCCGGAACGGAAACCCACCACCAGCCCTACACCTTACCCTACACCTTAGCCTACTCCTGGCCCGTACGCTGGCACTGACCCGTGCGTCACCACGTAGCCTGACCCTCCCACGTTTCCATACCCTCACCTGTGCCCTAAGCCTTGCCGTTCCCTAACCCTAACCCTAGCCCGGAACGGAAACCCACCACCAGCCCTACACCTTACCCTAAGCCGTAGCCTACTCCTGGCCCGTACGCTGGCACTGACCCTTGCGTCAGCACGTAGCCTGACCCTCCCAAGTTTCCGTACCCTCACGTGTGCCCTAAGCCTTGCCGTTCCCTAACCCTAACCCTAGCCCGGAACTGAAACCCACCAAAAGCCCTACATCTTACCCCCAAGCCGTAGCCTACTCCTGGCCCGTACGCTGGCACTGACCCGTGCGTCAGCACGTAGCCTGACACTCCCACGTTTCTGTACCCTCACCTGTGCCCCAAGCCTTGCCGTTCCCTAACCCTAACCCTAGCCCGGAACGGAAACCCACCACCAGCCCTACAACTTACCCCCAAGCCGTAGCGTACTCCTGGCCCGTACGCTGGCACTGACCCGTGCGTCAGCACGTAGCCTGACCCTCCCACGTTTCCGTACCCTCACCTGTGCCCTAAGCCTTGCCGTTCCCTAACCCTAACCCTAGCCCGGAACGGAAACCCACCACCAGCCCTACACCTTACCCACAAGCAGTAGCCTACACCTGGCCGGTACGCTGGCACTGACCCGTGCATCAGCACGTAGCCTGACCCTCCCACGTTTCCGTACCCTCACCTGTGCCCTAAGCCTTGCCGTTCCCTAACCCTAACCCTAGCCCGGAACGGAAACCCACCACCAGCCCTACACCTTACCCTACGCCGTAGCCTACTCCTGGCCCGTACGCTGGCACTGACCCGTGCGTCAGCACGTAGCCTGAACCTCCCACGTTTCCGTACCCTCACCTGTGCCCTAAGCCTTGCCGTTCCCTAACCCTAACCCTAGCCCGGAACGGAAACCCACCACCAGCCCTACACCTTACCCACAAGCAGTAGCCTACACCTGGCCGGTACGCTGGCACTGACCCGTGCATCAGCACGTAGCCTGACCCTCCCACGTTTCCGTACCCTCACCAGTGCCCTAAGCCTTGCCGTTCCCTAACCCTAACCCCAGCCCGGAACGGAAACCCACCACCAGCCCTACACCTTACCCTACGCCGTAGCCTACTCCTGGCCCGTACGCTGGCACTGACCCGTGCGTCAGCACGTAGCCTGACCCTCCCACGTTTCTGTACCCTCACCTGTGCCCTAAGCCTTGCCGTTCCCTAACCCTAACCCTAGCACGGAACGGAAACCCACCACCAGCCCTACACATTACCCTACACCGTAGCCTACTCCTGGCCCGTACGCTGGCACTGACCCGTGCATCAGCACGTAGCCTGACCCTCCCACGTTTCCGTACCCTCACCTGTGCCCTAAGCCTTGCCATTCCCTAACCCTAACCCTAGCCCGGAACGGAAACCCACCACCAGCCCTACAACTTACCCCCAAGCCGTAGCCTACTCCTGGCCCGTACGCTGGCACTGACCCGTGCGTCAGCACGTAGCCTGACCCTCCCACGTTTCCGTACCCTCACCTGTGCCCTAAGCCTTGCCGTTCCCTAACCCTAACCCTAGCCCGGAACGGAAACCCACCACCAGCCCTACACCTTACCCCCAAGCCGTAGCCTACTCCTGGCCCGTACGCTGGCACTGACCCGTGCGTCACCACGTAGCCTGACCCTCCCACGTTTCCGTACCCTCGCCTGTGCCCTAAGCCTTGCCGTTCCCTAACCCTAACCCTAGCCCGGAACGGAAACCCACCACCAGCCCTACACCTTACCCACAAGCAGTAGCCTACAGCTGGCCGGTACGCTGGCACTGACCCGTGCATCAGCACGTAGCCTGACCCTCCCACGTTTCCGTACCCTCACCTGTGCCCTAAGCCTTGCCGTTCCCTAACCCTAACCCTAGCCCGGAACGGAAACCCACCACCAGCCCTACACCTTACCCCAAAGCCTTAGCCTACACCTGGCCTGTACGCTGGCACTGACCCGTGCGTCAGCACGTAGCCTGACCCTCCCACGTTTCCGTACCCTCACCTGTGCCCTAAGCCTTGCCGTTCCCTAACCCTAACCCTAGCCCGGAACGGCAACCCACCACCAGCCCTACACCTTACCCTACGCCATAGCCTAATCCTGGCCCGTACACTGGCACTGACCCGTGCGTCAGCACGTAGCCAGACCCTCCCAAGTTTCGGTACCCTCACCTGTGCCCTAAGCCTTGCCGTTCCCTAACCCTAACCCTAGCCCGGAACGGAAACCCACCAAAAGCCCTACACCTTACCCCCAAGCCGTAGCCTACTACTGGCCCGTACGCTGGCACTGACCCGTGCGTCAGCACGTAGCCTGACCCTCCCACGTTTCCGTACCCTCACCTGTGCCCTAAGCCTTGCCGTTCCCTAACCCTAACCCTAGCCCGGAACGGAAACCCACCACCAGCCCTACAACTTACCCCCAAGCCGTAGACTACTCCTGGCCCGTACGCTGGCACTGACCCGTGCGTCAGCACGTAGCCTGACCCTCCCACGTTTCCGTACCCTCACCTGTGCCCTAAGCCTTGCCGTTCCTTAACCCTAACCCTAGCACGGAACGGAAACCCACCACCAGCCCTACACCTTACCCTACACCGTAGCCTACTCCTGGCCCGTACGCTGGCACTGGCCCGTGCATCAGCACGTAGCCTGACCCTCCCACGTTTCCGTACCCTCACCTGTGCCCTAAGCCTTGCCGTTCCCTAACCCTAACCCTAGCCCGGAACGGAAACCCACCACCAGCCCTACAACTTACCCCCAAGCCGTAGCCTACTCCTGGCCCGTACGCTGGCACTGACCCGTGCGTCAGCACGTAGCCTGACCCTCCCACGTTTCCGTACCCTCACCTGTGCCCTAAGCCTTGCTGTTCCCTAACCCTAACCCTAGCCCGGAACGGAAACCCACCACCAGCCCTACACCTTACCCTACGCCGTAGCCTACTCCTGGCCCGTACGCTGGCACTGACCCATGCGTCAGCACATAGCCTGACCCTCCCACGTTTCCGTACCCTCACCTGTGCCCTAAGCCTTGCCGTTCCCTAACCCTAACCCTAGCCCGGAACGGAAACCCACCACCAGCCCTACACCTTACCCCCAAGCCGTAGCCTACTCATGGCCCGTACGCTGGCACTGACCCGTGCGTCAGCACGTAGCCTGACCCTCCCACGTTTCCGTACCCTCACCTGTGCCCTAAGCCTTGCCGTTCCCTAACCCTAACCCTAGCCCGGAACGGAAACCCACCACCAGCCCTACACCTTACCCACAAGCAGTAGCCTACACCTGGCCGGTACGCTGGCACTGACCCGTGCATCAGCACGTAGCCTGACCCTCCCACGTTTCCGTACCCTCACCTGTGCCCTAAGCCTTGCCGTTCCCTAACCCTAACCCTAGCCCAGAACGGAAACCCACCACCAGCCCTACACCTTACCCTACGCCGTAGCCTACTTCTGGCCCGTACGCTGGCACTGACCCGTGCGTCAGCACGTAGCCTGAACCTCCCACGTTTCCGTACCCTCACCTGTGCCCTAAGCCTTGCCGTTCCCTAACCCTAACCCTAGCCCGGAACGGAAACCCACCACCAGCCCTACACCTTACCCACAAGCAGTAGCCTACACCTGGCCGGTACGCTGGCACTGACCAGTGCATCAGCACGTAGCCTGACCCTCCCACGTTTCCGTAACCTCACCTGTGCCCTAAGCCTTGCCGTTCCCTAACCCTAACCCTAGCCCGGAACGGAAACCCACCACCAGCCCTACACCTTACCCTACGCCGTAGCCTACTCCTGGCCCGTACGCTGGCACTGACCCGTGCGTCAGCACGTAGCCTGACCCTCCCACGTTTCCGTACCCTCACCTGTGCCCTCAGCCTTGCCGTTCCCTAACCCTAACCCTAGCCCGGAACGGAAACCCACCACCAGCCCTACACCTTACCCTACGCCGTAGCCTACTCCTGGCCCGTACGCTGAAACTGACCCGTGCGTCAGCACGTAGCCTGACCCTCCCACGTTTCTGTACCCTCACCTGTGCCCTAAGCCTTGCCGTTCCCTAACCCTAAACCTAGCCCGGAATGGAAACCCACCACCAGCCCTACACCTTACCCACAAGCCGTAGCCTACACCTGGCCGGTACGCTGGCACTGACCCGTGCATCAGCTCGTAGCCTGACCCTCCCACGTTTCCGTACCCTCACCTGTGCCCTAAGCCTTGCCGTTCCCTAACCCTAACCCTAGCCCGGAACGGAAACCCACCACCAGCCCTACACCTTACCCTACACCTTAGCCTACTCCTGGCCCGTACGCTGGCACTGACCCGTGCATCAGCACGTAGCCTGACCCTCCCACATTTCCGTACCCTCACCTGTGCCCTAAGCCTTGCCGTTCCCTAACCCTAACCCTAGCACGGAACGGAAACCCACCACCAGCCCTACACATTACCCTACACCGTAGCCTACTCCTGGCCCGTACGCTGGCACTGACCCGTGCATCAGCACGTAGCCTGACCCTCCCACGTTTCCGTACCCTCACCTGTGCCCTAAGCCTTGCCATTCCCTAACCCTAACCCTAGCCCGGAACGGAAACCCACCACCAGCCCTACAACTTACCCCCAAGCCGTAGCCTACTCCTGGCCCGTACGCTGGCACTGACCTGTGCGTCAGCACGTAGCCTGACCCTCCCACGTTTCCGTACCCTCACCTGTGCCCTAAGCCTTGCCGTTCCCTAACCATAACCCTAGCCCGGAACGGAAACCCACCACCAGCCCTACACCTTACCCTACGCCGTAGCCTACTCCTGGCCCGTACGCTGGCACTGACCCGTGCGTCAGCACGTAGCCTGACCCTCCCAAGTTTCCGTACCCTCACCTGTGCCCTAAGCCTTGCCGTTCCCTAACCCTAACCCTAGCCCGGAACGGAAACCCACCACCAGCCCTACACCTTACCCCCAAGCCGTAGCCTACTCCTGGCCCGTACGCTGGCACTGACCCGTGCGTCAGCACGTAGCCTGACCCTCCCACGTTTCCGTACCCTCACCTGTGCCCTAAGCCTTGCCGTTCCCTAACCCTAACCCTAGCCCGGAACGGAAACCCACCACCAGCCCTACACCTTACCCCCAAGCCGTAGCCTACTCATGGCCCGTACGCTGGCACTGACCCGTGCGTCAGCACGTAGCCTGACCCTCCCACGTTTCCGTACCCTCACCTGTGCCCTAAGCCTTGCCGTTCCCTAACCCTAACCCTAGCCCGGAACGGAAACCCACCACCAGCCCTACACCTTACCCACAAGCAGTAGCCTACACCTGGCCGGTACGCTGGCACTGACCAGTGCATCAGCACGTAGCCTGACCCTCCCACGTTTCCGTACCCTCACCTGTGCCCTAAGCCTTGCCGTTCCCTAACCCTAACCCTAGCCCGGAACGGAAACCCACCACCAGCCCTACACCTTACCCTACGCCGTAGCCTACACCTGGCCCGTACGCTGGCACTGACCCGTGCGTCAGCACGTAGCCTGACCCTCCCACGTTTCCGTACCCTCACCTGTGCCCTCAGCCTTGCCGTTCCCTAACCCTAACCCTAGCCCGGAACGGAAACCCACCACCAGCCCTACACCTTACCCTACGCCGTAGCCTACTCCTGGCCCGTACGCTGAAACTGACACGTGCGTCAGCACGTAGCCTGACCCTCCCACGTTTCTGTACCCTCACCTGTGCCCTAAGCCTTGCCGTTCCCTAACCCTAAACCTAGCCCGGAATGGAAACCCACCACCAGCCCTACACCTTACCCACAAGCAGTAGCCTACACCTGGCCCGTACGCTGGCACTGACCCGTGCGTCAGCACGTAGCCTGACCCTCCCACGTTTCCGTACCCTCACCTGTGCCCTCAGCCTTGCCGTTCCCTAACCCTAACCCTAGCCCGGAACGGAAACCCACCACCAGCCCTACACCTTACCCTACGCCGTAGCCTACTCCTGGCCCGTACGCTGAAACTGACCCGTGCGTCAGCACGTAGCCTGACCCTCCCACGTTTCTGTACCCTCACCTGTGCCCTAAGCCTTGCCGTTCCCTAACCCTAAACCTAGCCCGGAATGGAAACCCACCACCAGCCCTACACCTTACCCACAAGCCGTAGCCTACACCTGGCCAGTACGCTGGCACTGACCCGTGCATCAGCTCGTAGCCTGACCCTCCCACGTTTCCGTACCCTCACCTGTGCCCTAAGCCTTGCCGTTCCCTAACCCTAACCCTAGCCCGGAACGGAAACCCACCACCAGCCCTACACCTTACCCTACACCTTAGCCTACTCCTGGCCCGTACGCTGGCACTGACCCGTGCATCAGCACGTAGCCTGACCCTCCCACGTTTCCGTACCCTCACCTGTGCCCTAAGCCTTGCCGTTCCCTAACCCTAACCCTAGCACGGAACGGAAACCCACCACCAGCCCTACACATTACCCTACACCGTAGCCTACTCCTGGCCCGTACGCTGGCACTGACCCGTGCATCAGCACGTAGCCTGACCCTCCCACGTTTCCGTACCCTCACCTGTGCCCTAAGCCTTGCCATTCCCTAACCCTAACCCTAGCCCGGAACGGAAACCCACCACCAGCCCTACAACTTACACCCAAGCCGTAGCCTACTCCTGGCCCGTACGCTGGCACTGACCCGTGCGTCAGCACGTAGCCTGACCCTCCCACGTTTCCGTACCCTCACCTGTGCCCTAAGCCTTGCCGTTCCCTAACCCTAACCCTAGCCCGGAACGGAAACCCACCACCAGCCCTACACCTTACCCTACGCCGTAGCCTACTCCTGGCCCGTACGCTGGCACTGACCCGTGCGTCAGCACGTAGCCTGACCCTCCCAAGTTTCCGTACCCTCACCTGTGCCCTAAGCCTTGCCGTTCCCTAACCCTAACCCTAGCCCGGAACAGAAACCCACCACCAGCCCTACACCTTACCCCCAAGCCGTAGCCTACTCCTGGCCCGTACGCTGGCACTGACCCGTGCGTCAGCACGTAGCCTAACCCTCCCACGTTTCCGTACCCTCACCTGTGCCCTAAGCCTTGCCGTTCCTTAACCCTAACCCTAGCACGGAACGGAAACCCACCACCAGCCCTACACCTTACCCTACACCGTAGCCTACTCCTGGCCCGTACGCTGGCACTGACCCGTGCATCAGCACGTAGCCTGACCCTCCCACGTTTCCGTACCCTCACCTGTGCCCTAAGCCTTGCCGTTCCCTAACCCTAACCCTAGCCCGGAACGGAAACCCACCACCAGCCCTACACCTTACCCCAAAGCCTTAGCCTACACCTGGCCTGTACGCTGGCACTGACCCGTGCGTCAGCACGTAGCCTGACCCTCCCACGTTTCCGTACCCTCACCTGTGCCCTAAGCCTTGCTGTTCCCTAACCCTAACCCTAGCCCGGAACGGCAACCCACCACCAGCCCTACACCTTACCCTACGCCGTAGCCTAATCCTGGCCCGTACACTGGCACTGACCCGTGCGTCAGCACGTAGCCAGACCCTCCCAAGTTTCGGTACCCTCACCTGTGCCCTAAGCCTTGCCGTTCCCTAACCCTAACCCTAGCCCGGAACGGAAACCCACCAAAAGCCCTACACCTTACCCCCAAGCCGTAGCCTACTACTGGCCCGTACGCTGGCACTGACCCGTGCGTCAGCACGTAGCCTGACCCTCCCACGTTTCCGTACCCTCACCTGTGCCCTAAGCCTTGCCGTTCCCTAACCCTAACCCTAGCCCGGAACGGAAACCCACCACCAGCCCTACAACTTACCCCCAAGCCGTAGACTACTCCTGGCCCGTACGCTGGCACTGACCCGTGCGTCAGCACGTAGCCTGACCCTCCCACGTTTCCGTACCCTCACCTGTGCCCTAAGCCTTGCCGTTCCTTAACCCTAACCCTAGCACGGAACGGAAACCCACCACCAGCCCTACACCTTACCCTACACCGTAGCCTACTCCTGGCCCGTACGCTGGCACTGGCCCGTGCATCAGCACGTAGCCTGACCCTCCCACGTTTCCGTACCCTCACCTGTGCCCTAAGCCTTGCCGTTCCCTAACCCTAACCCTAGCCCGGAACGGAAACCCACCACCAGCCCTACAACTTACCCCCAAGCCGTAGCCTACTCCTGGCCCGTACGCTGGCACTGACCCGTGCGTCAGCACGTAGCCTGACCCTCCCACGTTTCCGTACCCTCACCTGTGCCCTAAGCCTTGCTGTTCCCTAACCCTAACCCTAGCCCGGAACGGAAACCCACCACCAGCCCTACACCTTACCCTACGCCGTAGCCTACTCCTGGCCCGTACGCTGGCACTGACCCATGCGTCAGCACATAGCCTGACCCTCCCACGTTTCCGTACCCTCACCTGTGCCCTAAGCCTTGCCGTTCCCTAACCCTAACCCTAGCCCGGAACGGAAACCCACCACCAGCCCTACACCTTACCCCCAAGCCGTAGCCTACTCATGGCCCGTACGCTGGCACTGACCCGTGCGTCAGCACGTAGCCTGACCCTCCCACGTTTCCGTACCCTCACCTGTGCCCTAAGCCTTGCCGTTCCCTAACCCTAACCCTAGCCCGGAACGGAAACCCACCACCAGCCCTACACCTTACCCACAAGCAGTAGCCTACACCTGGCCGGTACGCTGGCACTGACCCGTGCATCAGCACGTAGCCTGACCCTCCCACGTTTCCGTACCCTCACCTGTGCCCTAAGCCTTGCCGTTCCCTAACCCTAACCCTAGCCCAGAACGGAAACCCACCACCAGCCCTACACCTTACCCTACGCCGTAGCCTACTTCTGGCCCGTACGCTGGCACTGACCCGTGCGTCAGCACGTAGCCTGAACCTCCCACGTTTCCGTACCCTCACCTGTGCCCTAAGCCTTGCCGTTCCCTAACCCTAACCCTAGCCCGGAACGGAAACGCACCACCAGCCCTACACCTTACCCACAAGCAGTAGCCTACACCTGGCCGGTACGCTGGCACTGACCAGTGCATCAGCACGTAGCCTGACCCTCCCACGTTTCCGTACCCTCACCTGTGCCCTAAGCCTTGCCGTTCCCTAACCCTAACCCTAGCCCGGAACGGAAACCCACCACCAGCCCTACACCTTACCCTACGCCGTAGCCTACTCCTGGCCCGTACGCTGGCACTGACCCGTGCGTCAGCACGTAGCCTGACCCTCCCACGTTTCCGTACCCTCACCTGTGCCCTCAGCCTTGCCGTTCCCTAACCCTAACCCTAGCCCGGAACGGAAACCCACCACCAGCCCTACACCTTACCCTACGCCGTAGCCTACTCCTGGCCCGTACGCTGAAACTGACCCGTGCGTCAGCACGTAGCCTGACCCTCCCACGTTTCTGTACCCTCACCTGTGCCCTAAGCCTTGCCGTTCCCTAACCCTAAACCTAGCCCGGAATGGAAACCCACCACCAGCCCTACACCTTACCCACAAGCCGTAGCCTACACCTGGCCGGTACGCTGGCACTGACCCGTGCATCAGCTCGTAGCCTGACCCTCCCACGTTTCCGTACCCTCACCTGTGCCCTAAGCCTTGCCGTTCCCTAACCCTAACCCTAGCCCGGAACGGAAACCCACCACCAGCCCTACACCTTACCCTACACCTTAGCCTACTCCTGGCCCGTACGCTGGCACTGACCCGTGCATCAGCACGTAGCCTGACCCTCCCACATTTCCGTACCCTCACCTGTGCCCTAAGCCTTGCCGTTCCCTAACCCTAACCCTAGCACGGAACGGAAACCCACCACCAGCCCTACACATTACCCTACACCGTAGCCTACTCCTGGCCCGTACGCTGGCACTGACCCGTGCATCAGCACGTAGCCTGACCCTCCCACGTTTCCGTACCCTCACCTGTGCCCTAAGCCTTGCCATTCCCTAACCCTAACCCTAGCCCGGAACGGAAACCCACCACCAGCCCTACAACTTACCCCCAAGCCGTAGCCTACTCCTGGCCCGTACGCTGGCACTGACCTGTGCGTCAGCACGTAGCCTGACCCTCCCACGTTTCCGTACCCTCACCTGTGCCCTAAGCCTTGCCGTTCCCTAACCATAACCCTAGCCCGGAACGGAAACCCACCACCAGCCCTACACCTTACCCTACGCCGTAGCCTACTCCTGGCCCGTACGCTGGCACTGACCCGTGCGTCAGCACGTAGCCTGACCCTCCCAAGTTTCCGTACCCTCACCTGTGCCCTAAGCCTTGCCGTTCCCTAAACCTAACCCTAGCCCGGAACGGATACCCACCACCAGCCCTACACCTTACCCCCAAGCCGTAGCCTACTCCTGGCCCGTACGCTGGCACTGACCCGTGCGTCAGCACGTAGCCTGACCCTCCCACGTTTCCGTACCCTCACCTGTGCCCTAAGCCTTGCCGTTCCCTAACCCTAACCCTAGCCCGGAACGGAAACCCACCACCAGCCCTACACCTTACCCCCAAGCCGTAGCCTACTCATGGCCCGTACGCTGGCACTGACCCGTGCGTCAGCACGTACCCTGACCCTCCCACGTTTCCGTTCCCTCACCTGTGCCCTAAGCCTTGCCGTTCCCTAACCCTAACCCTAGCCCGGAACAGAAACCCACCACCAGCCCTACACCTTACCCACAAGCAGTAGCCTACACCTGGCCGGTACGCTGGCACTGACCCGTGCATCAGCACGTAGCCTGACCCTCCCACGTTTCCGTACCCTCACCTGTGCCCTAAGCCTTGCCGTTCCCTAACCCTAACCCTAGCCCGGAACGGAAACCCACCACCAGCCCTACACCTTACCCTACGCCGTAGCCTACTCCTGGCCCGTACGCTGGCACTGACCCGTGCGTCAGCACGTAGCCTGAACCTCCCACGTTTCCGTACCCTCACCTGTGCCCTAAGCCTTGCCGTTCCCTAACCCTAACCCTAGCCCGGAACGGAAACCCACCACCAGCCCTACACCTTACCCACAAGCAGTAGCCTACACCTGGCCGGTACGCTGGCACTGACCAGTGCATCAGCACGTAGCCTGACCCTCCCACGTTTCCGTACCCTCACCTGTGCCCTAAGCCTTGCCGTTCCCTAACCCTAACCCTAGCCCGGAACGGAAACCCACCACCAGCCCTACACCTTACCCTACGCCGTAGCCTACACCTGGCCCGTACGCTGGCACTGACCCGTGCGTCAGCACGTAGCCTGACCCTCCCACGTTTCCGTACCCTCACCTGTGCCCTCAGCCTTGCCGTTCCCTAACCCTAACCCTAGCCCGGAACGGAAACCCACCACCAGCCCTACACCTTACCCTACGCCGTAGCCTACTCCTGGCCCGTACGCTGAAACTGACACGTGCGTCAGCACGTAGCCTGACCCTCCCACGTTTCTGTACCCTCACCTGTGCCCTAAGCCTTGCCGTTCCCTAACCCTAAACCTAGCCCGGAATGGAAACCCACCACCAGCCCTACACCTTACCCACAAGCAGTAGCCTACACCTGGCCCGTACGCTGGCACTGACCCGTGCGTCAGCACGTAGCCTGACCCTCCCACGTTTCCGTACCCTCACCTGTGCCCTCAGCCTTGCCGTTCCCTAACCCTAACCCTAGCCCGGAACGGAAACCCACCACCAGCCCTACACCTTACCCTACGCCGTAGCCTACTCCTGGCCCGTACGCTGAAACTGACCCGTGCGTCAGCACGTAGCCTGACCCTCCCACGTTTCTGTACCCTCACCTGTGCCCTAAGCCTTGCCGTTCCCTAACCCTAAACCTAGCCCGGAATGGAAACCCACCACCAGCCCTACACCTTACCCACAAGCCGTAGCCTACACCTGGCCAGTACGCTGGCACTGACCCGTGCATCAGCTCGTAGCCTGACCCTCCCACGTTTCCGTACCCTCACCTGTGCCCTAAGCCTTGCCGTTCCCTAACCCTAACCCTAGCCCGGAACGGAAACCCACCACCAGCCCTACACCTTACCCTACACCTTAGCCTACTCCTGGCCCGTACGCTGGCACTGACCCGTGCATCAGCACGTAGCCTGACCCTCCCACGTTTCCGTACCCTCACCTGTGCCCTAAGCCTTGCCGTTCCCTAACCCTAACCCTAGCACGGAACGGAAACCCACCACCAGCCCTACACATTACCCTACACCGTAGCCTACTCCTGGCCCGTACGCTGGCACTGACCCGTGCATCAGCACGTAGCCTGACCCTCCCACGTTTCCGTACCCTCACCTGTGCCCTAAGCCTTGCCATTCCCTAACCCTAACCCTAGCCCGGAACGGAAACCCACCACCAGCCCTACAACTTACCCCCAAGCCGTAGCCTACTCCTGGCCCGTACGCTGGCACTGACCCGTGCGTCAGCACGTAGCCTGACCCTCCCACGTTTCCGTACCCTCACCTGTGCCCTAAGCCTTGCCGTTCCCTAACCCTAACCCTAGCCCGGAACGGAAACCCACCACCAGCCCTACACCTTACCCTACGCCGTAGCCTACTCCTGGCCCGTACGCTGGCACTGACCCGTGCGTCAGCACGTAGCCTGACCCTCCCAAGTTTCCGTACCCTCACCTGTGCCCTAAGCCTTGCCGTTCCCTAACCCTAACCCTAGCCCGGAACGGAAACCCACCACCAG
This sequence comes from Mesoplodon mirus, assembly GCF_964341445.2. Classification (NCBI taxonomy): domain Eukaryota; kingdom Metazoa; phylum Chordata; class Mammalia; order Artiodactyla; family Ziphiidae; genus Mesoplodon; species Mesoplodon mirus. The sequence continues at coordinate 334,226 of NW_028295405.1, forward strand.
CCCTACACCTTACCCCCAAGCCGTAGCCTACTCCTGGCCCGTACGCTGGCACTGACCCGTGCGTCAGCACGTAGCCTAACCCTCCCACGTTTCCGTACCCTCACCTGTGCCCTAAGCCTTGCCGTTCCTTAACCCTAACCCTAGCACGGAACGGAAACCCACCACCAGCCCTACACCTTACCCTACACCGTAGCCTACTCCTGGCCCGTACGCTGGCACTGACCCGTGCATCAGCACGTAGCCTGACCCTCCCACGTTTCCGTACCCTCACCTGTTCCCTAAGCCTTGCCGTTCCCTAACCCTAACCCTAGCCCGGAACGGAAACCCACCACCAGCCCTACAACTTACCCCCAAGCCGTAGCCTACTCCTGGCCCGTACGCTGGCACTGACCCGTGCGTCAGCACGTAGCCTGACCCTCCCACGTTTCCGTACCCTCACCTGTGCCCTAAGCCTTGCTGTTCCCTAACCCTAACCCTAGCCCGGAACGGAAACCCACCACCAGCCCGACACCTTACCCTACGCCGTAGCCTACTCCTGGCCCGTACGCTGGCACTGACCCTTGCGTCAGCACGTAGCCTGACCCTCCCACGTTTCCGTACCCTCACCTGTGCCCTAAGCCTTGCCGTTCCCTAACCCTAACCCTAGCCCGGAACATAAACCCACCACCAGCCCTACAACTTACCCCCAAGCCGTAGCCTACTCCTGGCCCGTACGCTGGCACTGACCCGTGCGTCAGCACGTAGCCTGACCCTCCCACGTTTCCGTACCCTCACCTGTGCCCTAAGCCTTGCCGTTCCCTAACCCTAACCCTAGCCCGGAACGGAAACCCACCACCAGCCCTACACCTTACCCTACGCCGTAGCCTACTCCTGGCCCGTACGCTGGCACTGACCCGTGCGTCAGCACGTAGCCTGACCCTCCCAAGTTTCCGTACCCTCACCTGTGCCCTAAGCCTTGCCGTTCCCTAACCCTAACCCTAGCCCGGAACGGAAACCCACCACCAGCCCTACACCTTACCCCCAAGCCGTAGCCTACTCCTGGCCCGTACGCTGGCACTGACCCGTGCGTCAGCACGTAGCCTAACCCTCCCACGTTTCCGTACCCTCACCTGTGCCCTAAGCCTTGCCGTTCCTTAACCCTAACCCTAGCACGGAACGGAAACCCACCACCAGCCCTACACCTTACCCTACACCGTAGCCTACTCCTGGCCCGTACGCTGGCACTGACCCGTGCATCAGCACGTAGCCTGACCCTCCCACGTTTCCGTACCCTCACCTGTTCCCTAAGCCTTGCCGTTCCCTAACCCTAACCCTAGCCCGGAACGGAAACCCACCACCAGCCCTACAACTTACCCCCAATCCGTAGCCTACTCCTGGCCCGTACGCTGGCACTGACCCGTGCGTCAGCACGTAGCCTGACCCTCCCACGTTTCCGTACCCTCACCTGTGCCCTAAGCCTTGCTGTTCCCTAACCCTAACCCTAGCCCGGAACGGAAACCCACCACCAGCCCGACACCTTACCCTACGCCGTAGCCTACTCCTGGCCCGTACGCTGGCACTGACCCTTGCGTCAGCACGTAGCCTGACCCTCCCACGTTTCCGTACCCTCACCTGTGCCCTAAGCCTTGCCGTTCCCTAACCCTAACCCTAGCCCGGAACATAAACCCACCACCAGCCCTACACCTTACCCCCAAGCCGTAGCCTACTCCTGGCCCGTACGCTGGCACTGACCCATGCGTCAGCACGTAGCCTGACCCTCCCACGTTTCCGTACCCTCACCTGTGCCCTAAGCCTTGCCATTCCCTAACCCTAACCCTAGCCCGGAACGGAAACCCACCACAGGCCTACACCTTACCCACAAGCAGTAGCCTACACCTGGCCGGTACGCTGGCACTGACCCGTGAATCAGCACGTAGCCTGACCCTCCCACGTTTCCGTACCCTCACCTGTGCCCTCAGCCTTGCCGTTCCCTAACCCTAACCCTAGCCCGGAACGGAAACCCACCACCAGCCCTACACATTACCCTACGCCGTAGCCTACTCCTGGCCCGTACGCTGGCACTGACCCGTGCATCAGCACGTAGCCTGACCCTCCCACGTTTCTGTACCCTCACCTGTGCCCTAAGCCTTGCCGTTCCCTAACCCTAAACCTAGCCCGGAATGGAAACCTACCACCAGCCCTACACCTTACCCACAAGCCGTAGCCTACACCTGGCCGGTACGCTGGCACTGACCCGTGCATCAGCACGTAGCCTGACCCTCCCACGTTTCCGTACCCTCACCTGTGCCCTAAGCCTTGCCGTTCCCTAACCCTAACCCTAGCCCGGAACGGAAACCCACCACCAGCCCTACACCTTACCCTACACCTTAGCCTAATCCTGGCCCGTACGCTGGCACTGACCCGTGCGTCACCACGTAGCCTGACCCTCCCACGTTTCCATACCCTCACCTGTGCCCTAAGCCTTGCCGTTCCCTAACCCTAACCCTAGCCCGGAACGGAAACCCACCACCAGCCCTACACCTTACCCTAAGCCGTAGCCTACTCCTGGCCCGTACGCTGGCACTGACCCGTGCGTCAGCACGTAGCCTGACCCTCCCAAGTTTCCGTACCCTCACGTGTGCCCTAAGCCTTGCCGTTCCCTAACCCTAACCCTAGCCCGGAACTGAAACCCACCAAAAGCCCTACATCTTACCCCCAAGCCGTAGCCTACTCCTGGCCCGTACGCTGGCACTGACCCGTGCGTCAGCACGTAGCCTGACCCTCCCACGTTTCTGTACCCTCACCTGTGCCCCAAGCCTTGCCGTTCCCTAACCCTAACCCTAGCCCGGAACGGAAACCCACCACCAGCCCTACAACTTACCCCCAAGCCGTAGCCTACTCCTGGCCCGTACGCTGGCACTGACCCGTGCGTCAGCACGTAGCCTGACCCTCCCACGTTTCCGTACCCTCACCTGTGCCCTAAGCCTTGCCGTTCCCTAACCCTAACCCTAGCCCGGAACGGAAACCCACCACCAGCCCTACACCTTACCCACAAGCAGTAGCCTACACCTGGCCGGTACGCTGGCACTGACCCGTGCATCAGCACGTAGCCTGACCCTCCCACGTTTCCGTACCCTCACCTGTGCCCTAAGCCTTGCCGTTCCCTAACCCTAACCCTAGCCCGGAACGGAAACCCACCACCAGCCCTACACCTTACCCTACACCGTAGCCTACTCCTGGCCCGTACGCTGGCACTGACCCGTGCGTCAGCACGTAGCCTGAACCTCCCACGTTTCCGTACCCTCACCTGTGCCCTAAGCCTTGCCGTTCCCTAACCCTAACCCTAGCCCGGAACGGAAACCCACCACCAGCCCTACACCTTACCCACAAGCAGTAGCCTACACCTGGCCGGTACGCTGGCACTGACCCGTGCATCAGCACGTAGCCTGACCCTCCCACGTTTCCGTACCCTCACCAGTGCCCTAAGCCTTGCCGTTCCCTAACCCTAACCCCAGCCCGGAACGGAAACCCACCACCAGCCCTACACCTTACCCTACGCCGTAGCCTACTCCTGGCCCGTACGCTGGCACTGACCCGTGCGTCAGCACGTAGCCTGACCCTCCCACGTTTCTGTACCCTCACCTGTGCCCTAAGCCTTGCCGTTCCCTAACCCTAACCCTAGCACGGAACGGAAACCCACCACCAGCCCTACACATTACCCTACACCGTAGCCTACTCCTGGCCCGTACGCTGGCACTGACCCGTGCATCAGCACGTAGCCTGACCCTCCCACGTTTCCGTACCCTCACCTGTGCCCTAAGCCTTGCCATTCCCTAACCCTAACCCTAGCCCGGAACGGAAACCCACCACCAGCCCTACAACTTACCCCCAAGCTGTAGCCTACTCCTGGCCCGTACGCTGGCACTGACCCGTGCGTCAGCACGTAGCCTGACCCTCCCACGTTTCCGTACCCTCACCTGTGCCCTAAGCCTTGCCGTTCCCTAACCCTAACCCTAGCCCGGAACGGAAACCCACCACCAGCCCTACACCTTACCCCCAAGCCGTAGCCTACTCCTGGCCCGTACGCTGGCACTGACCCGTGCGTCAGCACGTAGCCTGACCCTCCCACGTTTCCGTACCCTCGCCTGTGCCCTAAGCCTTGCCGTTCCCTAACCCTAACCCTAGCCCGGAACGGAAACCCACCACCAGCCCTACACCTTACCCACAAGCAGTAGCCTACACCTGGCCGGTACGCTGGCACTGACCCGTGCATCAGCACGTAGCCTGACCCTCCCACGTTTCCGTACCCTCACCTGTGCCCTAAGCCTTGCCGTTCCCTAACCCTAACCCTAGCCCGGAACGGAAACCCACCACCAGCCCTACACCTTACCCCAAAGCCTTAGCCTACACCTGGCCTGTACGCTGGCACTGACCCGTGCGTCATCACGTAGCCTGACCCTCCCACGTTTCCGTACCCTCACCTGTGCCCTAAGCCTTGCCGTTCCCTAACCCTAACCCTAGCCCGGAACGGCAACCCACCACCAGCCCTACACCTTACCCTACGCCGTAGCCTAATCCTGGCCCGTACACTGGCACTGACCCGTGCGTCAGCACGTAGCCAGACCCTCCCACGTTTCGGTACCCTCACCTGTGCCCTAAGCCTTGCCGTTCCCTAACCCTAACCCTAGCCCGGAACGGAAACCCACCAAAAGCCCTACACCTTACCCCCAAGCCGTAGCCTACTACTGGCCCGTACGCTGGCACTGACCCGTGCGTCAGCACGTAGCCTGACCCTCCCACGTTTCCGTACCCTCACCTGTGCCCTAAGCCTTGCCGTTCCCTAACCCTAACCCTAGCCCGGAACGGAAACCCACCACCAGCCCTACAACTTACCCCCAAGCCGTAGACTACTCCTGGCCCGTACGCTGGCACTGACCCGTGCGTCAGCACGTAGCCTGACCCTCCCACGTTTCCGTACCCTCACCTGTGCCCTAAGCCTTGCCGTTCCTTAACCCTAACCCTAGCACGGAACGGAAACCCACCACCAGCCCTACACCTTACCCTACACCGTAGCCTACTCCTGGCCCGTACGCTGGCACTGGCCCGTGCATCAGCACGTAGCCTGACCCTCCCACGTTTCCGTACCCTCACCTGTGCCCTAAGCCTTGCCGTTCCCTAACCCTAACCCTAGCCCGGAACGGAAACCCACCACCAGCCCTACAACTTACCCCCAAGCCGTAGCCTACTCCTGGCCCGTACGCTGGCACTGACCCGTGCGTCAGCACGTAGCCTGACCCTCCCACGTTTCCGTACCCTCACCTGTGCCCTAAGCCTTGCTGTTCCCTAACCCTAACCCTAGCCCGGAACGGAAACCCACCACCAGCCCTACACCTTACCCTACGCCGTAGCCTACTCCTGGCCCGTACGCTGGCACTGACCCATGCGTCAGCACATAGCCTGACCCTCCCACGTTTCCGTACCCTCACCTGTGCCCTAAGCCTTGCCGTTCCCTAACCCTAACCCTAGCCCGGAACGGAAACCCACCACCAGCCCTACACCTTACCCCCAAGCCGTAGCCTACTCATGGCCCGTACGCTGGCACTGACCCGTGCGTCAGCACGTAGCCTGACCCTCCCACGTTTCCGTACCCTCACCTGTGCCCTAAGCCTTGCCGTTCCCTAACCCTAACCCTAGCCCGGAACGGAAACCCACCACCAGCCCTACACCTTACCCACAAGCAGTAGCCTACACCTGGCCGGTACGCTGGCACTGACCCGTGCATCAGCACGTAGCCTGACCCTCCCACGTTTCCGTACCCTCACCTGTGCCCTAAGCCTTGCCGTTCCCTAACCCTAACCCTAGCCCGGAACGGAAACCCACCACCAGCCCTACACCTTACCCTACGCCGTAGCCTACTTCTGGCCCGTACGCTGGCACTGACCCGTGCGTCAGCACGTAGCCTGAACCTCCCACGTTTCCGTACCCTCACCTGTGCCCTAAGCCTTGCCGTTCCCTAACCCTAACCCTAGCCCGGAACGGAAACCCACCACCAGCCCTACACCTTACCCACAAGCAGTAGCCTACACCTGGCCGGTACGCTGGCACTGACCAGTGCATCAGCACGTAGCCTGACCCTCCCACGTTTCCGTACCCTCACCTGTGCCCTAAGCCTTGCCGTTCCCTAACCCTAACCCTAGCACGGAACGGAAACCCACCACCAGCCCTACACCTTACCCTACGCCGTAGCCTACTCCTGGCCCGTACGCTGGCACTGACCCGTGCGTCAGCACGTAGCCTGACCCTCCCACGTTTCCGTACCCTCACCTGTGCCCTCAGCCTTGCCGTTCCCTAACCCTAACCCTAGCCCGGAACGGAAACCCACCACCAGCCCTACACCTTACCCTACGCCGTAGCCTACTCCTGGCCCGTACGCTGAAACTGACCCGTGCGTCAGCACGTAGCCTGACCCTCCCACGTTTCTGTACCCTCACCTGTGCCCTAAGCCTTGCCGTTCCCTAACCCTAAACCTAGCCCGGAATGGAAACCCACCACCAGCCCTACACCTTACCCACAAGCCGTAGCCTACACCTGGCCGGTACGCTGGCACTGACCCGTGCATCAGCTCGTAGCCTGACCCTCCCACGTTTCCGTACCCTCACCTGTGCCCTAAGCCTTGCCGTTCCCTAACCCTAACCCTAGCCCGGAACGGAAACCCACCACCAGCCCTACACCTTACCCTACACCTTAGCCTACTCCTGGCCCGTACGCTGGCACTGACCCGTGCGTCACCACGTAGCCTGACCCTCCCACGTTTCCATACCCTCACCTGTGCCCTAAGCCTTGCCGTTCCCTAACCCTAACCCTAGCCCGGAACGGAAACCCACCACCAGCCCTACACCTTACCCTAAGCCGTAGCCTACTCCTGGCCCGTACGCTGGCACTGACCCGTGCGTCAGCACGTAGCCTGACCCTCCCAAGTTTCCGTACCCTCACGTGTGCCCTAAGCCTTGCCGTTCCCTAACCCTAACCCTAGCCCGGAACTGAAACCCACCAAAAGCCCTACATCTTACCCCCAAGCCGTAGCCTACTCCTGGCCCGTACGCTGGCACTGACCCGTGCGTCAGCACGTAGCCTGACCCTCCCACGTTTCTGTACCCTCACCTGTGCCCCAAGCCTTGCCGTTCCCTAACCCTAACCCTAGCCCGGAACGGAAACCCACCACCAGCCCTACAACTTACCCCCAAGCCGTAGCCTACTCCTGGCCCGTACGCTGGCACTGACCCGTGCGTCAGCACGTAGCCTGACCCTCCCACGTTTCCGTACCCTCACCTGTGCCCTAAGCCTTGCCGTTCCCTAACCCTAACCCTAGCCCGGAACGGAAACCCACCACCAGCCCTACACCTTACGCACAAGCAGTAGCCTACACCTGGCCCGTACGCTGGCACTGACCCGTGCATCAGCACGTAGCCTGACCCTCCCACGTTTCCGTACCCTCACCTGTGCCCTAAGCCTTGCCGTTCCCTAACCCTAACCCTAGCCCGGAACGGAAACCCACCACCAGCCCTACACCTTACCCTACGCCGTAGCCTACTCCTGGCCCGTACGCTGGCACTGACCCGTGCGTCAGCACGTAGCCTGAACCTCCCACGTTTCCGTACCCTCACCTGTGCCCTAAGCCTTGCCGTTCCCTAACCCTAACCCTAGCCCGGAACGGAAACCCACCACCAGCCCTACACCTTACCCACAAGCAGTAGCCTACACCTGGCCGGTACGCTGGCACTGACCCGTGCATCAGCACGTAGCCTGACCCTCCCACGTTTCCGTACCCTCACCAGTGCCCTAAGCCTTGCCGTTCCCTAACCCTAACCCCAGCCCGGAACGGAAACCCACCACCAGCCCTACACCTTACCCTACGCCGTAGCCTACTCCTGGCCCGTACGCTGGCACTGACCCGTGCGTCAGCACGTAGCCTGACCCTCCCACGTTTCTGTACCCTCACCTGTGCCCTAAGCCTTGCCGTTCCCTAACCCTAACCCTAGCACGGAACGGAAACCCACCACCAGCCCTACACATTACCCTACACCGTAGCCTACTCCTGGCCCGTACGCTGGCACTGACCCGTGCATCAGCACGTAGCCTGACCCTCCCACGTTTCCGTACCCTCACCTGTGCCCTAAGCCTTGCCGTTCCCTAACCCTAACCCTAGCCCGGAACGGAAACCCACCACCAGCCCTACACCTTACCCCCAAGCCGTAGCCTACTCCTGGCCCGTACGCTGGCACTGACCCGTGCGTCAGCACGTAGCCTGACCCTCCCACGTTTCCGTACCCTCGCCTGTGCCCTAAGCCTTGCCGTTCCCTAACCCTAACCCTAGCCCGGAACGGAAACCCACCACCAGCCCTACACCTTACCCACAAGCAGTAGCCTACACCTGGCCGGTACGCTGGCACTGACCCGTGCGTCAGCACGTAGCCTGACCCTCCCACGTTTCCGTACCCTCACCTGTGCCCTAAGCCTTGCCGTTCCCTAACCCTAACCCTAGCCCGGAACGGAAACCCACCACCAGCCCTACACCTTACCCCAAAGCCTTAGCCTACACCTGGCCTGTACGCTGGCACTGACCCGTGCGTCAGCACGTAGCCTGACCCTCCCACGTTTCCGTACCCTCACCTGTGCCCTAAGCCTTGCCGTTCCCTAACCCTAACCCTAGCCCGGAACGGCAACCCACCACCAGCCCTACACCTTACCCTACGCCGTAGCCTAATCCTGGCCCGTACACTGGCACTGACCCGTGCGTCAGCACGTAGCCAGACCCTCCCAAGTTTCGGTACCCTCACCTGTGCCCTAAGCCTTGCCGTTCCCTAACCCTAACCCTAGCCCGGAACGGAAACCCACCAAAAGCCCTACACCTTACCCCCAAGCCGTAGCCTACTACTGGCCCGTACGCTGGCACTGACCCGTGCGTCAGCACGTAGCCTGACCCTCCCACGTTTCCGTACCCTCACCTGTGCCCTAAGCCTTGCCGTTCCCTAACCCTAACCCTAGCCCGGAACGGAAACCCACCACCAGCCCTACAACTTACCCCCAAGCCGTAGACTACTCCTGGCCCGTACGCTGGCACTGACCCGTGCGTCAGCACGTAGCCTGACCCTCCCACGTTTCCGTACCCTCACCTGTGCCCTAAGCCTTGCCGTTCCTTAACCCTAACCCTAGCACGGAACGGAAACCCACCACCAGCCCTACACCTTACCCTACACCGTAGCCTACTCCTGGCCCGTACGCTGGCACTGGCCCGTGCATCAGCACGTAGCCTGACCCTCCCACGTTTCCGTACCCTCACCTGTGCCCTAAGCCTTGCCGTTCCCTAACCCTAACCCTAGCCCGGAACGGAAACCCACCACCAGCCCTACACCTTACCCCCAAGCCGTAGCCTACTCATGGCCCGTACGCTGGCACTGACCCGTGCGTCAGCACGTAGCCTGACCCTCCCACGTTTCCGTACCCTCACCTGTGCCCTAAGCCTTGCCGTTCCCTAACCCTAACCCTAGCCCGGAACGGAAACCCACCACCAGCCCTACACCTTACCCACAAGCAGTAGCCTACACCTGGCCGGTACGCTGGCACTGACCCGTGCATCAGCACGTAGCCTGACCCTCCCACGTTTCCGTACCCTCACCTGTGCCCTAAGCCTTGCCGTTCCCTAACCCTAACCCTAGCCCGGAACGGAAACCCACCACCAGCCCTACACCTTACCCTACGCCGTAGCCTACTTCTGGCCCGTACGCTGGCACTGACCCGTGCGTCAGCACGTAGCCTGAACCTCCCACGTTTCCGTACCCTCACCTGTGCCCTAAGCCTTGCCGTTCCCTAACCCTAACCCTAGCCCGGAACGGAAACCCACCACCAGCCCTACACCTTACCCACAAGCAGTAGCCTACACCTGGCCGGTACGCTGGCACTGACCAGTGCATCAGCACGTAGCCTGACCCTCCCACGTTTCCGTACCCTCACCTGTGCCCTAAGCCTTGCCGTTCCCTAACCCTAACCCTAGCCCGGAACGGAAACCCACCACCAGCCCTACACCTTACCCTACGCCGTAGCCTACTCATGGCCCGTACGCTGGCACTGACCCGTGCGTCAGAACGTAGCCTGACCCTCCCACGTTTCCGTACCCTCACCTGTGCCCTCAGCCTTGCCGTTCCCTAACCCTAACCCTAGCCCGGAACGGAAACCCACCACCAGCCCTACACCTTACCCTACGCCGTAGCCTACCCCTGGCCCGTACGCTGAAACTGACCCGTGCGTCAGCACGTAGCCTGACCCTCCCACGTTTCTGTACCCTCACCTGTGCCCTAAGCCTTGCCGTTCCCTAACCCTAAACCTAGCCCGGAATGGAAACCCACCACCAGCCCTACACCTTACCCACAAGCCGTAGCCTACACCTGGCCGGTACGCTGGCACTGACCCGTGCATCAGCTCGTAGCCTGACCCTCCCACGTTTCCGTACCCTCACCTGTGCCCTAAGACTTGCCGTTCCCTAACCCTAACCCTAGCCCGGAACGGAAACCCACCACCAGCCCTACACCTTACCCTACACCTTAGCCTACTCCTGGCCCGTACGCTGGCACTGACCCGTGCATCAGCACGTAGCCTGACCCTCCCACATTTCCGTACCCTCACCTGTGCCCTAAGCCTTGCCGTTCCCTAACCCTAACCCTAGCACGGAACGGAAACCCACCACCAGCCCTACACATTACCCTACACCGTAGCCTACTCCTGGCCCGTACGCTGGCACTGACCCGTGCATCAGCACGTAGCCTGACCCTCCCACGTTTCCGTACCCTCACCTGTGCCCTAAGCCTTGCCATTCCCTAACCCTAACCCTAGCCCGGAACGGAAACCCACCACCAGCCCTACAACTTACCCCCAAGCCGTAGCCTACTCCTGGCCCGTACGCTGGCACTGACCTGTGCGTCAGCACGTAGCCTGACCCTCCCACGTTTCCGTACCCTCACCTGTGCCCTAAGCCTTGCCGTTCCCTAACCATAACCCTAGCCCGGAACGGAAACCCACCACCAGCCCTACACCTTACCCTACGCCGTAGCCTACTCCTGGCCCGTACGCTGGCACTGACCCGTGCGTCAGCACGTAGCCTGACCCTCCCAAGTTTCCGTACCCTCACCTGTGCCCTAAGCCTTGCCGTTCCCTAACCCTAACCCTAGCCCGGAACGGAAACCCACCACCAGCCCTACACCTTACCCCCAAGCCGTAGCCTACTCCTGGCCCGTACGCTGGCACTGACCCGTGCGTCAGCACGTAGCCTGACCGTCCCACGTTTCCGTACCCTCACCTGTGCCCTAAGCCTTGCCGTTCCCTAACCCTAACCCTAGCCCGGAACGGAAACCCACCACCAGCCCTACACCTTACCCCCAAGCCGTAGCCTACTCATGGCCCGTACGCTGGCACTGACCCGTGCGTCAGCACGTACCCTGACCCTCCCACGTTTCCGTACCCTCACCTGTGCCCTAAGCCTTGCCGTTCCCTAACCCTAACCCTAGCCCGGAACAGAAACCCACCACCAGCCCTACACCTTACCCACAAGCAGTAGCCTACACCTGGCCGGTACGCTGGCACTGACCCGTGCATCAGCACGTAGCCTGACCCTCCCACGTTTCCGTACCCTCACCTGTGCCCTAAGCCTTGCCGTTCCCTAACCCTAACCCTAGCCCGGAACGGAAACCCACCACCAGCCCTACACCTTACCCTACACCTTAGCCTACTCCTGGCCCGTACGCTGGCACTGACCCGTGCATCAGCACGTAGCCTGACCCTCCCACGTTTCCGTACCCTCACCTGTGCCCTAAGCCTTGCCGTTCCCTAACCCTAACCCTAGCACGGAACGGAAACCCACCACCAGCCCTACACATTACCCTACACCGTAGCCTACTCCTGGCCCGTACGCTGGCACTGACCCGTGCATCAGCACGTAGCCTGACCCTCCCACGTTTCCGTACCCTCACCTGTGCCCTAAGCCTTGCCATTCCCTAACCCTAACCCTAGCCCGGAACGGAAACCCACCACCAGCCCTACAACTTACCCCCAAGCCGTACCCTACTCCTGGCCCGTACGCTGGCACTGACCCGTGCGTCAGCACGTAGCCTGACCCTCCCACGTTTCCGTACCCTCACCTGTGCCCTAAGCCTTGCCGTTCCCTAACCCTAACCCTAGCCCGGAACGGAAACCCACCACCAGCCCTACACCTTACCCTACGCCGTAGCCTACTCCTGGCCCGTACGCTGGCACTGACCCGTGCGTCAGCACGTAGCCTGACCCTCCCAAGTTTCCGTACCCTCACCTGTGCCCTAAGCCTTGCCGTTCCCTAACCCTAACCCTAGCCCGGAACGGAAACCCACCACCAGCCCTACACCTTACCCCCAAGCCGTAGCCTACTCCTGGCCCGTACGCTGGCACTGACCCGTGCGTCAGCACGTAGCCTAACCCTCCCACGTTTCCGTACCCTCACCTGTGCCCTAAGCCTTGCCGTTCCCTAACCCTAACCCTAGCCCGGAACGGAAACCCACCACCAGCCCTACACCTTACCCTACGCCGTAGCCTACTCCTGGCCCGTACGCTGGCACTGACCCGTGCGTCAGCACGTAGCCTGACCCTCCCAAGTTTCCGTACCCTCACCTGTGCCCTAAGCCTTGCCGTTCCCTAACCCTAACCCTAGCCCGGAACTGAAACCCAACAAAAGCCCTACACCTTACCCCCAAGCCGTAGCCTACTCCTGGCCCGTACGCTGGCACTGACCCGTGCGTCAGCACGTAGCCTGACCCTCCCACGTTTCTGTACCCTCACCTGTGCCCCAAGCCTTGCCTTTCCCTAACCCTAACCCTAGCCCGGAACGGAAACCCACCACCAGCCCTACAACTTACCCCCAAGCCGTAGCCTACTCCTGTCCCGTACGCTGGCACTGACCCGTGCGTCAGCACGTAGCCTGACCCTCCCACGTTTCCGTACCCTCACCTGTGCCCTAAGCCTTGCCGTTCCCTAACCCTAACCCTAGCCCGGAACGGAAACCCACCACCAGCCCTACATCTTACCCCCAAGCCGTAGCCTACTCCTGGCCCGTACGCTGGCACTGACCCGTGCGTCAGCACGAAGCCTGACCCTCCCACGTTTCCGTACCCTCACCTGTGCCCTAAGCCTTGCCGTTCCCTAACCCTAACCCTAGCCCGGAACAGAAACCCACCACCAGCCCTACACCTTACCCCCAAGCCGTAGCCTACTCCTGGCCCGTACGCTGGCACTGACCCGTGTGTCAGCACGTAGCCTGACCCTCCCACGTTTCCGTACCCTCACCTGTGCCCTAAGCCTTGCCGTTCCCTAACCCTAACCCTAGCCCGGAACGGAAACCCACCACCAGCCCTACACCTTACCCCCAAGACGTAGCCTACTCCTGGCCCGTACGCTGGCACTGACCCGTGCGTCAGCACGTAGCCTGACCCTCCTACGTTTCCGTACCCTCACCTGTGCCCTAAGCCTTGCCGTTCCCTAACCCTAACCCTAGCACGGAACGGAAACCCACCACCAGCCCTACACCTTACCCTACACCGTAGCCTACTCCTGGCCCGTACGCTGGCACTGACCCGTGCATCAGCACGTAGCCTGACCCTCCCACGTTTCCGTACCCTCACCTGTGCCCTAAGCCTTGCCGTTCCCTAACCCTAACCCTAGCCCGGAACGGAAACCCACCACCAGCCCTACAACTTACCCCCAAGCCATAGCCTACTCCTGGCCCGTACGCTGGCACTGACCCGTGCGTCAGCACGTAGCCTGACCCTCCCACGTTTCCGTACCCTCACCTGTGCCCTAAGCCTTGCCGTTCCCTAACCCTAACCCTAGCCCGGAACGGAAACCCACCACCAGCCCTACACCTTACCCCCAAGCCGTAGCCTACTCCTGGCCCGTACGCTGGCACTGACCCGTGCGTCAGCACGTAGCCTGACCCTCCCACGTTTCCGTACCCTCACCTGTGCCCTAAGCCTTGCCGTTCCCTAACCCTAACCCTAGCCCGGAACGGAAACCCACCACCAGCCCTACACCTTACCCCCAAGCCGTAGCCTACTCCTGGCCCGTACGCTGGCACTGACCCGTGCGTCAGCACGTAGCCTGACCCTCCCACGTTTCCGTACCCTCACCTGTGCTCTAAGCCTTGCCGTTCCCTAACCCTAACCCTAGCACGGAACGGAAACCCACCACCAGCCCTACACCTTACCCTGCGCTGTAGCCTACTCCTGGCCCGTACGCTGCCACTGACCCGTGCGTCAGCACGTAGCCTGACCCTCCCACGTTTCCGTACCCTCACCTGTGCCCTAAGCCTTGCCGTTCCATAACCCTAACCCTAGCCCGGAACGGAAACCCACCACCAGCCCTACACCTTATCCCCAAGCCGTAGCCTACTCCTGGCCTGTACGCTGGCACTGACCCGTGCGTCAGCACGTAGCCTGACCCTCCCACGTTTCCGTACCCTCACCTGTGCCCTAAGCCTTGCCGTTCCCTAACCCTAACCCTAGCCCGGAACGGAAACCCACCACCAGCCCTACAACTTACCCCCAAACCATAGCCTACTCCTGGCCCGTACGCTGGCACTGACCTCTGCGTCAGCATGTAGCCTGTCCCTCCCACGTTTCCGTACCCTCACCTGTGCCCTAAGCCTTGCCGTTCCCTAACACTAACCCTAGCCCGGAACGGAAACCCACCACCAGCCCTACACATTACCCTACGCCGTAGCCTACTCCTGGCCCGTACGCTGGCACTGACCCGTGCATCAGCACGTAGCCTGACCCTCCCACGTTTCTGTACCCTCACCTGTGCCCTAAGCCTTGCCGTTCCCTAACCCTAAACCTAGCCCGGAATGGAAACCTACCACCAGCCCTACACCTTACCCACAAGCCGTAGCCTACACCTGGCCGGTACGCTGGCACTGACCCGTGCATCAGCACGTAGCCTGACCCTCCCACGTTTCCGTACCCTCACCTGTGCCCTAAGCCTTGCCGTTCCCTAACCCTAACTCTAGCCCGGAACGGAAACCCACCACCAGCCCTACACCTTACCCTACACCATAGCCTACTCCTGGCCCGTACGCTGGCACTGACCCGTGCGTCACCACGTAGCCTGACCCTCCCACGTTTCCATACCCTCACCTGTGCCCTAAGCCTTGCCGTTCCCTAACCCTAACCCTAGCCCGGAACGGAAACCCACCACCAGCCCTACACCTTACCCTACGCCGTAGCCTACTCCTGGCCCGTACGCTGGCACTGACCCGTGCGTCAGCACGTAGCCTGACCCTCCCACGTTTCCGTACCCTCACCTGTGCCCTCAGCCTTGCCATTCCCTAACCCTAACCCTAGCCCGGAACGGAAACCCACCACCAGCCCTACACCTTACCCTACACCGTAGCCTACTCCTGGCCCGTACGCTGGCACTGACCCATGCGTCAGCACGTAGCCTGACCCTCCCACGTTTCTGTACCCTCACCAGTGCCCTAAGCCTTGCCGTTCCCTAACCCTAAACCTAGCCCGGAATGGAAACCCACCACCAGCCCTACACCTTACCCACAAGCCGTAGCCTACACCTGGCTGGTACGCTGGCACTGACCCGTGCATCAGCACGTAGCCTGACCCTCCCACGTTTCCGTACCCTCACCTGTGCCCTAAGCCTTGCCGTTCCCTAACCCTAACCCTAGCCCGGAACGGAAACCCACCACCAGCCCTACACCTTACCCTACACCTTAGCCTACTCCTGGCCCGTACGCTGGCACTGACCCGTGCGTCAGCACGTAGCCTGACCGTCCCACGTTTCCATACCCTCACCTGTGCCCTAAGCCTTGCCGTTCCCTAACCCTAACCCTAGCCCGGAACGGAAACCCACCACCAGCCCTACACCTTACCCTACGCCGTACCCTACTCCTGGCCCGTACGCTGGCACTGACCCGTGCGTCAGCACGTAGCCTGACCCTCCCACGTTTCCGTACCCTCACCTGTGCCCTAAGCCTTGCCGTTCCCTAATCCTAACTCTAGCCGGAACGGAAACCCACCGCCAGCCCTACACCTTACCCCCAAGCCGTACCCTACTCCTGGCCCGTACGCTGGCACTGACCCGTGCGTCAGCACGTAGCCTGACCCTCCCACGTTTCCGTACCCTCACCTGTGCTCTAAACCTTGCCGTTCCCTAACCCTAACCCTAGCCCGGAACGGAAACCCACCACCAGCCCTACACCTTACCCTACGCCGTAGCCTAATCCTGGCCCGTACGCTGGCACTGACCCGTGCATCAGCACGTAGCCTGACCCTCCCACGTTTCCGTACCCTCACCTGTGCCCTAAGCCTTGCCGTTCCCTAACCCTAACCATAGCCCGGAACGGAAACACACCACCAGCCCTACACCTTACCCCCAAGCCGTAGCCTACACCTGGCCTGTACGCTGGCACTGACCCGTGCGTCAGCACGTAGCCTGACCCTCCCACGTTTCCGTACCCTCACCTGTGCCCTAAGCCTTGCCGTTCCCTAACCCTAACCCTAGCCCGGAACGGAAACCCACCACCAGCCCTACACCTTACCCTACGCCGTAGCCTACTCCTGGCCCGTACGCTGGCACTGACCCGTGCGTCAGCACGTAGCCTGACCCTCCCACGTTTCGGTACCCTCACCTGTGCCCTAAGCCTTGCCGTTCCCTAACCCTAACCCTAGCCCGGAACTGAAACCCACCAAAAGCCCTACACCTTACCCCCAAGCCGTAGCCTACTCCTGGCCCGTACGCTGGCACTGACCCGTGCGTCAGCACGTAGCCTGACCCTCCCACGTTTCTGTACCCTCACCTGTGCCCCAAGCCTTGCCGTTCCCTAACCCTAACCCTAGCCCGGAACGGAAACCCACCACCAGCCCTACAACTTACCCCCAAGCCGTAGCCTACTCCTGGCCCGTACGCTGGCACTGACCCGTGCGTCAGCACGTAGCCTGACCCTCCCACGTTTCCGTACCCTCACCTGTGCCCTAAGCCTTGCCGTTCCCTAACCCTAACCCTAGCCCGGAACGGAAACCCACCACCAGCCCTACATCTTACCCCCAAGCCGTAGCCTACTACTGGCCCGTACGCTGGCACTGACCCGTGCGTCAGCACGAAGCCTGACCCTCCCACGTTTCCGTACCCTCACCTGTGCCCTAAGCCTTGCCGTTCCCTAACCCTAACCCTAGCCCGGAACGGAAACCCACCACCAGCCCTACACCTTACCCTACACCGTAGCCTACTCCTGGCCCGTACGCTGGCACTGACCCGTGCATCAGCACGTAGCCTGACCCTCCCACGTTTCCGTACCCTCACCTGTGCCCTAAGCCTTGCCGTTCCCTAACCCTAACCCTAGCCCGGAACGGAAACCCACCACCAGCCCTACAACTTACCCCCAAGCCATAGCCTACTCCTGGCCCGTACGCTGGCACTGACCCGTGCGTCAGCACGTAGCCTGACCCTCCCACGTTTCCGTACCCTCACCTGTGCCCTAAGCCTTGCCGTTCCCTAACCCTAACCCTAGCCCGGAACGGAAACCCACCAGCAGCCCTACACCTTACCCCCAAGCCGTAGCCTACTCCTGGCCCGTACGCTGGCACTGACCCGTGCGTCAGCACGTAGCCTGACCCTCCCACGTTTCCGTACCCTCACCTGTGCCCTAAGCCTTGCCGTTCCCTAACCCTAACCCTAGCCCGGAACGGAAACCCACCACCAGCCCTACACCTTACCCCCAAGCCGTAGCCTACTCCTGGCCCGTACGCTGGCACTGACCCGTGCGTCAGCACGTAGCCTGACCCTCCCACGTTTCCGTACCCTCACCTGTGCTCTAAGCCTTGCCGTTCCCTAACCCTAACCCTAGCACGGAACGGAAACCCACCACCAGCCCTACACCTTACCCTGCGCTGTAGCCTACTCCTGGCCCGTACGCTGCCACTGACCCGTGCGTCAGCACGTAGCCTGACCCTCCCACGTTTCCGTACCCTCACCTGTGCCCTAAGCCTTGCCGTTCCATAACCCTAACCCTAGCCCGGAACGGAAACCCACCACCAGCCCTACACCTTATCCCCAAGCCGTAGCCTACTCCTGGCCTGTACGCTGGCACTGACCCGTGCGTCAGCACGTAGCCTGACCCTCCCACGTTTCCGTACCCTCACCTGTGCCCTAAGCCTTGCCGTTCCCTAACCCTAACCCTAGCCCGGAACGGAAACCCACCACCAGCCCTACAACTTACCCCCAAACCATAGCCTACTCCTGGCCCGTACGCTGGCACTGACCTCTGCGTCAGCATGTAGCCTGTCCCTCCCACGTTTCCGTACCCTCACCTGTGCCCTAAGCCTTGCCGTTCCCTAACACTAACCCTAGCCCGGAACGGAAACCCACCACCAGCCCTACACCTTACCCTGTGCCGTAGCCTACTCCTGTCCCGTACGCTGGCACTGACCCGTGCGTCAGCACGTAGCCTGACCCTCCCACGTTTCTGTACCCTCACCTGTGCCCTAAGCCTTGCCGTTCCCTAACCCTAAACCTAGCCCGGAATGGAAACCCACCACCAGCCCTACACCTTACCCCCAAGCCGTAGCCTACTCATGGCCCGTACGCTGGCACTGACCCGTGCGTCACCACGTAGCCTGACCCTCCCACGTTTCCGTGCCCTCATCTGTGCACTAAGCCTTCCCGTTCCCTAACCCTAACCCTAGCCCGGAACGGAAACCCACCAGCAGCACTAAACCTTACCCTACGCCATAGCCTACTCCTGGCCCGTACGCTGGCACTGACCCGTGTGTCAGCACGTAGCCTTACCCTCACACGTTTCCATACCCTCACCTGTGCCCTAAGCCTTGCCGTTCCCTAACCCTAACCCTAGACCGGAACGGAAACCCACCACTAGCACTACACCTTACCCTATGCCGTAGCCTACTCCTGGCCCATACGCTGGCACTGACCCGTGCGTCAGCACGTAGCCTGAACCTCCCACGTTTCCGTACCCTCACCTGTGCCCGAAGCCTTGCCGTTCCCTAACCCTAACCCTAGCCCGGAACGGAAACCCACCACCAGCCCTACACCTTACCCCCAAGCCATAGCCTACTCCTGGCCCGTACGCTGGCACTGACCCGTGCGTCAGCACGTAGCCTGTCCCTCCCACGTTTCCGTACCCTCACCTGTGCCCTAAGCCTTGCCGTTCCCTAACCCTAACCCTAGCCCGTAACGGAAACCCACCACCAGCCCTACACCTTACCCCCAAGCCGTAGCCTACTCCTGGCCCGTACGCTGGCACTGACCCGTGCATCAGCACGTAGCCTGACCCTCCCACGTTTCCGTACCCTCACCTGTGCCCTAAGCCTTGCCGTTCCCTAACCCTAACCCTAGCCCGGAACGGAAACCCACCACCAGCCCTACACCTTACCCGGAAGCCGTAGCCTACACCTGGCCGGTACGGTGGCACTGACACGTGCGTCAGCACGTAGCCTGACCCTCCCACGTTTCCATACCCTCACCTGTGCCCTAAGCCTTGCCGTTCCCTAACCCTAACCCTAGCCCGGAACTGAAACCCACCAAAAGCCCTACACCTTACCCCCAAGCCGTAGCCTACTCCTGGCCCGTACGCTGG
Organism: Mesoplodon mirus; assembly: GCF_964341445.2. Classification (NCBI taxonomy): domain Eukaryota; kingdom Metazoa; phylum Chordata; class Mammalia; order Artiodactyla; family Ziphiidae; genus Mesoplodon; species Mesoplodon mirus. Next base: position 353,880 of record NW_028295405.1, read on the forward strand.
CACTGACCCGTGCGTCAGCACGTAGCCTGACCCTCCCACGTTTCTGTACCCTCACCTGTGCCCCAAGCCTTGCCTTTCCCTAACCCTAACCCTAGCCCGGAACGGAAACCCACCACCAGCCCTACAACTTACCCCCAAGCCGTAGCCTACTCCTGTCCCGTACGCTGGCACTGACCCGTGCGTCAGCACGTAGCCTGACCCTCCCACGTTTCCGTACCCTCACCTGTGCCCTAAGCCTTGCCGTTCCCTAACCCTAACCCTAGCCCGGAACGGAAACCCACCACCAGCCCTACATCTTACCCCCAAGCCGTAGCCTACTCCTGGCCCGTACGCTGGCACTGACCCGTGCGTCAGCACGAAGCCTGACCCTCCCACGTTTCCGTACCCTCACCTGTGCCCTAAGCCTTGCCGTTCCCTAACCCTAACCCTAGCCCGGAACAGAAACCCACCACCAGCCCTACACCTTACCCCCAAGCCGTAGCCTACTCCTGGCCCGTACGCTGGCACTGACCCGTGTGTCAGCACGTAGCCTGACCCTCCCACGTTTCCGTACCCTCACCTGTGCCCTAAGCCTTGCCGTTCCCTAACCCTAACCCTAGCCCGGAACGGAAACCCACCACCAGCCCTACACCTTACCCCCAAGACGTAGCCTACTCCTGGCCCGTACGCTGGCACTGACCCGTGCGTCAGCACGTAGCCTGACCCTCCTACGTTTCCGTACCCTCACCTGTGCCCTAAGCCTTGCCGTTCCCTAACCCTAACCCTAGCACGGAACGGAAACCCACCACCAGCCCTACACCTTACCCTACACCGTAGCCTACTCCTGGCCCGTACGCTGGCACTGACCCGTGCATCAGCACGTAGCCTGACCCTCCCACGTTTCCGTACCCTCACCTGTGCCCTAAGCCTTGCCGTTCCCTAACCCTAACCCTAGCCCGGAACGGAAACCCACCACCAGCCCTACAACTTACCCCCAAGCCATAGCCTACTCCTGGCCCGTACGCTGGCACTGACCCGTGCGTCAGCACGTAGCCTGACCCTCCCACGTTTCCGTACCCTCACCTGTGCCCTAAGCCTTGCCGTTCCCTAACCCTAACCCTAGCCCGGAACGGAAACCCACCACCAGCCCTACACCTTACCCCCAAGCCGTAGCCTACTCCTGGCCCGTACGCTGGCACTGACCCGTGCGTCAGCACGTAGCCTGACCCTCCCACGTTTCCGTACCCTCACCTGTGCCCTAAGCCTTGCCGTTCCCTAACCCTAACCCTAGCCCGGAACGGAAACCCACCACCAGCCCTACACCTTACCCCCAAGCCGTAGCCTACTCCTGGCCCGTACGCTGGCACTGACCCGTGCGTCAGCACGTAGCCTGACCCTCCCACGTTTCCGTACCCTCACCTGTGCTCTAAGCCTTGCCGTTCCCTAACCCTAACCCTAGCACGGAACGGAAACCCACCACCAGCCCTACACCTTACCCTGCGCTGTAGCCTACTCCTGGCCCGTACGCTGCCACTGACCCGTGCGTCAGCACGTAGCCTGACCCTCCCACGTTTCCGTACCCTCACCTGTGCCCTAAGCCTTGCCGTTCCATAACCCTAACCCTAGCCCGGAACGGAAACCCACCACCAGCCCTACACCTTATCCCCAAGCCGTAGCCTACTCCTGGCCTGTACGCTGGCACTGACCCGTGCGTCAGCACGTAGCCTGACCCTCCCACGTTTCCGTACCCTCACCTGTGCCCTAAGCCTTGCCGTTCCCTAACCCTAACCCTAGCCCGGAACGGAAACCCACCACCAGCCCTACAACTTACCCCCAAACCATAGCCTACTCCTGGCCCGTACGCTGGCACTGACCTCTGCGTCAGCATGTAGCCTGTCCCTCCCACGTTTCCGTACCCTCACCTGTGCCCTAAGCCTTGCCGTTCCCTAACACTAACCCTAGCCCGGAACGGAAACCCACCACCAGCCCTACACATTACCCTACGCCGTAGCCTACTCCTGGCCCGTACGCTGGCACTGACCCGTGCATCAGCACGTAGCCTGACCCTCCCACGTTTCTGTACCCTCACCTGTGCCCTAAGCCTTGCCGTTCCCTAACCCTAAACCTAGCCCGGAATGGAAACCTACCACCAGCCCTACACCTTACCCACAAGCCGTAGCCTACACCTGGCCGGTACGCTGGCACTGACCCGTGCATCAGCACGTAGCCTGACCCTCCCACGTTTCCGTACCCTCACCTGTGCCCTAAGCCTTGCCGTTCCCTAACCCTAACTCTAGCCCGGAACGGAAACCCACCACCAGCCCTACACCTTACCCTACACCATAGCCTACTCCTGGCCCGTACGCTGGCACTGACCCGTGCGTCACCACGTAGCCTGACCCTCCCACGTTTCCATACCCTCACCTGTGCCCTAAGCCTTGCCGTTCCCTAACCCTAACCCTAGCCCGGAACGGAAACCCACCACCAGCCCTACACCTTACCCTACGCCGTAGCCTACTCCTGGCCCGTACGCTGGCACTGACCCGTGCGTCAGCACGTAGCCTGACCCTCCCACGTTTCCGTACCCTCACCTGTGCCCTCAGCCTTGCCATTCCCTAACCCTAACCCTAGCCCGGAACGGAAACCCACCACCAGCCCTACACCTTACCCTACACCGTAGCCTACTCCTGGCCCGTACGCTGGCACTGACCCATGCGTCAGCACGTAGCCTGACCCTCCCACGTTTCTGTACCCTCACCAGTGCCCTAAGCCTTGCCGTTCCCTAACCCTAAACCTAGCCCGGAATGGAAACCCACCACCAGCCCTACACCTTACCCACAAGCCGTAGCCTACACCTGGCTGGTACGCTGGCACTGACCCGTGCATCAGCACGTAGCCTGACCCTCCCACGTTTCCGTACCCTCACCTGTGCCCTAAGCCTTGCCGTTCCCTAACCCTAACCCTAGCCCGGAACGGAAACCCACCACCAGCCCTACACCTTACCCTACACCTTAGCCTACTCCTGGCCCGTACGCTGGCACTGACCCGTGCGTCAGCACGTAGCCTGACCGTCCCACGTTTCCATACCCTCACCTGTGCCCTAAGCCTTGCCGTTCCCTAACCCTAACCCTAGCCCGGAACGGAAACCCACCACCAGCCCTACACCTTACCCTACGCCGTACCCTACTCCTGGCCCGTACGCTGGCACTGACCCGTGCGTCAGCACGTAGCCTGACCCTCCCACGTTTCCGTACCCTCACCTGTGCCCTAAGCCTTGCCGTTCCCTAATCCTAACTCTAGCCGGAACGGAAACCCACCGCCAGCCCTACACCTTACCCCCAAGCCGTACCCTACTCCTGGCCCGTACGCTGGCACTGACCCGTGCGTCAGCACGTAGCCTGACCCTCCCACGTTTCCGTACCCTCACCTGTGCTCTAAACCTTGCCGTTCCCTAACCCTAACCCTAGCCCGGAACGGAAACCCACCACCAGCCCTACACCTTACCCTACGCCGTAGCCTAATCCTGGCCCGTACGCTGGCACTGACCCGTGCATCAGCACGTAGCCTGACCCTCCCACGTTTCCGTACCCTCACCTGTGCCCTAAGCCTTGCCGTTCCCTAACCCTAACCATAGCCCGGAACGGAAACACACCACCAGCCCTACACCTTACCCCCAAGCCGTAGCCTACACCTGGCCTGTACGCTGGCACTGACCCGTGCGTCAGCACGTAGCCTGACCCTCCCACGTTTCCGTACCCTCACCTGTGCCCTAAGCCTTGCCGTTCCCTAACCCTAACCCTAGCCCGGAACGGAAACCCACCACCAGCCCTACACCTTACCCTACGCCGTAGCCTACTCCTGGCCCGTACGCTGGCACTGACCCGTGCGTCAGCACGTAGCCTGACCCTCCCACGTTTCGGTACCCTCACCTGTGCCCTAAGCCTTGCCGTTCCCTAACCCTAACCCTAGCCCGGAACTGAAACCCACCAAAAGCCCTACACCTTACCCCCAAGCCGTAGCCTACTCCTGGCCCGTACGCTGGCACTGACCCGTGCGTCAGCACGTAGCCTGACCCTCCCACGTTTCTGTACCCTCACCTGTGCCCCAAGCCTTGCCGTTCCCTAACCCTAACCCTAGCCCGGAACGGAAACCCACCACCAGCCCTACAACTTACCCCCAAGCCGTAGCCTACTCCTGGCCCGTACGCTGGCACTGACCCGTGCGTCAGCACGTAGCCTGACCCTCCCACGTTTCCGTACCCTCACCTGTGCCCTAAGCCTTGCCGTTCCCTAACCCTAACCCTAGCCCGGAACGGAAACCCACCACCAGCCCTACATCTTACCCCCAAGCCGTAGCCTACTACTGGCCCGTACGCTGGCACTGACCCGTGCGTCAGCACGAAGCCTGACCCTCCCACGTTTCCGTACCCTCACCTGTGCCCTAAGCCTTGCCGTTCCCTAACCCTAACCCTAGCCCGGAACGGAAACCCACCACCAGCCCTACACCTTACCCTACACCGTAGCCTACTCCTGGCCCGTACGCTGGCACTGACCCGTGCATCAGCACGTAGCCTGACCCTCCCACGTTTCCGTACCCTCACCTGTGCCCTAAGCCTTGCCGTTCCCTAACCCTAACCCTAGCCCGGAACGGAAACCCACCACCAGCCCTACAACTTACCCCCAAGCCATAGCCTACTCCTGGCCCGTACGCTGGCACTGACCCGTGCGTCAGCACGTAGCCTGACCCTCCCACGTTTCCGTACCCTCACCTGTGCCCTAAGCCTTGCCGTTCCCTAACCCTAACCCTAGCCCGGAACGGAAACCCACCAGCAGCCCTACACCTTACCCCCAAGCCGTAGCCTACTCCTGGCCCGTACGCTGGCACTGACCCGTGCGTCAGCACGTAGCCTGACCCTCCCACGTTTCCGTACCCTCACCTGTGCCCTAAGCCTTGCCGTTCCCTAACCCTAACCCTAGCCCGGAACGGAAACCCACCACCAGCCCTACACCTTACCCCCAAGCCGTAGCCTACTCCTGGCCCGTACGCTGGCACTGACCCGTGCGTCAGCACGTAGCCTGACCCTCCCACGTTTCCGTACCCTCACCTGTGCTCTAAGCCTTGCCGTTCCCTAACCCTAACCCTAGCACGGAACGGAAACCCACCACCAGCCCTACACCTTACCCTGCGCTGTAGCCTACTCCTGGCCCGTACGCTGCCACTGACCCGTGCGTCAGCACGTAGCCTGACCCTCCCACGTTTCCGTACCCTCACCTGTGCCCTAAGCCTTGCCGTTCCATAACCCTAACCCTAGCCCGGAACGGAAACCCACCACCAGCCCTACACCTTATCCCCAAGCCGTAGCCTACTCCTGGCCTGTACGCTGGCACTGACCCGTGCGTCAGCACGTAGCCTGACCCTCCCACGTTTCCGTACCCTCACCTGTGCCCTAAGCCTTGCCGTTCCCTAACCCTAACCCTAGCCCGGAACGGAAACCCACCACCAGCCCTACAACTTACCCCCAAACCATAGCCTACTCCTGGCCCGTACGCTGGCACTGACCTCTGCGTCAGCATGTAGCCTGTCCCTCCCACGTTTCCGTACCCTCACCTGTGCCCTAAGCCTTGCCGTTCCCTAACACTAACCCTAGCCCGGAACGGAAACCCACCACCAGCCCTACACCTTACCCTGTGCCGTAGCCTACTCCTGTCCCGTACGCTGGCACTGACCCGTGCGTCAGCACGTAGCCTGACCCTCCCACGTTTCTGTACCCTCACCTGTGCCCTAAGCCTTGCCGTTCCCTAACCCTAAACCTAGCCCGGAATGGAAACCCACCACCAGCCCTACACCTTACCCCCAAGCCGTAGCCTACTCATGGCCCGTACGCTGGCACTGACCCGTGCGTCACCACGTAGCCTGACCCTCCCACGTTTCCGTGCCCTCATCTGTGCACTAAGCCTTCCCGTTCCCTAACCCTAACCCTAGCCCGGAACGGAAACCCACCAGCAGCACTAAACCTTACCCTACGCCATAGCCTACTCCTGGCCCGTACGCTGGCACTGACCCGTGTGTCAGCACGTAGCCTTACCCTCACACGTTTCCATACCCTCACCTGTGCCCTAAGCCTTGCCGTTCCCTAACCCTAACCCTAGACCGGAACGGAAACCCACCACCAGCACTACACCTTACCCTATGCCGTAGCCTACTCCTGGCCCATACGCTGGCACTGACCCGTGCGTCAGCACGTAGCCTGAACCTCCCACGTTTCCGTACCCTCACCTGTGCCCGAAGCCTTGCCGTTCCCTAACCCTAACCCTAGCCCGGAACGGAAACCCACCACCAGCCCTACACCTTACCCCCAAGCCATAGCCTACTCCTGGCCCGTACGCTGGCACTGACCCGTGCGTCAGCACGTAGCCTGTCCCTCCCACGTTTCCGTACCCTCACCTGTGCCCTAAGCCTTGCCGTTCCCTAACCCTAACCCTAGCCCGTAACGGAAACCCACCACCAGCCCTACACCTTACCCCCAAGCCGTAGCCTACTCCTGGCCCGTACGCTGGCACTGACCCGTGCATCAGCACGTAGCCTGACCCTCCCACGTTTCCGTACCCTCACCTGTGCCCTAAGCCTTGCCGTTCCCTAACCCTAACCCTAGCCCGGAACGGAAACCCACCACCAGCCCTACACCTTACCCGGAAGCCGTAGCCTACACCTGGCCGGTACGGTGGCACTGACACGTGCGTCAGCACGTAGCCTGACCCTCCCACGTTTCCATACCCTCACCTGTGCCCTAAGCCTTGCCGTTCCCTAACCCTAACCCTAGCCCGGAACGGAAACCCACCACCAGCCCTACACCTTACCCACAAGCCGTAGCGTACACCTGGCCGGTACTCTGGCACTGATCCGTGCGTCAGCACGTAGCCTGACCCTCCCACGTTTCCGTACCCTCACCTGTGCCCTAAGCCTTGCCATTCCCTAACCCTAACCCTAGCCCGGAACGGAAACCCACCACCAGCCCTACACCTTACCCTACGCCGTAGCCTACTCCAGGCCCGTACGCTGGCACTGACCCATGCGTCAGCACGTAGCCTGACCCTCCCAAGTTTCCGTACCCTCACCTGTGCCCTAAGCCTTGCCGTTCCCTAACCCTAACCCTAGCCCGGAACAGAAACCCACCACCAGCCCTACAACTTACCCCCAAGCCGTACCCTACTCCTGGCCCGTACGCTGGCACTGACCCGTGCGTCAGCACGTAGCCTGACCCTCCCACGTTTCCGTACCCTCACCTGTGCCCTAAGCCTTGCCGTTCCCTAACCCTAACCCTAGCCCGGAACGGAAACCCACCACCAGCCCTACACCTTACCCTACGCCGTAGCCTAATCCTGGCCCGTACGCTCGCACTGACCCGTGCGTCAGCACGTAGCCTGACCCTCCCACGTTTCCGTACCCTCACCTGTGCCCTAAGCCTTGCCGTTCCCTAACCCTAACCCTAGCCCGGAACGGAAACCCACCACCAGCCCTACACCTTACCCTACGCCGTAGCCTAATCCTGGCCCGTACGCTGGCACTGACCCGTGCGTCAGCACGTAGCGTGACCCTCCCACGTTTCCGTACCCTCACCTGTGCCCTAAGCCTTGCCGTTCCCTAACCCTAACCCTAGCCCGGAACGGAAATCCACCACCAGCCCTACAACTTACCCCCAAGCCGTAGCCTACACCTGGCCTGTACGCTGGCACTGACCCGTGCGTCAGCACGTAGCCTGACCCTCCCACGTTTCCGTACCCTCACCTGTGCCCTAAGCCTTTCCGTTCCTTAACCCTAACACTAGCCCGGAACGGAAACTCACCACCAGCCCTACAACTTACCCCCAAGCCGTAGCCTACTCCTGGCCCGTACGCTGGCACTGACCCGTGCGTCAGCACGTAGCCTGACCCTCCCACGTTTCCGTACCCTCAGCTGTGCCCTAAGCCTTTCCGTTCCCTAACCCTAACCCTAGCCCGGAACGGAAACCCACCACCAGCCCTACACCTTACCCCCAACCCGTAGCCTACTCCTGACCCGTACGCTGGCACTGACCCGTGCGTCAGCACGTAGCCTGACCCTCCCACGTTTCCGTACCCTCACCTGTGCCCTAAGCCTTGCCGTTCCCTAACCCTAACCCTAGCCCGGAACGGAAACCCACCACCAGCCCTACAACTTACCCCCAAGCCGTAGCCTACTCCTGGCCCGTACGCTGGCACTGACCCGTGCGTCAGCACGTAGCCTGACCCTCCCACGTTTCCGTACCCTCACCTGTGCCCTAAGCCTTGCCGTTCTCTAACCCTAACCCTAGCCCGGAACGGAAACCCACCACCAGCCCTACACCTTACCCCCAAGACGTAGCCTACTCCTGGCCCGTACGCTGGCACTGACCCGTGCGTCAGCACGTAGCCTGACCCTCCCACGTTTCCGTACCCTCACCTGTGCCCTAAGCCTTGCCGTTCCCTAACCCTAACCCTAGCCCGTAACGGAAACCCACCACCAGCCCTACACCTTACCCACAAGCCGTAGCCTATACCTGGCCGGTACGCTGGCACTGACCCGTGCGTCAGCACGTAGCCTGACCCTCCCACGTTTCCGTACCCTCACCTGTGCCCTAAGCCTTGCCGTTCCCTAACCCTAACCCTAGCCCGGAACGGAAACCCACCACCAGCCCTACACCTTACCATACTCCGTAGCTTACTCCTGGCCCGTACGCTGGCACTGACCCGTGCGTCAGCACGTAGCCTGACCCTGCCACGTTTCCGTACCCTCACCTGTGCCCTAAGCCTTGCCGTTTCCTAACCCTAACCCTAGCACGGAACGGAAACCCACCACCAGCCCTACAACTTACCCCCAAGCCGTAGCCTACTCCTGGCCCGTACGCTGGCACTGACCCGTGCGTCAGCACGTAGCCTGACCCTCCCACGTTTCCGTACCCTCACCTGTGCCCTAAGCCTTGCCGTTCCCTAACCCTAACCCTAGCCCGGAACGGAAACCCACCACCAGCCCTACACCTTACCCCCAAGCCGTAGCATACTCCTGGCCCGTACGCTGGCACTGACCCGTGCGTCAGCACGTAGCCTGACCCTCCCACGTTTCCGTACCCTCACCTGTGCCCTAAGCCTTGCCGTTCCCTAACCCTAACCCTAGCCCGGAACGGAAACCCACCACCAGCCCTACACCTTACCCCCAAGCCGTAGCCTACTCCTGGCCCGTACGCTGGCACTGACCCGTGCGTCAGCACGTAGCCTGACCCTCCCACGTTTCCGTACCCTCACCTGTGCCCTAAGCCTTGCCGTTCCCTAACCCTAACCCTAGCCCGGAACGGAAACCCACCACCAGCCCTACAACTTACCCACAAGCAGTAGCCTACACCTGGCCGGTACGCTGGCACTGACCCGTGCATCAGCACGTAGCCTGACCCTCCCACGTTTCCGTACCCTCACCTGTGCCCTAAGCCTTGCCGTTCCCTAACCCTAACCCTAGCCCTGAACGGAAACCCACCACCAGCCCTACACCTTACCCTACGCCGTAGCCTACTCCTGGCCCGTACGCTGGCACTGACCAGTGCGTCAGCACGTAGCCTGACCCTCACACGTTTCCGTACCCTCACCTGTGCCCTCAGCCTTGCCGTTCCCTAACCGTAACCCTAGCCCGGAACGGAAACCCACCACCAGCCCTACACCTTACCCTACGCCGTAGCCTACTCCTGGCCCGTACGCTGAAACTGACCCGTCCGTCAGCACGTAGCCTGACCCTCCCACGTTTCTGTACCCTCACCTGTGCCCTAAGCCTTGCCGTTCCCTAACCCTAAACCTAGCCTGGAATGGAAACCCACCACCAGCCCTATACCTTACCCACAAGCCGTAGCCTACACCTGGCCGGTACGCTGGCACTGACCCGTGCATCAGCACGTAGCCTGACCCTCCCACGTTTCCGTACCCTCACCTCTGCCCTAAGCCTTGCCGTTCCCTAACCCTAACCCTAGCCCGGAACGGAAACCCACCACCAGCCCTACACCTTACCCTACACCTTAGCCTACTCCTGGCCCGTACGCTGGCACTGACCCGTGCATCAGCACGTAGCCTGACCCTCCCACGTTTCCGTACCCTCACCTGTGCCCTAAGCCTTGCCGTTCCCTAACCCTAACCCTAGCACGGAACGGAAACACACCACCAGCCCTACACATTACCCTACACCGTAGCCTACTCCTGGCCCGTACGCTGGCACTGACCCGTGCATCAGCACGTAGCCTGACCCTCCCACGTTTCCGTACCCTCACCTGTGCCCTAAGCCTTGCCATTCCCTAACCCTAACCCTAGCCCGGAACGGAAACCCACCACCAGCCCTACAACTTACCCACAAGCCGTAGCCTACTCCTGGCCCGTACGCTGGCACTGACCCGTGCGTCAGCACGTAGCCTGACCCTCCCACGTTTCCGTACCCTCACCTGTGCCCTAAGCCTTGCCATTCCCTAACCCTAACCCTAGCCCGGAACGGAAACCCACCACCAGCCCTACACCTTACCCTACGCCGTAGCCTACTCCTGGCCCGTACGCTGGCACTGACCCGTGCGTCAGCACGTAGCCTGACCCTCCCACGTTTCCGTACCCTCACCTGTGCCCTAAGCCTTGCCGTTCCCTAACCCTAACCCTAGCCCGGAACAGAAACCCACCACCAGCCCTACACCTTACCCTACGCCGTAGCCTACTCCTGGCCCGTACGCTGGCACTGACCCATGCGTCAGCACGTAGCCTGACCCTCCCACGTTTCCGTACCCTCACCTGTGCCCTAAGCCTTGCCGTTCCCTAACCCTAACCCTAGCCCGCAACGGAAACCCACCACCAGCCCTACACCTTACCCCCAAGCCGTAGCCTACTCCTGGCCCGTACGCTGGCACTGACCCATGCGTCTCCACGTAGCCTGACTCTCCCACGTTTCCGTACCCTCACCTGTGCCCTAAGCCTTGCCGTTCCCTAACCCTAACCCTAGCCCGGAACGGAAACCCACCACCAGCCCTACACCTTACCCACAAGCAGTAGCCTACACCTGGCCGGTACGCTGGCACTGACCCGTGCATCAGCACGTAGCCTGACCCTCCCACGTTTCCGTAACCTCACCTGTGCCCTAAGCCTTGCCGTTCCCTAACCCTAACCCTAGCCCGGAACGGAAACCCACCACCAGCCCTACACCTTACCCACAAGTCGTAGCCTACACCTGGCCGGTACGCTGGCACTGACCCGTGCGTCAGCACGTAGCCTGACCCTCCCACGTTTCCGTACCCTCACCTGTGCCCTAAGCCTTGCCGTTCCCTAACCCTAACCCTAGCCCGGGACGGAAACCCACCACCAGCCCTCCACCTTACCCTACGCCGTAGCCTACTCCAGGCCAGTACGCTGGCACTGACCCGTGCGTCAGCACGTAGCCTGACCCTCCCACGTTTCCGTACCCTCACCTGTGCCCTAAGCCTTGCCGTTCCCTAACCCTAACCCTAGCCCGGAACGGAAACCCACCACCAGCCCTACACCTTACCCTACGCCGTAGCCTACTCCAGGCACGTACGCTGGCACTGACCCGTGCGTCAGCACGTAGCCTGACCCTCCCACGTTTCCGTACCCTCACCTGTGCCCTAAGCCTTGCCGTTCCCTAACCCTAACCCTAGCCCGGAACAGAAACACACCACCAGCCCTACAACTTACCCCCAAGCCGTACCCTACTCCTGGCCCGTACGCTGGCACTGACCCGTGCGTCAGCACGTAGCCTGACCCTCCCACGTTTCCGTACCCTCACCTGTGCCCTAAGCCTTGCCGTTCCCTAACCCTAACCCTAGCCCGGAACGGAAACCCACCACCAGCCCTACACCTTACCCTACGCCGTAGCCTAATCCTGGCCCGTACCCTGGCACTGACCCGTGCGTCAGCACGTAGCCTGACCCTCCCACGTTTCCGTACCCTCACCTCTGCCCTAAGCCTTGCCGTTCCCTAACCCTAACCCTAGCCCGGAACGGAAACCCACCACCAGCCCTACACCTTACCCCCAAGCCGTAGCCTACTCCTGGCCCGTACGCTGGCACTGACCCGTGCGTCAGCACGTAGCCTGACCCTCCCATGTTTCCGTACCCTCACCTGTGCCCTAAGCCTTGCCGTTCCCTAACGCTAACCCTAGCACGGAACGGAAACCCACCAAAAGCCCTACACCTTACCCCCAAGCCGTAGCCTACTCCTGGCCCGTACGCTGGCACTGACCCGTGCGTCAGCACGTAGCCTGACCCTCCCACGTTTCCGTACCCTCACCTGTGCCCTAAGCCTTGCCGTTCCCTAACCCTAACCCTAGCCCGGAACGGAAACCCACCACCAGCCCTACACCTTACCCCCAAGCCGTAGCCTACTCCTGGCCCGTACGCTGGCACTGACCCGTGCGTCAGCACGTAGCCTGACCCTCCCACGTTTCCGTACCCTCACCTGTGCCCTAAGCCTTGCCGTTCCCTAAGCCTAACCCTAGCCCGGAACGGAAACCCACCACCAGCCCTACACCTTACCCACAAGCCGTAGCCTATACCTGGCCGGTACGCTGGCACTGACCCGTGCGTCAACATGTAGCCTGACCCTCCCACGTTTCCGTACCCTCACCTGTGCCCTAAGCCTTGCCGTTCCCTAACCCTAACCCTAGCCCAGAACAGAAACCCACCACCAGCTCTACACCTTACCCTTCGCCGCAGCCTACTCCTGGCCCGTTCGCTGGCACTGACCCGTGCGTCAGCACGTAGCCTGACCCTCCTACGTTTCCGTACCCTCACCTGTGCCCTAAGCCTTGCCGTTCCCTAACCCTAACCCTAGCCCGGAACGGAAACCCACCACCAGCCCTACACCTTACCCTACGCCGTAGCCTACTCCTGGCCCGTACGCTGGCACTGACCCGTGCGTCAGCACGTAGCCTGACCCTCCCACGTTTCCGTACCCTCACCTGTGCCCTAAGCCTTGCCGTTCCCTAACCCTAACCCTAGCCCGGAACGGAAACCCACCACCAGCCCTACACCTTACCCCCAAGCCGTAGCCTACTCCTGGCCCGTACGCTGGCACTGACCCGTGCGTCAGCACGTAGCCTGAACCTCCCACGTTTCCGTACCCTCACCTGTGCCCTAAGCCTTGCCGTTCCCTAACCCTAACCCTAGCCCGGAACGGAAACCCACCACCAGCCCTACACCTTACCCACAAGCAGTAGCCTACACCTGGCCGGTACGCTGGCACTGACCCGTGCATCAGCACGTAGCCTGACCCTCCCACGTTTCCGTACCCTCACCTGTGCCCTCAGCCTTGCCGTTCCCTAACCCTAACCCTAGCCCGGAACGGAAACCCACCACCAGCCCTACACCTTACCCTACGCCGTAGCCTACTCCTGGCCCGTACGCTGGCACTGACCCGTGCGTCAGCACGTAGCCTGACCCTCCCACGTTTCCGTACCCTCACCTGTGCCCTAAGCCTTGCCGTTCCCTAACCCTAAACCTAGCCCGGAATGGAAACCCACCACCAGCCCTACACCTTACCCACAAGCCGTAGCCTACACCTGGCCGGTACGCTGGCACTGACCCGTGCATCAGCACGTAGCCTGACCCTCCCACGTTTCCGTACCCTCACCTGTGCCCTAAGCCTTGCCGTTCCATAACCCTAACCCTAGCCCGGAACGGAAACCCTCCACCAGCCCTACACCTTACCCTACACCTTAGCCTACTCCTGGCCCGTACGCTGGCACTGACCCGTGCATCAGCACGTAGCCTGACCCTCCCACGTTTCCGTACCCTCACCTGTGCCCTAAGCCTTGCCGTTCCCTAACCCTAACCCTAGCACGGAACGGAAACCCACCACCAGCCCTACACATTACCCTACACCGTAGCCTACTCCTGGCCCGTACGCTGGCACTGACCCGTGCATCAGCACGTAGCCTGACCCTCCCACGTTTCCGTACCCTCACCTGTGCCCTAAGCCTTGCCATTCCCTAACCCTAACCCTAGCCCGGAACGGAAACCCACCACCAGCCCTACAACTTACCCCCAAGCCGTAGCCTACTCCTGGCCCGTACGCTGGCACTGACCCGTGCGTCAGCACGTAGCCTGACCCTCCCACGTTTCCGTACCCTCACCTGTGCCCTAAGCCTTGCCGTTCCCTAACCCTAACCCTAGCCCGGAACGGAAACCCACCACCAGCCCTACACCTTACCCCCAAGCCGTAGCCTACTCCTGGCCCGTACGCTGGCACTGACCCGTGTGTCAGCACGTAGCCTGACCCTCCCACGTTTCCGTACCCTCACCTGTGCCCTAAGCCTTGCCGTTCCCTAACCCTAACCCTAGCCCGGAACGGAAACCCACCACCAGCCGTACACCTTACCCACAAGCAGTAGCCTTCACCTCGCCGGTACGCTGGCACTGACCCGTGCATCAGCACGTAGCCTGACCCTCCCACGTTTCCGTACCCTCACCTGTGCCCTAAGCCTTGCTGTTCCCTAACCCTAACCCTAGCCCGGAACGGAAACCCACCACCAGCCCTACACCTTACCCCAAAGCCTTAGCCTACACCTGGCCTGTACGCTGGCACTGACCCGTGCGTCAGCACGTAGCCTGACCCTCCAACGTTTCCGTACCCTCACCTGTGCCCTAAGCCTAGCCGTTCCCTAACCCTAACCCTAGCCCGGAACGGAAACCCACCACCAGCCCTACACCTTACCCTACGCCGTAGCCTAATCCTGGCCCGTACACTGGCACTGACCCGTGCGTCAGCACGTAGCCTGACCCTCCCAAGTTTCCGTACCCTCACCTGTGCCCTAAGCCTTGCCGTTCCCTAACCCTAACCCTAGCCCGGAACGGAAACCCACCAAAAGCCCTACACCTTACCCCCAAGCCGTAGCCTACTCCTGGCCCGTACGCTGGCACTGACCCGTGCGTCAGCACGTAGCCTGACCCTCCCACGTTTCCGTACCCTCACCTGTGCCCTAAGCCTTGCCGTTCCCTAACCCTAACCCTAGCCCGGAACGGAAACCCACCACCAGCCCTACAACTTACCCCCAAGCCGTAGCCTACTCCTGGCCCGTACGCTGGCACTGACCCGTGCGTCAGCACGTAGCCTGACCCTCCCACGTTTCCGTACCCTCACCTGTGCCCTAAGCCTTGCCGTTCCCTAACCCTAACCCTAGCCCGGGACGGAAACCCACCACCAGCCCTCCACCTTACCCTACGCCGTAGCCTACTCCAGGCCAGTACGCTGGCACTGACCCGTGCGTCAGCACGTAGCCTGACCCTCCCACGTTTCCGTACCCTCACCTGTGCCCTAAGCCTTGCCGTTCCCTAACCCTAACCCTAGCCCGGAACGGAAACCCACCACCAGCCCTACACCTTACCCTACGCCGTAGCCTACTCCAGGCCCGTACGCTGGCACTGACCCGTGCGTCAGCACGTAGCCTGACCCTCCCACGTTTCCGTACCCTCACCTGTGCCCTAAGCCTTGCCGTTCCCTAACCCTAACCCTAGCCCGGAACAGAAACACACCACCAGCCCTACAACTTACCCCCAAGCCGTACCCTACTCCTGGCCCGTACGCTGGCACTGACCCGTGCGTCAGCACGTAGCCTGACCCTCCCACGTTTCCGTACCCTCACCTGTGCCCTAAGCCTTGCCGTTCCCTAACCCTAACCCTAGCCCGGAACGGAAACCCACCACCAGCCCTACACCTTACCCTACGCCGTAGCCTAATCCTGGCCCGTACCCTGGCACTGACCCGTGCGTCAGCACGTAGCCTGACCCTCCCACGTTTCCGTACCCTCACCTCTGCCCTAAGCCTTGCCGTTCCCTAACCCTAACCCTAGCCCGGAACGGAAACCCACCACCAGCCCTACACCTTACCCCCAAGCCGTAGCCTACTCCTGGCCCGTACGCTGGCACTGACCCGTGCGTCAGCACGTAGCCTGACCCTCCCATGTTTCCGTACCCTCACCTGTGCCCTAAGCCTTGCCGTTCCCTAACGCTAACCCTAGCACGGAACGGAAACCCACCAAAAGCCCTACACCTTACCCCCAAGCCGTAGCCTACTCCTGGCCCGTACGCTGGCACTGACCCGTGCGTCAGCACGTAGCCTGACCCTCCCACGTTTCCGTACCCTCACCTGTGCCCTAAGCCTTGCCGTTCCCTAACCCTAACCCTAGCCCGGAACGGAAACCCACCACCAGCCCTACACCTTACCCCCAAGCCGTAGCCTACTCCTGGCCCGTACGCTGGCACTGACCCGTGCGTCAGCACGTAGCCTGACCCTCCCACGTTTCCGTACCCTCACCTGTGCCCTAAGCCTTGCCGTTCCCTAACCCTAACCCTAGCCCGGAACGGAAACCCACCACCAGCCCTACACCTTACCCTACGCCGTAGACTACTCCTGGCCCGTACGCTGGCACTGACCCGTGCGTCAGCACGTAGCCTGAACCTCCCACGTTTCCGTACCCTCACCTGTGCCCTAAGCCTTGCCGTTCCCTAACCCTAACCCTAGCCCGGAACGGAAACGTACCACCAGACCTACAACTTACCCACAAGCAGTAGCCTACACCTGGCCGGTACGCTGGCACTGACCCGTGCATCAGCACGTAGCCTGACCCTCCCACGTTTCCGTACCCTCACCTGTGCCCTAAGCCTTGCCGTTCCCTAACCCTAACCCTAGCCCAGAACGGAAACCCACCACCAGCCCTACACCTTACCCTACGCCGTAGCCTACTCCTGGCCCGTACGCTGGCACTGACCCGTGCGTCAGCACGTAGCCTGACCCTCCCACGTTTCCGTACCCTCACCTGTGCCCTAAGCCTTGCCGTTCCCTAACCCTAACCCTAGCACGGAACGGAAACCCACCACCAGCCCTACACATTACCCTACACCGTAGCCTACTCCTGGCCCGTACGCTGGCACTGACCCGTGCATCAGCACGTAGCCTGACCCTCCCACGTTTCCGTACCCTCACCTGTGCCCTAAGCCTTGCCATTCCCTAACCCTAACCCTAGCCCGGAACGGAAACCCACCACCAGCCCTACAACTTACCCCCAAGCCGTAGCCTACTCCTGGCCCGTACGCTGGCACTGACCCGTGCGTCAGCACGTAGCCAGACCCTCCCACGTTTCCGTACCCTCACCTGTGCCCTAAGCCTTGCCGTTCCCTAACCCTAACCCTAGCCCGGAACGGAAACCCACCACCAGCCCTACACCTTACCCCCAAGCCGTAGCCTACTCCTGGCCCGTACGCTGGCACTGACATGTGCGTCAGCACGTAGCCTGACCCTCCCACGTTTCCGTACCCTCACCTGTGCCCTAAGCCTTGCCGTTCCCTAACCCTAACCCTAGCCCGGAACGGAAACCCACCACCAGCCCTACACCTTACCCACAAGCAGTAGCCTACACCTGGCCGGTACGCTGGCACTGACCCGTGCATCAGCACGTAGCCTGACCCTCCCACGTTTCCGTACCCTCACCTGTGCCCTAAGCCTTGCCGTTCCCTAACCCTAACCCTAGCCCGGAACGGAAACCCACCACCAGCCCTACACCTTACCCCAAAGCCTTAGCCTACACCTGGCCTGTACGCTGGCACTAACCCGTGCGTCAGCACGTAGCCTGACCCTCCCACGTTTCCGTACCCTCAACTGTGCCCTAAGCCTTGCCGTTCCCTAACCCTAACCCTAGCCCGGAACGGAAACCCACCACCAGCCCTACACCTTACCCTACGCCGTAGCCTAATCCTGGCCCGTACACTGGCACTGACCCGTGCGTCAGCACGTAGCCTGACCCTCCCAAGTTTCCGTACCCTCACCTGTGCCCTAAGCCTTGCCGTTCCCTAACCCTAACCCTAGCCCGGAACGGAAACCCACCAAAAGCCCTACAACTTACCCCCAAGCCGTAGCCTACTACTGGCCCGTACGCTGGCACTGACCCGTGCGTCAGCACGTAGCCTGACCCTCCCACGTTTCCGTACCCTCACCTGTGCCCTAAGCCTTGCCGTTCCCTAACCCTAACCCTAGCCCGGAACGGAAACACACCACCAGCCCTACAACTTACCCCCAAACCTTAGCCTACTCCTGGCCCGTACGCTGGCACTGACCCGTGCGTCAGCACGTAGCCTGACCCTCCCACGTTTCCGTACCCTCACCTGTGCCCTAAGCCTTGCCGTTCCTTAACCCTAACCCGAGCACGGAACGGAAACCCACCACCAGCCCTACACCTTACCCTACACCGTAGCCTACTCCTGGCCCGTACGATGGCACTGGCCCGTGCATTAGCACTTAGACTGACCCTCCCACGTTTCCGTACCCTCACCTGTGCCCTAAGCCTTGCCGTTCCCTAACCCTAACCCTAGCCCGGAACGGAAACCCACCACCAGCCCTACAACTTACCCCCAAGCCGTAGCCTACTCCTGGCCCGTACGCTGGCACTGACCCGTGCGTCAGCACGTAGCCTGACCCTCCCACGTTTCCGTACCCTCACCTGTGCCCTAAGCCTTGCTGTTCCCTAACCCTAACCCTAGCCCGGAACGGAAACCCACCAGCAGCCCTACACCTTACCCTACGCCGTAGCCTACTCCTGGCCCGTACGCTGGCACTGACCCATGCGTCAGCACATAGCCTGACCCTCCCACGTTTCCGTACCCTCACCTGTGCCCTAAGCCTTGCCGTTCCCTAACCCTAACCCTAGCCCGGAACGGAAACCCACCACCAGCCCTACACCTTACCCCCAAGCCGGAGCCTATACCTGGCCGGTACGCTGGCACTGACCCGTGCGTCAACACGTAGCCTGACCCTCCCACGTTTCCGTACCCTCACCTGTGCCCTAAGCCTTGCCGTTCCCTAACCCTAACCCTAGCCCGGAACGGAAACCCACCACCAGCCCTACACCTTACCCTTCGCCGTAGCCTACTCCTGGCCCGTTCGCTGGCACTGACCCGTGCGTCAGCACGTAGCCTGACCCTCCCACGTTTCCGTACCCTCACCTGTGCCCTAAGCCTTGCCGTTCCCTAACCCTAACCCTAGCCCGGAACGGAAACCCACCACCAGCCCTACACCTTACCCACAAGCAGTGGCCTACACCTGGCCGGTATGCTGGCACTGACCCGTGCATCAGCACGTAGCCTGACCCTCCCACGTTTCCGTACCCTCACCTGTGCCCTAAGCCTTGCCATTCCCTAACCCTAACCCTAGCCCGGAACGGAAACCCACCACCAGCCCTACACCTTACCCTACGCCGTAGCCTACTCCTGGCCCGTACGCTGGCACTGACCCGTGCATCAGCACGTAGCCTGACCCTCCCACGATTCCGTACCCTCACCTGTGCCCTCAGCCTTGCCGTTCCCTAACCCTAACCCTAGCCCGGAACGGAAACCCACCACCAGCCCTACACCTTACCCTACGCCGTAGCCTACTCCTGGACCGTACGCTGAAACTGACCCGTGCGTCAGCACGTAGCCTGACCCTCCCACGTTTCTGTACCCTCACCTGTGTCCTAAGCCTTGCCGTTCCCTAAC